>NC_137464.1:124177439-124777439 GCF_964235325.1 Thermobia domestica | reverse complement strand
TCCTTTTTTTGGGGGGTGGGGGTTCCGTAGTGATATGTTGAATCCCTCTTGTTAAAAATTCAGAAAACTTGAGGATTGGGTAAACCGTGATGGTGGTTATATAAAACTTAACTGTAGAATTTCAAGATTATACAGAACCCAAAGCTCTAGATGTGCAGCCTTTAATTGTATCATATACATCTAAGTATTTTTTGTTCACTTTTAGGGTTGGCTGTTTTACACCAGCTTTTTTAAATAACTGGTTTAAACCAAAAAATAAGAAGAACAAAAATGCCAATTGTGTGAACTTCATGGTGACGTTTCCACATATCAAACCATCTGCATTAGTTTTATTTCCTTTTCACCTTTTAATCAAGGTGTCCCATGTTCAATTCTCGGTCGAACCACAACCCTTCTTTCATGCGTGAACCAAGTAGCGGTTCGGATGTCACTTTAAGCGAAAGTCTTCTCCTTGATAACCTCGGTATTACGTAAGGATGTTAAGCCTAAACATACGAAACGAAGTCAAGGTTGCTTAAATATATTGATAGAAATTGGCAAAATTTATCAATTGCCTACGTAGCTTCCGACATTAGCTTGGACTGGACTTTCAATTATATCTACATACTAAATTTGTAATTGAATACCTCAATTTTAGCGTACTGATTATGATACGTTGACCTTTAAATTTTACATGCAAAGCAATAACAGGATTCTCCCGTTATTGTTTTACATTTAAAGTAATGACGGGATTTTCCCGATGGCTAGGGCGGGAGTTTCTCAATTTAAGAAATTTACTGACCGGACTTCTTTAAGCTTATGGGACCTCTTCCAGCATAATCCCGTTGTTGCATAATAACACCAAGGCGAAACAAACTTATAAAAAAAAAGTACATAACTTATAAGTACATAAAGCAAAATAACTAAATCAAAAAACATGGTTTAAACCAAAAAATCTGGTTTAAAGTTCCCCCCAAAAACGGATTTTTGGCATTTTCAAAAACAACCATGGTTCTTGCCAATCCTGCTTACTTTTGTATATAGGAGTTTAAAAAATTCTTATTATATACATTGGTTAAGGCTTTGGAATTGATAATGTAAATATGTTGAAGAAAAATGGTTTAAAATCTTTTTTTTTTCGAAATTGGTTTATTTTTGAGGTTTTATATTATTATCGGCATCAACCACTAATTAAATCACTTTTTGTGTTATAGAGAAACGAAACAAAGTCTACTTTATCAATTTAAAGCAGAATTTTGAAAAAAAAATCCCAAGCAAAAAAGCGAAGCAGAAAAAACCGAGTTTTTTTAAAAAAAGCCGTTTTTTCCCGAGCCCTTGCATCTCTAGTTAAAAGTGAGGGGGCAAGATATGATCTGAATAGTTGTATATTAGTGTACCTGGTTGCTTCTAACAGTTTGTTTAACAAAGGGTTGCATAACTAACAGGATACTATCTTTTACAGTTACAATACCGTATTTCATATTTTATTAAGTAAATTGACAAGAATAACGCAAGTAGGTACTACCCCTTTGTACTCTGAAACAACAAAGGTGTAAAGAAGAGATTTGATTTCTTGCTCATGAACATCTTGAATTCTGTCTGGAAAATTGAGTGATCAGTAGACTTCGGATTTTAAGGCAAATGCCTATTTTGTTCCCTTTATAGGAAGTAAAAAATACTTCGGATCTTTACGAATCATGAGGAATTAAGCCTATTAAAACACTTTATAAGTGCCCTAAAATGCCTAAAATGGAGTTTAGCGCCTATTTTGGCCGTTTTGGCCTAAAAATGCCTAAAACTGCAAAAAATACAAAATTCCTGTATTTTTTAAATAAACTTTTTTTTTAGTGTTGAGTGAAATTTAATTGACAAATCTGAAGGCAGAGTGAGTGTGTTTGTCGAGGCTAATTTTAGTCTAACTCGTATGAAGAAGTGAAACGCAGAGGGTGGTTGTATGTAAAAAATTGTTTCTAAAAGTTGAGCTATTTCTGCTCAAGGTCAAGCCCATTTGTGAAAGACAAAGACAAACCATCCCTTTGCATCCTGCAGACACTGTACTGAAAGATCTCTATCTCTTTCTGTCTGTCTCTCTTTCCCCAGGGGCAAAACCAAAGCTATTGCTAAGTGCATATCGCAGAAACCAATATTCCCCTCCCTGCCGTTCTGCATTCTTGGAACTATTCCACCTTTTCTCTTCTGTAGCGGCTCACTTCAGCTCTTCTGTGATCCGTTCAGCTCTCTGGAATTTGGACAATAGTTTACACACACACATTCACAAATCAACACACAGCTCTATTGAAGCAAGAATCTCTTCGGGTCTTCGCTTTCAATATTTGGGAAAAACCAAAGTCCACGAACAGAAACGATTCATGAAGTGACGCGGTTCAGTTGACTGGAGTATCCATCCATGTATCATTTTCGGGTCAGTGCAGTGATTTATCTTAAACACGTAGTTCAAGAACGATACATCGTCTCTACAACGCATGAACAATTGGACTCAACGGCTTACAGCCCAGTCACAGATCTTGAGGATTCTTAAAAAGAAGTTTTGTATCATACGCAACAATGCCAAAGGAGAAGTCTTCAAAAAGTACCTTGATTCGCCAGTGGTTGCAAGAATTTCCAGATCTAACATACGATGGAAGAATAATCTTTTGTCCATTGTGCAGCAAGCAGGTAAGAAAAGCTATTTTTATTTACAGAATTTATAAATTTAATTAAATCAATTGTACACCCCCCCTCCTTGTTTCTGTATAGCTAGCTAAAGTAAAACCTTTATCAATGGGAGGTTAACTATTTTAAGAGACAACGTTACTGAGCTGCTGAACTCGTGAAAATCTAATTTACATGGAATTTAGATCAGTTAAGAAAAAACATAAAAATAATCCTGTAACACAGGAAAATCTTTAAAATGTAAAGACTTCTAGCAGCCTGCTTAAATGAAATATATGAACGATGGTTTTGAAAGTGCTAATGGAAGAAAGTGTCTAGACTTACACATTCAACAGTTTTAGGGATTCTCGGGGATCTTGAGAAAAGCGGACATGGCATTCTCGGTTCTTTCCGAAGGACTCCCCCCCCCCCGAAAAAAAGCGGTAAAGGTTAAAAACAATGTAAGTTAAAGTTGACATATTGTGTCAGTAACTCCAAAAGGGGTCCTCTTTTCGGAGAAAAATGTTTAATGCCAGCAATTACTCGACAGTTTCAGGAGCTTAAGAAAACATATTTTTGCTATCTCGTTTTTCAAAAGAAAAAAAAAAATACGAAAGAAGTTAAGAAAGGCGGGATTCAATTTTTTTTTAAATGCCAACAGTTCCAAAAGTTTGAAAGAAGAAATGTGCAATGCCAATATTGATTATCTTTAAAAAGTTAAGGAAACTGGATATATCCTTTCATCCCGAAAATATCTAAAAACGAGGATTTCAGTTTGAAAGAAAAACTAGAAATGTCAATATCTTGAAAAGCATAAAAGATAGGAAAAATGTTTAAAGGCCATTTTTTTTTTTTTGTTATTTTTCTCGAAAAAGAAAGAAAAGATCTGTTAATAGTTAAATAACGGCGTTTGAGGTTCATAGATTGTCTCAGAACTTGTTTTACGAAGCAGAAACTTGTTTGTCTCTTTGTTTTTTTATTTATCAATTTTGCTCGAGGTGCTACTGTCTATTGTCTTAAGATGCTATTGATTTCCATCCATAGTTACAGACAAATAAATTCCACACAGGGGCAAGAAAAGAACAGTCTGACACTCGTCTAACAAGAATTACAATTGCGGATAATTTTATTTTAGGACAGATCTTAAGAAAGGAAGAATTTGTCTCTGATGTTCTCTCCCCAAAGCCAAAAAAAAAAAAAAAAAAAAGGAATTCTAATCGATTGCTCTCTCTCTCTCTCTCTCCTGATGAAGAATATCCATACACCTTTTGTCGCAGGGCCGCAAGAGACAACTAATTTCCAAAAAAAAAAAAAAAAAATTAAAAAACGCCAATTTTATTTATTGTATCATGCTGATGTTCACGCTCAACTAAGGCATTGCTAATACTTTATTTTCGTTCTAACTTTGGTTTCTGTCAGTTGATAGTTGCAAAAATTTTGAATTTTTGAAATTTTAAAACGGCCCTTATTTTAAATTTTTGACAGGTCACTGATTTTCACACTGAAACATTTTAATCATATTTTGGGGAAAATTTGGTTCAAATCAGTTAAAAATTTTGTAAATTACAGTTTTAAAGAAAATTTTAAAGGGACGATATTTTGAAATTTTTCATGCAATTATTTTGGCATCCAAATCTCAAACAAAATATTGCCAAATTATGTTTTAATTTTTGCCAAGTTGGAGTGTGTCAGCATTCGAAATTAAATAAAATATAGTGCTTAAAATTAAATTAGTTACAGTGCTTAAAATTAAATATTATTTCTCAGATATTGATATACAATTTTATTGCTTCTGTCTGTAAATTGGGGATTATTCTGAAGTAAAATGCTCATCGATTAGTCTTTTATTTGATCTGTTCTGATTCGAAATGGGACTGGGGTATATTGGTCTTTAACGAGGTAGACCAACAAGTTTGCCTTTTTGTCAACTTTAAATCAATAATGTAACGTTCACCGATTAAAAAAAAAAAAAAAAGCACATTACGACCAGAAAGGCAAGCAAACAGTGATGGTAGTTGTCGCAATTAGTGCTCTCAATCGGGTCAGTTCGGGTCGACTTTTGGTTGGACACCCTCGAGTAACGGGTCGGGTCAGGTCAGCCTAACTCGGGTCACGGGTCGGGTAGCGTTAGACCAACTCAGTTCACCGGTCGAGTCGGGTCACCCGAGATAGTTTGACCCGACCCGACTGGTGAACTGAGTTGGTCTAACGATACCAGACTCGTGACCCGAGTTAGGCTGACCTGACCCGACCCGTTACTGAGGGTGTCCAACAATAAGCTGACCCGAACTGACCCGTTTGAAAATACTAGTCGCAATGTACACGAAGAAAATTAGAGAATTTGAAACCGAAATTAAAGTTAAAACGCCACCATCTTCACTAGTTTTGTAAGAAGCATTTGAAAATATATTTCTAAGCGTTTTTTTTTTTTTTTTTTTTAAGGTTTCTCAGGAAAAGAAGTGCCACTTAAAGCAACACATTGATGGTGCTGGACATCTTGCCAAATCTAAAGCGAAGAAACAACAGAAACAGACACAGTTAACTCAGCCTTCTGGATCTGGATCTGAATCTGGAACTGCGAACACATTTAATGCGGATCTTGCTAGAGCCCTTGTCGCTGCCAACATCCCATGGAACACACTTCAAAATGAAACATTCCGACAGTTTTTACAGAAGTGGTGCCAGCAATCGATACCGTGTGAGTCAACACTCAGGAAAACGTGTTTGGATTCTGAATACAACAATACACTTGATACAATCAGAAAGGATATTGGTGATTCCAGCATTTGGGTAGGCGTCGATGAGACTACTGATGCATGCAATAGATACATAGTGAATGTTGTTGTAGGAAAACTTGATGAAGATGGACCTTCAACTCCTCACTTGTTAAGTAGCAAGGAAATTAAGAAAGTGAGTGCCCAGACAATTGCTTACACCGTGAACAAAAGTTTGCAACTTCTGTATCCTAGTGGTGTGGATGATTCTAAAATTCTTCTTCTTTGCACAGATGCAGCTTCTTACATGATTGCTGCGTTTAAGAACCTAAAACCTTTCTACCCCAACCTCATCCATGTTACCTGTGTAGCACATGCTTTTCATAGAATTTCTGAAACAATCAGGAACGAATTTCCTCAAGTCAATGCCCTCATTTCTAACATGAAAAAAACTTTTTGCAAAGCCCCATCGAGAATCGCTGTCTTTAAAGAAAAACTGCCTGGCATTTCTCTTCCTCCACAACCTGTCCTAACGCGCTGGGGAACATGGCTTGAAGCAGCTTTGTATTACGCAGAGAACTTGGACGCTATTGCTGGTGTTGTTGGCGAACTTCCTGGTGTGGAAAACATTGCAAGTGTTTCAGTTTTGAAGGAACTTTTCAAAGATCCCATTCTCAAAAGAGATCTTGTATATATCAAGTCAAATTTTTCATTCTTACCTACGACGATCACTAAGTTGGAAGCTACGGGAAAGCCACTTAGTGAACAGGTGTCAGTAGTTAACGAAGCCGAAAAGAAAATCCAAAGTGCTACGGGGAAAGTTGGGGAAAAAGTGCAGTGTAAGTGGGAAAGTGTAGTGAAGAAGAATGAGGGATTTCTTGTGTTGGCTCGTATAGGGAAAGTTTTGATGGGAGAGGATGAAACCATCCCCGACGAAGTGGAAATGAAAAATGTATCGAAATTTAAGTATGCTCCTGTAACATCTGTCTCAGTGGAAAGATCGTTTTCGGCAGCAAAGATGATCCTTACAGACAAAAGAGAGAGATTGACAGTCGAAAACTTTGAGAAACTGTTGGTAATTTACTGTTTCCAAAATTACGAATGAGCAAGTTGTGTACTGAATGAATCACCTGATTCACTGAAAACAAAAGATGTTAATAAAAAGGGGTATGTAATAATTTATACTATTATTTTTAGAGCCTATTTTTAATTTTTAGCGCCTATTTTCCTATTTTTAGTACCTATTTTAGGCGCCTAAAATTAAACTTTTTGGTGCCTAAAATTCCGAAGTCTAGTGATCAGATTATTTAATAACAAATTTGCAAAACAAATAAGTAGAAGGATAATATTAATCACAGTAATGAATAATGAAACTTGTTTTGTAGAAGTTATATTGAAATTGAGGATTAACGAACAACTTATATTTTTAACTCCACACAGGCCATTAAATGTATGTTATTACTCCTAGAAAATGAAAGACTATAAATGCTACAAGCATATGCTACGACATTTAAAGAAATACGCAATTGCAATATTAATTACTTTAAATTGCAATTAAAACGCAATTCCTGTAGGAAAGAAATAAATACGGAAGTGCTGTTTTAACTCCACGGGAAGACAAATAACCAATATGTATTCACACAACGGCAAATATTATATGAATTAGTAATACATACATAAACTTTACATTTCGAAATGAAACTATATATTAAGTTGTCACTTCAAAAAAGTGGGGGGCAGCTGCCCCTCTTGTCCCCCCCTAATCGCCGCCCTGCCGAACACCTATAATGGTAACCATATTTCAGTATGAGTGTGAGGTTGACCAGCAAGAGTGAAGTTATGAGTAACCAAGTACGATGCTTTCAGTGCTTAATCGTTATTTGTCTTCACATGAAATTACACTGGACGTCCATCAGCATATTCGTGAACCACATGTCCAAAGTGAATCACAATACTTTCGTTTTCCGCTTATTTTCGGTACCTCTTCATTAGGCATTGTAGACTCTGAAGCAGGATGATGTGCAACATATTCCGAACTAGTGTTTCTTTCAGAAACAATTCTTGCTGTACTGTATTGTGGGGTTACAACCACGCTTATTTGTCTCAATTATCAGTTTTTACTAAAAGAATGTGGGCATAGCACTTCGCATGGCAAGAGAGAAAGTACGTGGGGATCTGAGCAGTACAGCGCTGAAGTAATTAATTGGGGATGAATGAAATGAAATGCATGTGAAAGGAAAGGGTTTTACTGTACCTCAGCCATTTCGATGTGATGAGCCTCTTCAAATATCGGGTGAAGCCTTATCCTCCAATCCGTTGAGTGGTTCCGTCTGGTATCGATCCCGGACCTCACGTTCGAGAGTGAAGAACCTCTCGACCTCAGGGCAACAGCTCCCAGATGTCCTGGCCTCTTCAGAATGACACCTCTGTCATGCAATGGTTGGTGAGGGCCCAGGCGTGCCGACCGTCTCTCAATTGCTGCTACGACGACTCTTCTGAATAGGGGTCCAAAGTATGTTTCTGGCGGCTTCTGTCACACTTGTCACCTGGGGGTCCCGTGTCCCCTGGTTTTGTTCTACTTCCTTGCTTTCGCTTCTTCCTGGTGATCCGCACGTGGGTGACTAGCTCATTACAATTATCTTGGCAAATATGGAAGTTTGTTAATTGCTGAAACGGCGTAGCTGAGTTTGTTTTGATGAAGTTACGGAAACTAGGAAGAGAATGGTAAGCATGAATTTGTATTGGGATGAGGTGACAACATAGGGAAGTCTCATCTTTATTATTTAATAATTACAATTTCTTGTTTGAGGAACAATAACAACATACAGGGAGAATCAGGGCCGGATTTAGCATTTTGGCGCCCCTAGGCCCAATAATTTTTTCCGTCCCCTAGTCTGGTTAAAGTTACTTTCCTAAAAACCTTTATTAAAAAATTACAGCTAGTTCTCCCGTGTTTGAGATCAATGTTGTAACGAAGTTGATGCATAGTGTTGAAAAATAGTTTAACTTTACCAACAATTATTTGTTCCAATGAACTTCAAAATCAGAATGCTCTATTAGCCTGATTTTTTTTAATCAATTGAAAAAATATGTTATGGCTATTTATTTTTATTTCTAGATATTTTTTTAATTTTTTTCTCTCTCGGCCGTGCGTTCCCTGGGAGCTTGCGCTGAGGAAATCCGGCCCTGGGGAGAATTCAAAATAGGCGCTAAGCCTGATATCCTCTACACAATGTTCCAGCGGACCACACTTAGTATTCCGAGGGGCAGGACCGTCGCATGGGCGCCGAGACAACAAATCAACAAAATTCAAGGAATTCAGATTATGTTGGTAAATGTTTTTTTTTTTTTTTTTTTTTTAACAACTAATGTTGATTCAAATATTTTAATAACGATCAGGCCACACTGAAGTAAAATGACCGGTAATGTAAAACATCGTCTTGGATTATTCAACTGGAATTCTCTCCAGCCATCTGTGAAAAGAGTTTTATCTTGGAAAACTGACCGAGATCTGCTACTACTTCTTATCCGTATAATAATTTGGTACAAACTCAAGAAACTTCAGTAGAATTCAATAACATTTCTTTATTCCTATTCCGTCCAAGATATGCTCAAGTAATACCACAATAACTGCAATCCTACAATTATCTTGACAAAAACCGGTTAGCATCATAAATACAACTCGTATGTACTTTCCAATCAATAACAGAATCAATATCTTTTCAGTCCCTTAATTTTGTACCAACCTCATACAATAACTGTGTTCATTAACTATCAGGGAAGTAGCCATTGAAGGGACTCAAAAGTCTCTCCCCACTAAAATGGAAAAAGAAATCTTAATAAAATTCAAATTTAGGCTATCCTACGAAAGCGGGGTGAAAAGTTCTCGGCCTGACCCAAAGATAGCACTCCAATCAGCAAAATTTTATTGCTCTTGCCTGGGGGCGTTTTTCAGTTGTTCGTATAACAAGTGTCAACTTGTTCTCTCAAGTAGTTTGTATGCAGGCATTGTTGCAGTTAGATGTCCTGCATGTTAGTTGTGAAAATGATAAACTTGAATATCGTACGGTAATCAAATTTTTCGTTTTGGGTGGATTAATCCCTACGGAAATTCATCCGAAATTGACAAAAGTTTACGGGGACTTTGCTCCTTCCATGTCAACCGTTAAAAAGTGAGCAGCTGATTTTAAACGTGCTCGCACATCCCTCGAAGATGACCCACGTGAAGGAAGGCCGAAAACCGCAACCACACCGGAAACAATCGAAAAAGTGCATGATATCGTGTTGGACAACAGGCGAGTGAGATAGCTGAGAGTGTGGAGTGTGGGGATATCGGAGGAACGGATGCGAAACATCTTGCACAAAGAACTAGGGATGCGAAAGCTCTGCGCAAGATGGGTGCCGCATTTGCTTTTGGTCGGCAGTCAGCAAATGCGAAAACGATTTTCGCAGCAATCTTTGCACCGATTCAAAAGGGATCCGACCGATTTTGTGCGGCGATTTGTGACAATGGATGAGACATGGGTTCACCACTATACGCCAGAAATGAAACAGCAGTCCAAGCAGTGGGTGGAAGCCGGTGGTGCAGCGCCGGAGAAAGCGAAGACGATTGTATCAGCCGGAAAGTTTATGGTCAGTGTGTTTTGGGATGCGAAAGAGATCTTGTTAATTGATTACCTTGCAAAAGGGAGAACAATTACAGGCGAATATTACTCCAACCTTCTTGACCAGCTCGATGCCAAAATTCGCGAGAAGAGGCCTGGCTTCAAGAAGAAGAAAATCATCTTTCACCAGGACAACGCACCTGTGCACAAGGATGCGTTGACGATGGGGTTTGGGGTACGATTTGCTCGGCCATACTCCATATTCTCCTGATTTGGGACCACCGGATTTCTATCTGTTCCCAAACTTGAAGAAATTTCTTTCTGGGAAGCGCTTTACATCGAATGAAGAAGTTGAGAGGGTCGTGGATGACTATTTTCACAACCTTCCAGACTCTCACTTCCGAGAAGGAATACTGATTGATGTTGGAGAAACGCTGGACCAAGTGTATTGAAGTTAAGGGAGATTATGTCGAAAAATAAAATCATTTTTGAACTGGAACTCAGTCTTTCATTGTCAGGCCGAGAACTTTTCACCCCGCCCTCGTATATTGATTTAAACTGAAAACAGTTTTTAAAAGGTATTACAATGCAATTTTAAGGCTTAATTTTTACGAAAAGTTTCGAAGGGTATTGCCGGACCTCATGTACTTAGAGGAGCTTTAATATTTGTATATTCTATGCTATTACTATGTTGATGTCAAGTTAAAAAAAAATAAATAAGAATTACTATTTCAATAATTCAAAACCATGTTTGCATTAACTTTTATGTTTTTACTACAAAAGCCATTCACTTTAAACAATTGACATAATACCAACTTCTTTTATCTTGCATTATGATCTTACGTTCCATATTTATCCTTTTCAGACCTGGGGGTATCATATGTGATACCTTAGATTTTGCGTCGTGTTATGAAACGTTGTAAACGAAGAAAGTTGTGCCTCTATGGTATCACCAACTATAAGGCGTGCGCTCTGTGATAGGAAATCGTTCTGTTAGTTTTGTTCGGTTTTGAGCCCTGCAAGAGGCATAAGAATGGCAGGAAACGTTGGAAGAACACATGGTGGAGCTTATCAGAACGTCCCTTGTCCATCCAACAAAAATTTTGGCAAATCGGAAAAAAAAACTAATAATTATTTTAAAAGGTTATTAAATATTGTCAGATTTGGTGTAGAAATTCTTTAAACTATTATTGCCTTACTTTATAAACAAATTCCATTATTCAAGACACAAGTAATGAATAATAAAGGTATTTAATTTGGACAAGATACATTTTGAAACTAAAAAATTGACAAGGGACGTTTTGAAAGCAAATCTATCGGACAAGAGACAATTTGATATAAAATAATGAAAATCTGGAATTATTTTCTGCTTCTTGATTACCACTCATATCTTCTATCTATATATATAAAAGAGAACGTACAAATCCTTTGTTAGCTCATCACGCTAATACGGCTGAACCAATTTCTTTCATTTTTGGGGGGTTATTAAAATTTGGACCCTAGATGGTTTTTATCATATCACTTTAATTTTCAATTACCAGTGTCTTGAGATAATTGACCATTCAAGTGTCCATAACGTAGAAATCCTTTGTTAGCTCATCATAGCTAAATCTAACCGTATTTATATGCAACCCACATGACCGTGTCACTCGGCGGGTTAACATAAATGACAGGCGATATAATGTTAACATTTACTGCAATCTTCTATGGTTTTTATCATATCACTTGAAAGCGAAAAAGTAAAAATTATCTAAGTAACAAAGTTTATTGCGTTCCGGGGTGACCCCAGCGAAGCGGGGTGAACGCTGCTAGTCTATGAAAATGAACTGCGATACTCCACAGACGTCTAACAAATAACTTTTGTAAGTGCTTTTAAACTTCAAGCACCAATTTTACTAAGAAATAAGTGGAACAATATGGCTGATATGACCTCAACAATGTAATCACCATAAAATATAAAGTTATTGCACAAATCTTTTGTCAATTATCTCGGTTGAGCCAAAGGTAAGTACCAACCAACTAGTTTGTGGACTTTTGTGTCAAGCAATGCATTTTTGTGTCAAGTAATTGCTCAGGAAAATCCATGAACAAGAGACAGTTTGAAATAAAACAGCAAGAATCGTGTTCAAGTGGGAATGTACATAGGACGTTTTGCTACGAAATTTTATTGCTGTAAGGTGTCCGCCATTTTGCAGTGGACAAGAGACGTTTTGAATAAAAGTGCATATTTCAAATCCATTTTTATTTGCGTTCTGGGACGTTTTGACCAGAAATAAAAGCGCAAAGATGTAAATAATTATTCGATGATTCCGTGTATATTGATATCTCGATTTTCAAAAAAAGTGGACAAGAGACGTTTTGATAATAAGCTCCACATGTGATGAGCTCTCGTGGTAAGTTTCATTTATTTTATTACTTGTAATAGATATTACTCAATATTTATGTTCTTTAGCCATACAAGAAATGCAATATGTTTTTATGAGATTTCATGTAAGTTATTACATTATAATAGTAATGAATAGTGAGGGTGTAGAATATGATACCTTAGGTCACAACCGATACAAATGTAGTTACGGGAGGATGTTTTTATTGCGTACTTCCTTTGCTTTTACGACGCTTACTTCCACTATGATTTTTCTTCACATAAAAAGACCCTAATTGAATGTTAGGAAGATAGTGATAGTTAGTATGTTTTATGTTATGTTTTTCTGAGAGCAAAAGGAGTTAGGGGGTCGGTGTTCAGGTGGCAAAAGGGACAATACAACCATACTAGTATGTTCCAGTTTACAAGAGTAGAAATGAGTACAGTTTTCAGTGTATTATTTAGTGTCTCTTCCTCAGTATACTTCTCAGTGCAAGTCTTTTCAATGTATTATGAACTGATATTGCACACACGCCAGGGTTTCCAATATTGGTTGAAAAATTATCTAATACGTTGCTCAATTGACATATAGGTTTTCTTTATTAGGTGTGTTTAATTTTGCTGGTGAATTAATAAGTTTCATTACATACGCTAGCTTATTATTAGACTTCGGAATTTTAGGCACCAAAAAGTTTAATTTTAGGCGCCTAAAATAGGTACTAAAAATAGGAAAATAGGCGCTAAAAATTAAAAATAGGCTCTAAAAATAATAGTATAAATTATTACATACCCCTTTTTATTAACATCTTTTGTTTTCAGTGAATCAGGTGATTCATTCAGTACACAACTTGCTCATTCGTAATTTTGGAAACAGTAAATTACCAACAGTTTCTCAAAGTTTTCGACTGTCAATCTCTCTCTTTTGTCTGTAAGGATCATCTTTGCTGCCGAAAACGATCTTTCCACTGAGACAGATGTTACAGGAGCATACTTAAATTTCGATACATTTTTCATTTCCACTTCGTCGGGGATGGTTTCATCCTCTCCCATCAAAACTTTCCCTATACGAGCCAACACAAGAAATCCCTCATTCTTCTTCACTACACTTTCCCACTTACACTGCACTTTTTCCCCAACTTTCCCCGTAGCACTTTGGATTTTCTTTTCGGCTTCGTTAACTACTGACACCTGTTCACTAAGTGGCTTTCCCGTAGCTTCCAACTTAGTGATCGTCGTAGGTAAGAATGAAAAATTTGACTTGATATATACAAGATCTCTTTTGAGAATGGGATCTTTGAAAAGTTCCTTCAAAACTGAAACACTTGCAATGTTTTCCACACCAGGAAGTTCGCCAACAACACCAGCAATAGCGTCCAAGTTCTCTGCGTAATACAAAGCTGCTTCAAGCCATGTTCCCCAGCGCGTTAGGACAGGTTGTGGAGGAAGAGAAATGCCAGGCAGTTTTTCTTTAAAGACAGCGATTCTCGATGGGGCTTTGCAAAAAGTTTTTTTCATGTTAGAAATGAGGGCATTGACTTGAGGAAATTCGTTCCTGATTGTTTCAGAAATTCTATGAAAAGCATGTGCTACACAGGTAACATGGATGAGGTTGGGGTAGAAAGGTTTTAGGTTCTTAAACGCAGCAATCATGTAAGAAGCTGCATCTGTGCAAAGAAGAAGAATTTTAGAATCATCCACACCACTAGGATACAGAAGTTGCAAACTTTTGTTCACGGTGTAAGCAATTGTCTGGGCACTCACTTTCTTAATTTCCTTGCTACTTAACAAGTGAGGAGTTGAAGGTCCATCTTCATCAAGTTTTCCTACAACAACATTCACTATGTATCTATTGCATGCATCAGTAGTCTCATCGACGCCTACCCAAATGCTGGAATCGCCAATATCCTTTCTGATTGTATCAAGTGTATTGTTGTATTCAGAATCCAAACACGTTTTCCTGAGTGTTGACTCACACGGTATCGATTGCTGGCACCACTTCTGTAAAAACTGTCGGAATGTTTCATTTTGAAGTGTGTTCCATGGGATGTTGGCAGCGACAAGGGCTCTAGCAAGATCCGCATTAAATGTGTTCGCAGTTCCAGATTCAGATCCAGATCCAGAAGGCTGAGTTAACTGTGTCTGTTTCTGTTGTTTCTTCGCTTTAGATTTGGCAAGATGTCCAGCACCATCAATGTGTTGCTTTAAGTGGCACTTCTTTTCCTGAGAAACCTTAAAAAAAAAAAAAAAAAAAAAAACGCTTAGAAATATATTTTCAAATGCTTCTTACAAAACTAGTGAAGATGGTGGCGTTTTAACTTTAATTTCGGTTTCAAATTCTCTAATTTTCTTCGTGTACATTGCGACTAGTATTTTCAAACGGGTCAGTTCGGGTCAGCTTATTGTTGGACACCCTCAGTAACGGGTCGGGTCAGGTCAGCCTAACTCGGGTCACGAGTCTGGTATCGTTAGACCAACTCAGTTCACCAGTCGGGTCGGGTCAAACTATCTCGGGTGACCCGACTCGACCGGTGAACTGAGTTGGTCTAACGCTACCCGACCCGTGACCCGAGTTAGGCTGACCTGACCCGACCCGTTACTCGAGGGTGTCCAACCAAAAGTCGACCCGAACTGACCCGATTGAGAGCACTAATTGCGACAACTACCATCACTGTTTGCTTGCCTTTCTGGTCGTAATGTGCTTTTTTTTTTTTTTTTAATCGGTGAACGTTACATTATTGATTTAAAGTTGACAAAAAGGCAAACTTGTTGGTCTACCTCGTTAAAGACCAATATACCCCAGTCCCATTTCGAATCAGAACAGATCAAATAAAAGACTAATCGATGAGCATTTTACTTCAGAATAATCCCCAATTTACAGACAGAAGCAATAAAATTGTATATCAATATCTGAGAAATAATATTTAATTTTAAGCACTGTAACTAATTTAATTTTAAGCACTATATTTTATTTAATTTCGAATGCTGACACACTCCAACTTGGCAAAAATTAAAACATAATTTGGCAATATTTTGTTTGAGATTTGGATGCCAAAATAATTGCATGAAAAATTTCAAAATATCGTCCCTTTAAAATTTTCTTTAAAACTGTAATTTACAAAATTTTTAACTGATTTGAACCAAATTTTCCCCAAAATATGATTAAAATGTTTCAGTGTGAAAATCAGTGACCTGTCAAAAATTTAAAATAAGGGCCGTTTTAAAATTTCAAAAATTCAAAATTTTTGCAACTATCAACTGACAGAAACCAAAGTTAGAACGAAAATAAAGTATTAGCAATGCCTTAGTTGAGCGTGAACATCAGCATGATACAATAAATAAAATTGGCGTTTTTTAATTTTTTTTTTTTTGGAAATTAGTTGTCTCTTGCGGCCCTGCGACAAAAGGTGTATGGATATTCTTCATCAGGAGAGAGAGAGAGAGAGAGCAATCGATTAGAATTCCTTTTTTTTTTTTTTTTTGGCTTTGGGGAGAGAACATCAGAGACAAATTCTTCCTTTCTTAAGATCTGTCCTAAAATAAAATTATCCGCAATTGTAATTCTTGTTAGACGAGTGTCAGACTGTTCTTTTCTTGCCCCTGTGTGGAATTTATTTGTCTGTAACTATGGATGGAAATCAATAGCATCTTAAGACAATAGACAGTAGCACCTCGAGCAAAATTGATAAATAAAAAAACAAAGAGACAAACAAGTTTCTGCTTCGTAAAACAAGTTCTGAGACAATCTATGAACCTCAAACGCCGTTATTTAACTATTAACAGATCTTTTCTTTCTTTTTCGAGAAAAATAACAAAAAAAAAAAAAAAAATGGCCTTTAAACATTTTTCCTATCTTTTATGCTTTTCAAGATATTGACATTTCTAGTTTTTCTTTCAAACTGAAATCCTCGTTTTTAGATATTTTCGGGATGAAAGGATATATCCAGTTTCCTTAACTTTTTAAAGATAATCAATATTGGCATTGCACATTTCTTCTTTCAAACTTTTGGAACTGTTGGCATTTAAAAAAAATTGAATCCCGCCTTTCTTAACTTCTTTCGTATTTTTTTTTTTCTTTTGAAAAACGAGATAGCAAAAATATGTTTTCTTAAGCTCCTGAAACTGTCGAGTAATTGCTGGCATTAAACATTTTTCTCCGAAAAGAGGACCCCTTTTGGAGTTACTGACACAATATGTCAACTTTAACTTACATTGTTTTTAACCTTTACCGCTTTTTTTCGGGGGGGGGGAGTCCTTCGGAAAGAACCGAGAATGCCATGTCCGCTTTTCTCAAGATCCCCGAGAATCCCTAAAACTGTTGAATGTGTAAGTCTAGACACTTTCTTCCATTAGCACTTTCAAAACCATCGTTCATATATTTCATTTAAGCAGGCTGCTAGAAGTCTTTACATTTTAAAGATTTTCCTGTGTTACAGGATTATTTTTATGTTTTTTCTTAACTGATCTAAATTCCATGTAAATTAGATTTTCACGAGTTCAGCAGCTCAGTAACGTTGTCTCTTAAAATAGTTAACCTCCCATTGATAAAGGTTTTACTTTAGCTAGCTATACAGAAACAAGGAGGGGGGGGGTGTACAATTGATTTAATTAAATTTATAAATTCTGTAAATAAAAATAGCTTTTCTTACCTGCTTGCTGCACAATGGACAAAAGATTATTCTTCCATCGTATGTTAGATCTGGAAATTCTTGCAACCACTGGCGAATCAAGGTACTTTTTGAAGACTTCTCCTTTGGCATTGTTGCGTATGATACAAAACTTCTTTTTAAGAATCCTCAAGATCTGTGACTGGGCTGTAAGCCGTTGAGTCCAATTGTTCATGCGTTGTAGAGACGATGTATCGTTCTTGAACTACGTGTTTAAGATAAATCACTGCACTGACCCGAAAATGATACATGGATGGATACTCCAGTAAACTGAACCGCGTCACTTCATGAATCGTTTCTGTTCGTGGACTTTGGTTTTTCCCAAATATTGAAAGCGAAGACCCGAAGAGATTCTTGCTTCAATAGAGCTGTGTGTTGATTTGTGAATGTGTGTGTGTAAACTATTGTCCAAATTCCAGAGAGCTGAACGGATCACAGAAGAGCTGAAGTGAGCCGCTACAGAAGAGAAAAGGTGGAATAGTTCCAAGAATGCAGAACGGCAGGGAGGGGAATATTGGTTTCTGCGATATGCACTTAGCAATAGCTTTGGTTTTGCCCCTGGGGAAAGAGAGACAGACAGAAAGAGATAGAGATCTTTCAGTACAGTGTCTGCAGGATGCAAAGGGATGGTTTGTCTTTGTCTTTCACAAATGGGCTTGACCTTGAGCAGAAATAGCTCAACTTTTAGAAACAATTTTTTACATACAACCACCCTCTGCGTTTCACTTCTTCATACGAGTTAGACTAAAATTAGCCTCGACAAACACACTCACTCTGCCTTCAGATTTGTCAATTAAATTTCACTCAACACTAAAAAAAAAGTTTATTTAAAAAATACAGGAATTTTGTATTTTTTGCAGTTTTAGGCATTTTTAGGCCAAAACGGCCAAAATAGGCGCTAAACTCCATTTTAGGCATTTTTAGGGCACTTATAAAGTGTTTTAATAGGCTTAATTCCTCATGATTCGTAAAGATCCGAAGTATTTTTTACTTCCTATAAAGGGAACAAAATAGGCATTTGCCTTAAAATCCGAAGTCTACTTATTATTCAATACGAATACAAGATTGAATTTGAATGTGTGCATGTGTAGTTCTGTACACATGTTCTTGCGTGTAATACGAGTCGTACCTCAGCAATATATTTTATTTTATGCAATCTATAAAAATATAATTACTGAGGAAGTGAATTATAGGAATGCACTGACATGAGTACTTTCTCTTTTACAGCACTCACAGAAGAATATATAGAATTAGCACTGCGCTTGAACCCTTCCAACTCCAAGTTTGGAAGCAGTGACGACGATAACGAATTTGAAGAGTAGAGTGTTCACAAAATCGAGACACTTGATGTTGGTGGATGTGTCATTCTCAAATTGTGTCAGTTTACCATATAACTCAGAATTATCTACCGACCGACACTTTTCATCCATTCCGTTATTGGACATGTTGTCTGAGAGAAATATTCTGGCAAAAGGAACAATAATGAAATCTCGCATTCCAAAATGTGTACATTAATTGAAGACGGACTCGCAATAAAAAGCCGGGGGTAGAGGCAGCTACGACCAGGTGGTTCGAAACGATGATAAATTAATAATAGTAAAATGGTTTGATAATCAATCTAAGCTCTTTGCTTCTTTGAATATAGGGATGAATCCTGTGACGAATATCGCTGCAGGTGCAAAAACCAGAAAGAGTATGTGCAGGTTCCAAGACCAGCAATTGTCAGAAAGTACAATCTTCATATGGGCGGTGTAATATCCAAGTAGCGCATCAAATCAAGGGCAAAAAATGGACTGTAAGAGGGCACCGATCCTGGGTGGCCGAGGGGGCTGCCCTCCCCAAAGCTCATGTCGGCCCCCTATTGTATTTATGAATATACAATATTTGACATAATTTGAATTCAGTTTGTCTTAAAAGCCTCATATATATACTTTCTGCATCTGAATGCCTCCCCCCAAATTTACAGAGAAATCGGCGCCCTTGCTGTAAGATGTATTTTTCACTTCGTCGAGTTTGTGGCAGCAGCAGCTTGGACTGAATGCCGTGAAGAGGCTAAACGCCACTAAATGCCAGAAAAATACATTCTTGATTACTATAAGTTCAAGCTGTTAATTGCACAAGATCTGATATTTGATACGGGTGCTGCCGCTGATGCAAATGCAAGTTCAAGAGAGGAAATGAAATCTTTAAGTTTTACGTCCCACGATTATGCCGGTTAGGCTAAGGGAGACGGTGATGATGAGAGATGAGTGAAAATGGTGGAATGAAGAGATGGAGGAAACGGGAGAACCCCGAGAAAACCCACGAGCACGATGTTTGTCCACCACAAAGTCCACACGGCGCGAGCTGGGCTCCACCAGTGAGCCACCGCGCCCCCCAAGTTCAACAGAGGATTCCAGTGGTGAAGAAGTTAGAAGGAAAAGAAAACAGAGGCAAATTGTTCCTATACCTCCTAAGAAAAGAACACGTCATGCAGAACTTGTGCCAGAATATAATCCCGAAATACAGTCTAGTAGGTCAAATTTCAGGATGGAAAATTTCAAAATTTCAAGCAATTTCAACATTTGTACGATACTCATCTTGTCTTATTTCACCAGTTGAAGAAATTGCTTGTATTTATTTAGAATGTAATCGAAATTAAAATATTGTATAGATAGGGCCTATGTAAAGTAGAAACGCTTTCAAAGTCTTGACTGGAAGACCAATGAGAAAACGACCATTAGAAAGACCTAGTCGCAGATGGGAGGACAATATTAAGATGGATCTCGCAAAAATAGGAATACAAAGTAGAAACTGGATCCAGTTGGCTAAGGATAGAAGTCAGTGGAGAGCTTCCGTGAAGGTGGCATTGAACCTTCGGGTTCCATAGGCCATAGAGTCAGTTAGTTAGTTAATAGATATGTAATCATAACATTGTTTCTTACCATTTTCACTATATACGGACATAACTGCTAATCTAAATTGGAGGCAAGGAACTCATGTATTGGCTTGGTTGTGACCTAAGATATCAAATATGATACCTTACTGTGTAACACATCCAGAGCGTTGCTTTACTAAAAGACATTTTCCTACTTTTTGGTCATGAATGACCAATTTAATTACAGTCGTGTAAATTTTTACCTGCTATCGTAGCTTCAGGTCTGAGGAGGTTACATCTAGGAGTACAGAATAAACTCTGGTTGTTTTTCATAACCAGGGGCGGACTGGAAACCATAGGGCCCACCCTGCTAAACTGAAATGAGGGCCCACTGTATAAAATTTGTAAAAAATGTACTTGGCATTCTTCATATGTATTACATATAAAAGTCCAAAGTATTACATATAAAAGTACTTTTTTTTTTTTTAAGTAACCAAACCTGCAACCACCCTACTTAACGAAGATACGTATTTTGTCATAGCTGATCTGGGGCTCCCCTCCCCCTTGATACGTAAAAAATACCACTTACTTCAGTCGGGAGTCTGCTCGCGAATGTGCCGCAATCTCTCTCGGTACCTGTCTTTTTGGTGAGAAGAAAATGTAACCCACATACACAAATTCGTCTAAATATTGCTGTATAATCTCGAGGAAGTACGCCCCGCTCTTAGCAGACAACTCCCCCCTCCCAAGCGTGTCAGGTGAGACAACAGACATGGCGTCAGTGTTGGAAACTTGAAAAAAGCTGTAACTTTGTGGCCTCAATGCAACACAAAGAATGCGATTGGAAGTAAATTTGCGATAGATTTCGAAACGCAAGATTTTCCTTGACATAAGTAAGTCATAATATCATATCTTCATGTCGCAGAAAGATTAGATATCGTCTATCGTCTAGTGTAGTCCGCCCATTCCTCGGCTGGCCCCAACTTCTCTTTTCATATGAATACCTACTTTGCACATTACAAATAATTTTTACATTTTACTACACTTTTATTTTAAATTAACTTTAAATAACTAAAGGAAAGTTAACATTTACACGATATACACACTGATTTGACTGACAGCATAAGTGTTCAGCACTTTTAGAAGTTACACCAACGCTTACTGAGCCCTGTGCCGGCAGCTAGTGCTCTCAAACGGGTCAGGTCAGGCTTCATCGGGTCAGGGCTCGAGTCGAACCTCCTTGGGTCACAGGTCGGGTCAGGGCTGCTCTAGTCACGGGTCGGCTCGGGTCAACTTTCTTATGCGTCGTTTCGGCTAAAACCTATTCGGGTCATGGGTCGGGTCGACGTTCAACTCGACCCGAGAAGGATTTAGCCGAAACAGCGCATAAGAATGTTGACCCGAGCCGACCCGTGGCTAGAGCAGCCCTGACCCTAGCGTAGGTGATCTGACCCGATCCGTGTCTCAAGCAGGCTTGACTCGACCCCTGACCCATGAAACCCTGATCTGACCTGTTTGAAAGCACTACGTGGCAGCAAACAGTTCAGTTAATTTCGTGTTCCCCTGTTGAAGTTGTGTAATTTCAAGTAAAAATAGCCATAAAAGATAAGCTACAATTGACTGAAATCATCCAAAGACGTGGTGTATACATTATAATTTACAAACATCTTAGACAGAAAAACAGGAAAAAATACCTGGCAACTGTCCTGCAGTACTCGAATGAGTCACATCACGCTCATTTGTTTCTTGGGGCTTCACAGATTCAAATAGCATATGCTGTTTTGGGTCAGATGCAGCTTTTTGTAAATCACATCTTCGTTTGTGTTCTCGCTTTTTAACACCACTTTTATATTTTTTCTTTACAGTAATCTTACAATCACCCCTACCATCCATACTGACACAACCACATCTGTCTTCCACGACAAACGACATGTAACTGGTGTTCCAATAATTGAATTGCTGCTATCGAATTTGCTCTTCGATTTAATATACAAATAAAACACGAGCCGAGGGCAGCAACTTCATAGTAATTGTTTGAGGTTTGTATAAAACAATCGTTGATAGTGGTGACTAATTTCTTTTCGCTTTACCGCACTGAAAAAAAAAAAAAAAAAAAAAAACGAAGCCTGATCCGACTTCTTTCTTCGAACCTTGGTCTGAGGACAATGCAGTTCAAAAGCGTTCCGGCTCCACCTTCACTTTCCACAATAACAATATCTACGAAACTATTGTTTTTTTTTAAAACATCGCCACTCGACGGAGTAGGCAATGGTATCCAAATCCAATAACAGCCTGAAATCTACTGTGTTTCTTATATTTAAAAAAATAGTAGTTAACGTGCTCGTTTTTAACAGCTGCTGTATCACAAACCCCGCAATGTTTTAGGGCCTGATTGTCTTATAGACGGAACCTTTTCAAGTCGATAAACGTGAAGAAGAATAAGGTCTGTTCATGAAAGTTTAACTTTACGTCTTTTTTTATGCAAAACACAAGTTTGCGCGAGTTACTCTGCCATATTTTTGATGCTGGTAGGTTTAATTGAGCACATCTTTTTAAAATTGGTGAAGGGGGCCCACCCTGCATTTGCAGGGTAGCAGGGTGGGCCAGTCCGCCCCTGTTCATAACACATTAAGGAGGGCGCCTGGGAATTCTCGCCCCGGGCGCTTACAATCCACGCTATGGCCCTGCCGGGAGGCACTGCTTGTACTATTCTATTTATTATTATATTATAGACGTATTATTTTCTCCGGTGGGGCACTCTAAAAGTTCGGGGGGCAGTGCCCCGTAAAAATATATCTGAAAGTAACACTGTTCCGAACTCAAGTCCAAGGAATTTGCACTTGAGCGTCTGTGGTTTTTATCGGGCTTAGCTATCTCGTTTCCTCCCACATTTTCATTTCATATATTAGTTCACTGTCATTCACCGTCATTAATCATCCGTTTCACTTAGCCTAAAGGGCATAACCGTGAGACATACAAATAGAAATTTCACTTCATTTCAGATGGATCTCCATAAACAATTTTTGTCTGCTTGTGAATAATTTATTGGTATATTTCCTACAATCTCTGTGAATATAACTTCGTATTTTCATAGCCAAATCCTTCTAAGGCAATGTACTAAAAATATAATAATAGGCCTAATAATAATAATAATAATAATAATAATAATAATAATAATAATAATCGTTCAGTTTTACTATACGGATCCCTAGTATAAGTAGTAATAGAAGTAGGACTAGGGGCTAGGGGTAGCAGTAGGAGTAGGAACGGGTTAGAAGCCGCGCAGAGGTTCGTTGGGTTCTGTTCTCGACATAAATGGGCAAATTAAAGACTTCCCCAAAGTTTTTCGTATATTTTACAATCTGTGGATCCGTATGGTAAAACTGAATAATAATAATAATAATAATAATAATAATATGTATTATCTTTTAAAAAAAGGAAAAAGAAAGTACTCTTGTTTTGTATTTAGTATGTAGAAAGTCCGCCCCCTCCAAAAAGTTTTGGGTCGTCCGCTGTCCCTACAACAACTCGCTGGTTATACCCTTGTTGTTTTGTTTGTTTTTGGTACAATACTCATTTCACGAATTCCTTTACTATTATACCTTTGCACCTGCCACCTAATCCCTTGACAGAGTACATTTGACCATTGACTACGAGTCCAGCTGTTCCTTTCTATATTGCAATAGTAATAGTAAAATGCAGAGTAATCAATAATAAATTGCTGGTTTTTTTTTTTTTTTTTTTTTTAGGGAGAGAGAGAGAGAGAGAGAGAGAGAGAAGACGCATCTTTAGCCAAAGAAAAGAGCGATTTTAAAATGTGCAGTCTTGCTAGTAGAATGAATGAACTTACCTAGGCTTTCAAGTGTGAGCAGATCTTCTGTGTTTCCCTTCGCAGCCTGAATGCTTGCGTCATTTGTTATATCAAGAGATAAAATTTTTAGTCTTTGATTGCCACACTGATCACGCAGAAGGCGCGCCCCTTTGCCTTCGGGTTGAAGGCAAGCTGCCAAAACAACGAAGCCCAGTCTATGCGCATCAAGGGCGAGTGAGTAACCCAGGCCAGAATCACAGCCAGTGATAAACACTGCTCTTTTGCTATTGTTGCTGTCTCCAAGCGCACGTACAAATGGACGGAACACAATGTTTCGAACAACTTTGTAGGTTACACTTGCTGCGAGAAATCCCACTGCTATTTTTACAGGCTTCGTAAAAATATGCATTTTAGAAGACGTGTAGGCAGAACGCGATTCACAGGAATACTTAAATTTCCCCTACAGCAAGTTCTTATTCGAGGCTTACAGGTAAAAACTTAATAGAAGTAAGACAACACAAAAATAATTTGCCTGTCACAAGAAGTATACCTGTTATGTTGTTTGTCACTTTGCCAAGTTCTAGTGCTTCCCTCAGACGACAAACTTTGAAACTACTTGAGTTTCATTCAATTCAATTTTAACCATAGTTTAGATTCATATCTGGCGAATGACGTGAAGCAGTCATGTTTTATTCAAACAATGATCCTCACTGATGCTTTTCCAAGAAAATAAATTCATCTCGATTGATGGATGTGGAATAAATTAGGAAAATAAGGTTAAAACAGAATAGTTTTCTTTCTTATTTTTAAGGAAAAGAACTGCGTATGTTAGAAATATATGTATTATTATGTGTTTATCGGTAAGTAATGTGGAAACTAGAGGAATACTAAAACTACAAAAATCTCATGATTGAATAACCAGTGGCGTTCTCAGAATTTCGTTAAGGAGTGAGAGACTCAAACATAAATCTCATCATTTCAGAATACGTGTGTTTTTCTTATGTAGGCCTATGTATGTATTTTAATATAGGCTATTAAATATTTATTTTTCCATGCTATCTTGTTCAAGCGGTGTTTAAAACCACGAATCGCAATGTTAACTTGAGAGCCGAATCACAAGCGCATTAATACATGTTGCCGCGCGAACCTTTTCGCAGGAAAGCCTTTGTGTGTGTGTGTGTGTGTGTGTGTTTTGGTTGGGTTCTCATTCGCCAAGGTTTCAACTGGCGCTGCTCTGGGTCTCAGCTGATATGCGCGGAGCGGTGTTTTCTCGTTCTTTTCCTGCCGCTCCGAAAAATATTTCTTGGTTTATTTGTTTTTAATAATTCATGAAGACAATAGTAATAAATGTATTGGAAATTCGCACGTGATGTATTTCCAATCCTCACAATTAAAACTCGAGAGCATGAAAACTATTTTGATTATTCATTTCAATTGATTAAGGTAAGAAAGGATATATCTACCTGGAAAAGGTCAATCATAAACAGAAACACACAAGCAGCTACCCTCCCACATAATAAATTAAAAATACGATTTTTTTTTCTCAAAGCACAGCAACTCTACGTTAGCAATGAGTAAACCAGCTGCGAACCGGCAACAATCATATCAACAATTTCTTCAACAGTTTTGTCTGCACATTTTTCTCTTAGTCGAGAGTACACATTGTTGACAATTTACTTTGCTTGACTTTAAAGAGCCCTTCCTCATGTTTGCAATAATACTGAGAAGATAATTCGGATTCATTCATGATTTCAATTTCGCGCTTAACACTCTCCATGATTTCAGTTTCACTACACCCACGTACCCACACTAACGCAAGCCCGAAGACGATATTTGGCAGAGCAGTGTTACTCTCTGCACAAAAATTGCAGAAGTTACATGTGAGTCACGTTCTTTCTTTTGTTTCATTTATCAGCAGGCATAGAAGTTTCTTACGGGGTAGCAACTCTAATTTATGTATCATACAAAAATATTAAGCCATTTCCTATCCATTGTGGACGATTTCTAACATTGATCAATTAACTAATTTTACTGGTCTTCTGTTTTTGATATAAGATTTTTCAAGTTTATAATCTTGCAACACTTGCAAGAGACTCGCATCTTAGCTACCGGCTTTTCACTCTTTTCTTTCCTTCTCTCTTTCCGATTCTGAGTCGTGACGTCATTTTCATAACACGTTACTAATAAATCTAGTACCTTTTATTTTAAATATTGTTTCTATATTAACATTTTTATATACTTGAACTCAATTAGCTCTTTGAATGATCTCCTAAGTAATGTTTTACGTGTGTAACGTGAAGAACTATGTAACATGCGCGGAGTCGCCCGAATTGAAGTTGCGTATCTCGGCTATCAGGATAAGGTCGCGGCGAGTATAGTGACTGGCTGTAACTATTCCATGATGATACTTATAGCCCAGTAAATAAAGGACCGCGAGCTGAAATAATTTAGAAAAAGCTGAAAATTTCAGGAATTTTTTTCATGTGATCTTCAATAAAATATCAAAGTCCCCTAAAATCCCGTGTGCGCCTCATCCTCAAAATGGCGGCCAAAGATGGCGGCCGTCCGGAATGCGCATGTCTCCCGATTTTAGCTTGTAACTCTGAGACTATTTAAGATATTCCAATTCTGTAAAAGCACTTTTGTTCTAGAAGCTCTAATCTATGACTTTTCTTAATACTTCTTTCTCGTAAAGTTTGACACAAAGTCACCATTTTCCATTAAAGTATAAAGTGATACATTGTGAAAGTTCTGCTCTTGGATTGGATGTAGAAAATCTCCAAAACCGTTAGGAATTCGCAAACAATGCTCGGAATAGTTTAGATTGAACATTTAATTAGCTTTGCTTTAAAAAAAGAATCATCCAAATCGGAATACAATTAGTCGAGAAATTCGACTTTTTTGAAAAATATCGGTGGACAGAGCTGCTTTGTTGTCACTCAATTGTCCATATTGTGTTCCTTTAAATCTCCTTTTTTTTTTCTTTTTACTAGCAGAAATAAAGTATATATATATAATACTCAGTAGACTCACCCTTAACATCATTGGCATAACAGCTGGTAGTCTATATATTATTATATTCTAAATATACATAAATTTTAAGCTAATGTGGTTCATAGTGGTATGAAAGTAAACAGCAAACTACTGCCTTCTTATCTCAAAGAATGAAGCAAACAAGAAAAGAAAAGCAGATCATGTCTAAAAATAGAAGCATCAACAATGCATTCGTATCGCGTCTACCTAGAAAGAAGCAATTCCTTCATTGGAAAAAGTTACTCCCGAGGATCCACAATTATTAAATTTTTTTGTTGAAAATGTAACTAGAAGTAAGAAAGGTGATTCAAATATGTTATCTCGGATGCATAACATGATCTGCCATTCAATTATTTCTATGTGTCGGCCTCGTACGTTTATATCACCAATCCATCTAGCAACTGGAGTTTACTGTTTGCGATACTATGGATTTCGTCAATATATAGATAGATATACTTGCATAGTTTTGGAATATCAGCCAGCTACGCTGAAGTAAGAAGATATGAATATTCTAGAGTGTGTTCTATTATTCCAATCCAAACAGATCATTCTCAAAATTTGATTCAGTTTGTTTTTGATAATGCAGCGAGAACATTAGATGGTCACGGTACTTTCCACAGTGCTTGCTACAAGGGATATTAAATTTTACAGCAAAACAACAAACAATGAACTTTCAAATGTTGAAATAAAGAGTTCGATACCGGCAGAAAATATGATAGTACAAAATCTCCGATATGCTAATTTTCACAGATGAAGTCTGACTTCTCATGCATCTCATAAAAGATTCACCTAAGCCAGGGTGGAATGGTTTCATGCACACTATCACTATGACCACCGGCAGTTTAAAATGAGCAGCATAACTGCAGTTCCTTTTCTAAACTGGAAATCATCAAATTTCTGTACAATTTACACTTCCTTTCTATTTACTTGTGACGAAAGTAAGAAGGCGGGATGGGATTCTTGTATCGCTACTTTTGAACAGCTTCTGTATTGGAAGGCAATGGAAATAAATCATCTGCTCAACAAGATAGTGATTTAGCTAAATTAGTTGTCAGAAGGTGTCGTTGGACATATTATCTGGTACTTTAATTGAAGAACTCTGGGGCTTCTTGTATGCGCAAAATACTGTGGTACACATGTTAAATGGAACTACATATGCAAGAGCACTGAGATCACTCAGCACTTTTTGACTTATGTAGCACCATCAACAGATTTGCAGTTTAGTTAGGGACCTTGAAGAGAGTAATATATGTTCATACAACTCATAGGTACAAAAACCGTAAACGATTTAAAGGATAATCCAGACATTAAAATACTTATGACCTATCTAGCCGAGTCAAAGCTGAACTGTGGCTTCAAAGTTTGGAACAAGTAAGATTAATAATACTTTATATTCGAGCGGAGCGTCCTGAAGACTGGGACTTTCATATTTATACGGTGAAATGCATGATTCCAAAGTTTTACGCAGCAGGACATTTGAACTATGCGAAATCTACACAGTTTTATCTGCAACAGATGGAAGAATTGGGAAATAAACTGAAACCAGCAGAACTTGAAAGATACTTTGATGTGCGAAGGAAGGATTACTTTTGGAGTGGAAGTGCAACAGATATGGTAATTGAACAGAGTTTGATAAGGGCAATGAAAGCTTCCGGAGGATTGAGCTATGGGCGAGATATTGGCTGGCTCGGTCTTATCTTTTCCAATTACAATGGAAGTGAGTGAAACCTTAGAAAGTTTCTGTGAAAGTAGCAAGAAGAAATTCTTCAGAAGTAGCAAGAACTATCTAAAGCGGTCACAGTCTTCCACCAACCCAATTTAGATCCCCAAACAGTCATTAAAATAGGAGAAAAATTGGTTACGCGGTTGTATGGAGAACACAATCAAATTTCTTTAGACGAACTTCGATATAAGCCTACAACAGGATAATGCCTAGAAAACTATCCTCCAAATTCAATTTGGCAAATTTCCCACTTACAAGTGCTGCTGCCTCTCAACACAGTGTATGTGTTTACCTTCAAGTACACCAATGATTGGGGAATGATTTGAACCCAACCAAATGGGGGTGGCAATTAATAGAAGGTAAATTGTTTCTAGTGGCAATTAATAGAAGGTAAATTGCTTCCAGTGCAATAAAATTGAAAGCTGCTCCTGACAATCTGCTGAACCTTGTATCTTGTCCATGTAAGATAAGAACATAGAAAGACTGTGACAGCAAATTTGAATCTAGAAAGGCAGGACTGACTTGTTCCAAACTCTCTTTCAATTGTCGGGGAAATATTTGTTCAAATATGTTAATTCCTGAAAAGACTGAAGACCATGAAATTTTCATGTATTAAAGAAGGTAGGTGTAATACATATTTTTAAAAATTTTTACTCCCTTTTTGACTATTTACAATGAAGAATTTACTGTACAAGGGAGTTCAAATGAGATGTAAAAACGGATACTTAATTTTCAACAATGGTGGCTCGTTGGTATGTAATCAGTGAGGCACACTACATAACTGTAAGTTGGGTTGTGTGTCTACAAGTAGACTCAATGCAAATTGACCATTTGGTATCCTTATGAATATACAACCAAACTTAGTTATTCCGTGTGCACCACCGGTTGCATAACAACGAGCCGCCACTGTTTTCAATGTACTTAAAATTATATTACTCTTAACAAAATTTACAGAATAGGGCTTTTGTTTTTCATAATAAAAGTGCTTTTTACATAATTAAAATATAATAATCCATTTTTTTTGGGGGGGGGATATCGGACAAGTGTCCTCTTTGGTCGCCATTTTGGTATGAAATTCACTAGGTTTTATGACAGTTTTGAAATTTCAGTTTGGAATCCAAGGCATGAATGCCATAAATCCAGCACAACTATGAATTTCGAAACTTCGTAGTGCTGGACTAGTAGCGATTAATTTTTATCCAACTACATTTAATTTAAAACATCGGATTTCTCGACTAATTGTATTCCGATTTAGGTGATTCTTTTTTTAAAACAAAGCTAATTAAATGTTCAATCTAAACTATTCCGAGCATTGTTTGCGAATTCCTAACGGTTTTGGAGATTTTCTACAACCAATCGCAAGAACAGACTTTCAAAATGTATCACTTTATACTTTAATGGAAAATGGTGGCTTTGTGTCAAACTTTACGAGAAAGAAGTATTAAGAAAAGTTATAGATTAGAGCTTCTAGAACAAAAGTGATTTTACAGGATTGGAATATCTTAAATAGTCTCAGAGTTACAAGCTAAAATCGGGAGACATGCGCATTCCGGACGGCCGCCATCTTTGGCCGCCATTTTGAGGATGAGGCGCACACGGGATTTTAGGGGACTTTTGATATTTCATTTAAGATCACATGAGAAACAAATCCTGAAATTTTCAGCTTTTTCTAAATTATTTCAGCTCGACACCCTTTTTGGTCCTTTTATTTACTGGGCTATTAAGCTTACTTTTCGTAGGACTGATTTCGTTGTTACGTGCCTACAATATGTATAAGAACTCACTTTCCAAGAATTCTATGATTTGTTATTTAGTAAATATAAATTTTCTTCTTATATTAAGAATGCACCTGATACATGCATACAATGGTGAATTTACATATCCCCCGGGAGAAGATTTCAATACTCGAGTGGTGGAAAGTAAATTGATAATCCACATTGAGCACGATTGGAGATATGGCCCTAGGGGCAAATATTTTCCCCTTCGGCTCGCCCTCTGAAATCATCACTACATGCATCTATTAATGCAAATGAACGAAAACATCATGTACCTGGATTTTCTCAGGGTTCTCCCGTTTTTTCTCCAGTTTCAGGTTTTGCCAAGGAGAGAAGCAAGATTGTCTACCAATAGTTTTTATTACTATACTGGCATACAATATTAAAAAAACAATGTTTCTCGAGTTTAGGGGGACCAGTGACGTAACTAGGGGCAGACGAGGGTTGTGCCCCGGGCGCCGGATTGGGAGAGCGCAAAATTGGGAAAATATTTGGGGGAGCGTTTTGGTTTGGTTGGTGACGGAAGCGTCAAGAAGAGTTCTTGCCCCGGGAGACAACTAGCGTGGTTGCATCGCTGGGAGGGACCATCTTCCTTAGCCTCGGAGCATAATTGTGTTGCAGAGTAATGAAGATGATGAGAAATACATCACCTACACTGAATGGCATAAAAATAAATAAGAAAATTAGAGGAAGATACTGCCCATAGTAAAGAACGAATTACGTTCCAATGTTCTAGTAGAAGGTCTCCAAACTTTTTACCCTAAGTGCATCTGCACACGATACTGGCAATGCCAGTGATGAGCTTGCTTTCAGTGTAATCAAATCCAGTTTTTTAGTACCGCGGTGGCTCAGTGGTAGAGCGTTCACCTCTGGTGCTTGGGGTCATGAGTTCGATCCCACCCCCGCCAAGTGAACTTTGTAGTGGACAAACACCGTGTGCGTGGGTTTTCCCAGGGTTCTCCCGTTTCCTCCTACTTTCTTCATTCCACCATTTCATTCATTACTCGTCTCCTTTAGCCTAACCGGCATAACCGTGGGACGTAAAACTCAAATATTTCATTTTCAAATCCAGATTTGCACATGTAACATCGTTGCCAGCAATAACAATGCTGCCGGTGAAGCATCCACGGGGGGCAATGTTTTCTTATGAGAATGCACACACGGCCGACAATACAGGCCACTAAATACATTTCTGTCAGTGATGTCAACCCGTAGGAAATCTCGCATTTGGAAACATATGGGATTTTCCACTATATGTATAGCTAGGGCAATCCCAAAGCATAAAAAACATAATAGCAATTTACACATATGGTTGGCATCTTTTTTGTGGTTGTGTAAGGGTCCAGAAGAAACTAATTTTATAAGCATAAGCATAATTTTAGAAATTAAAGCATAAAGCAAAATTTGAAATATACATATAGCACAATTCTTGGAAAATTCTGTTTAACTGCAAGTTTAACATACAGTATTAATATTTTATAAACCAATATTTATAATGCAAAATCTTTGAGAACATTAACAACGCAACAATTAAAAGCTTATTTTTATTTCTGTGAAGTTTTCGGAGTAATCCTTTAAAGTGGAGAAAGGAAACAAGGAAAAGAAGAAGAAAACTTTCCGCCAACAATGAATAAGCAATAGTTTCCTTTTAAGTGTAACTGCGCAGTTATGTAAGATGATTCGAAATGTATATACAAAAATTGAATTCCACACTATATTGTTATGTGGACCTCTTGAACTTGAGCACTTTTTGTACTTTTTGGTGGTATCTTTTACTTTCCTTATCTGTATATACGTATGCACCTCTTAGGTTCACACAAGTGATAGAAAAAACTGACTCGAGCAAAGCATACATTATCTCTTTACAATGGATTAAGTAGAAAGTTCATTAAATAGGAACGAAACTGGTTGCATAAAATATTAATAAATGGACCAGAATATTTAGAATATTTAATGTATAGTAAATATTGCACATTATACACGATTAATGTAAAACAATGATTGAAATTAACAATAAAGCATAATTTGGAAAAAAATAAAGATAATGAAACAAAAAGTAAAGCATAATGTGGGGTGCTCTATGTATAACCTACACCAACAAAATCATTTCTGTACGGAAGCATCAATAAGCGTGTAAGTGTTGTCAACTTTCAGTCTGAAGTCTATTCTTTGTTATCGGCAAAGTCCATACTACTGAGGAATGACTTAACCATATGTGATTCTTAAAAATCAAGTACCAAGAAACGAAACTTGTGCTTTGTTATTTGAAGAAGAAAAAAACAATGAACAAATGAAAGAAACTAAAATATCAAAGGAGAAACAATTTCCAAACGTTCCACACGAAATGCGTGGAGAACAGAACTTTTCTATATTATTCAGCTCAGTATGTGATGGTACAAATGTGTGAACAGTATTTCTGACAACATAACAAAATATACTTGTTCTCGATTAACGAAAATAGGTATTCACAAACTATTTTATAATTGTAGAAGATCGAAATTTATTGATAATTCACCCAGAAATTGAAAAAAAGTGACACATCACATACAAAGTTTTGTTTTCTTCTTCTTCTTCTTCTTCTTCTTCTTCTTCTTATTATTATTATTATTATTATTATTATTATTATTATTATTATTAGTAGTAGTAGTAGTAGTAGTAGTAGTAGTAGTAGTAGTAGTAGTAGTAGTAGTAGTGGTAGTAGTAGTAGTAGTAGTAGTAGTAGTAGTAGTGGTAGTAGTAGTAGTAGTAAAAGAAGAAATAGAACGTGTAGTAGTACAATTACTAGTAAAAGAAGAAATTAAGGTACAAAATGGGAATTTTTGACTCTCGAGATGGGAATTTTTGACTCTCGAGATGGGATTTTATAGTGTTTCAAGTTGACATCACTGCTTTCTGCAGTTTAGCTAAAATGAGTGAGTGACAAGACGATGTGCTGTGTATTCTTATTTCGTTTCGTGTGTTTGAAGTTTTGTTGTTTCCACTTTATTTCTATTACAGTTGTTTTTAATTATTACAGTATTGTCTTGTCCTACAAACTACTTCAGATTATTTTTTTTATTTTTTTTTACAGTCCCTGTTTTGGAGTAGCTAATTCCCTTTGTTAAATAATATATAAAATGTGGGAAATCTGGCGAGTGCCGATTTCTCTTTAAATAATTTTCGTCAAATACAATGTGGAAAACTTGACGGGTATCGATCTCCCTCTAAATGGCTATCATCAAATACAATATCGATACGGTGACCATATGTCCCGAGAAAATCGGGACAGTCCCGATTTTAGGGTCTTTATCCCGGCGTCCAGAATAAAGACCCCAATGTCCCGAATAATTGATGGGGGAAAATAAAATCTCTTTTACATTGAGTTTTTACTTAGAGAATCTGAGTAACTTACAAAGGAGGGAACACATTTTGTTTTCCTGGGATCACAAAATTGGTTTACAGTTTCTCAACGAAAAAATTTTAAATTGTATTTGTGAACTAAACGCGGTAAGAATATTACATTTATTCTTTCGTCGCTGTGCAGCTCTCGCGACTGTCTTAGTTTAAACAATAAATAGGTTGGCTGCACTTGCAACTAGGGCTGTTCCGATAATCGAGTAATCGATAACAATTCGATAAATTTTCAAAACCGTTTCATCGATAAAGAACTTTAATTTTATCGAATTATCGAACTTTCGAGACTCCCGAAATGTTCGAGACTCGAAATGTTCGGGACTCTCGAAGTGTTCGAGGGTCTCGAATTGTTTGAAAGCAGCAAATTGAGAAATATCAATATGATCGCATTTGTCGAGTCACTTGAATATTTTGAAAAGTTCGGGATTATCGGAGTGTTCGGACGAAACAATGTATTCGAGGTTATCATAGTTAAGTATATGCAGTATCATAGTATATCATAGTATTACATATATTCAGGGTGTTCATTTTAAAACTTCTCTCCTTAGCAATAAAGTGAAGGAAAAGTCTTTTTCCCACAGATCTGTACAAGGTTTAAGCAGTCTATCAGAAGAGAGAAAGAGGAAGAGAAAACATGCATCACCCGAATGGAATTGGAATCCAAGACACCATTAGTCTACTAATAGTCACTTTGCCCATTGCGCCAATAACGGGGAAGCAGAAAAATAATTTTACATATGATTTAGAGGGTTTAATTTAAAGTTATGTATAGAGACAGCTACTGATATAAGTAAAGGTAAGGAAATTCGATAATTCGATTCGAAGTTTCGACTTATCAAACTTCCGTTTCGAAAATTAACTATCCGGCGCTCGAATGCCTTCGAGTATTTGAGATTGTGAAACAAACCTTGAGAATTTTGGGTGCGAAGCTCCCTATTACAGGCCGTTCTGTTTGTCTGTTTGAATGTGGCATCCGACGATAACTTTTGAACGGATTGTCCGATTTTGATGGAACTCTTTTAAAATGCTCTCGTTTGCTTTCACCAGACATCTATTGTTTTGGTTGCCAGGTACGACAAGGGAAATTTTCCCGAATTCAAGTATCTGTTCTTACTTTGAGCGTAGGCGTGTGAAAGCTACGATAACTTTCGAATGAATTGTCCGATTTTAAAGGGGATTGGTCTAAATGCATATGTCAGGTATCTGTTGCTCTTGGTTACTTTACGATATTTGATTTTGTATCCTCGTCGCCATAAGTGCCTTTACATCGCAGTGACGGGTATGTGACCGCGCAGTACTCCAAGGAAGGGATGGTTGTATAAGAATTTGTGATTAATTTTGAAGAGTTTTTATTTTGACTAGGGAATTAACATAGGTGAAGGGAGTAAAGACACAGATTTGAAGCATCAGTTCACTGTTATTGAAGCATCAGTGCACGAAAAGATTCGTACTCTCAGTTTTCTATTTATTGTTTTATATGTTAAGTTAAACACCACAATATGTATCACTGATATCGCAGATCGTATTATTTTTTAAAATCGTGTTTGTAACCTATTGTCAAAACATTCATCTCCAGACATGATGTAGAGAGAAGAGAAAGAGATACGACATCTGTAATATATGTATATGTGATTCACTAAGTAACTGTAGAAATTAGTTAAAGGACACATAAGAGAGCGAAAAGGAGCACCAGAAGTCTGAACTTTTTAGAAACGTCCTAGATAGGTGAAAATATAGTTAAAAATTGCAAAAGGCATCATGTAAATTACCTCTCTTTTCTTATATTCTAGTATACTTTTTCTTTCACATCTAAACATCTCTATTCAGAATTACGAGATAAAGGTGGAGAGAGAAACATTCCCATTTCAAGAATTATATCAGGAAAAAAAATCTTTTGACTTAGATTAGATTCGAACTCGCAACCCTTGAATCCATGGCGTAGCACTCTACCGATTGAGCTAACAACTACTGGTGGAAAAGCCAGATTTCTACAACTACCGGTTGCTGAATGGTGTGTATTAACCAAGTTTACCGAGATAATTGCTTCATATAGCTATAATAATAATAATAATAATAATAATAATAATAATAATAATAATAATAATAATAATAATAATAATAATAATAATAATAATAATAATAAAGCAGAAGAAGAACAGAATCTAAAAAATCACATATGTTAAAAGTTTGACGTGCAGAGTAAGTCCTAATATGAGATTTTATTAATTATATATAATAAATGTAAGCGTGGTTTATTCGTGCGTGCTACTCAAACTGCGCAACTCACTACCTAGTCCCATAAGGGTTGTACGCGTATGGTACAGTAGCCTTGCGTCCTCCAACCGTGAAGAATGTTTCTGTTTGAACCTATGCGTGTCCTAAGAGGAAGGAGGAGATTGAAAGAAAGAAAAGTGGTTTAGAAATTATGCAAACGTAGAATATCTCACGAGGCGAGGTGATATAGAATTCAGCGTGTCTTTCAGCTACTACTCTATACAAGACGTACATCTACGACTTAACGTGGAACCCGAACCACACGACTCCTGACGAGAATCGAAACCCGTATCACCTCTAGTTCTATCATGGGAGACACAGGAACATGTAAAAATAATCGAAAATGAACGATATTAATGTTAAATCCATAGCTTTTGAATGCATGAATTATGTATGATACCCTCTATATCGTTCACATCAAATTTTAGCATTATCTGCATGGAGGTTTAATGGGAGGGGTGAAAATTAAAAATTCCTAATTGAAATATATGAGTGTCTATTCAATAGCTTTCGGGGCCGCTGAAATGCATAGTTACACTCCCGATACTATTAAAGCCCAAAGATTTACTCTTTCGTTGGCAGGAAGTTTATTTATTTACTTATCTCAGGACACCTTAAAGTTAAGGATATGAAACTCGATGCATATATTTCTAATTCAAAATTATTAGATAGGTATTGTAGCTTAGACTTCTAAGGAGGGGAAGCAGGGTGCGAATTACCGGGGGGGATGAGGGGGATTTTCCCCCTCAATCACATTTTGTTCCCCCCCAAAGAAGTTAGCTGAAGTATCCCCACCGGGGATGCTCGCTTTCCCCCTCAAACTATGCTTAGTATAACTCCAAATTTCACTGATTTTTGTTATTTCTTGTAAATTTATTCTTCTAGCTGTATTTCGAAATGATCGATGTAAACTGTTCAGTTTTGGTCATTTCTACTTACCACCTAATTATCCACTATTTTCAACGTTGTTTAGTAGAACTATATTATTATGACTACGGTTGTTACTTGCAACTGTACCTTCGTACCCTTCAGTTCGTCATCGTTTGTGAATTTGAATGTACTAATTGCGTATAACAAAGCCACATATAGATTTATAAATGTTCTTAGCGGTTGGCCAAGAAGAAGTAAACAAATAGCTTCTTCTACCATACTTGGCGAAGTTCGGATATTTCATATTCATCCTCTATATTTGTATCGATTATCATCTTATTTTAATTTTTGTTATAACATGTTATTTCATTTTCCATGTACTCTTTGTTAGCACATGGTCTTCATTCCCTAGTAAGTTGTGTGTATTCCCTAGTAAGTTGCATTTAATTTGTGATAATTAGCATAGTAATCACTGCTTTTACAGTTTACGGAAATGAACTTTTGAAACTGTACTCAAAATCTGAGATATAGATATTCTCTCGTAAGTATATGTTAACGTACACGCTGGGGGATACGCTCCTAGTGAGCAGACATGGTAATGAAGGTGATTTTTAGATGAATAAGCGAATAATTCAAGATTTGTTTCAGCATTTGTTAATACGACTGGTTCTCCGTGTCATTGTCCGTGTCTGTATAAGCATTTCAAATGGAGAGTTTTTTTTTTAAAGTTAACCCTTCATTTTTCCATCTTTTCGCTGTACAGTTTGCTGTCCACGCAATTAATGTTGTCTGAAAAACTTCAGTGTAATGTTTTACTTTATTTGAATAACGTAGCCCATAGTGAATCAACTCATCTTCAACCTAACAGTAAAGTAACTTTTAAGTGTTGACTTTCCGTGCCCATCACGGAATCGATATTTGGAGAAAAAAAGTCGTGATGAGCACAGCTTTAGCGGGAAGTAGAAGCACAAGTTCGAAATTTGAATTGAGAGATTTTAAATATTTGGCCTTCGATTTGACCTTGATGTGAGAAATCGGGACCAGCAACAACCCATTTCTTATTTGATGGGCTAATATCTAGATTTTCTTTAAAAAAAAAATGTCCCGTTTAACTGATAATTTTAGTGGTTTTCACAAGACTGAAGTAGGTTTCTTTTCGCAACCTGTATGTATTAATGCAAAGTGGAAGCTTTCAATATGAGTGGAAAAATTAACATATGCTTGTGATCATGGCTATCGCTCGAGCCGAATTATTAACTAAATAAACCTTAGAGAGCTACGGGGACAAGAGTGAGTACAACATTAAAACACGTTCAGAAAGGTTTAGTGGTGTGTGTGTGTCACACAATATATATGTGCATAGTTATTGTCCGTAGATTTATTAAATTAATAAATCTCTTATTTATTACACATGCCACATACACACACACACACACACACACACACACACACACACACACACACACATATATATATATATATATATATATATATATATATATATATATATATATATATGGGGGGTAAGGCATTTATTGTCTCATTTTGAAATTTGAACCTTCAGACTGTCTTTGGCCTAATTTTATCCCCCCCAATATAGGTTATCTAATTCGCACACTGAGGGGAAGGGACAATTTACGCAATGATTTCCTTCACATTCGAATAAAATACTGCCCCATTATATTGCAAAAACTCATTTCGAGTGGTGTCATTGCTAATAGTTTTCCGTATTTGTTTATATCCCTACTCATTTATAACAGTATCTCACTTTTCCTGTGACGGGAGCAACACCTAAGCGAGCATTCACTAAAGTAAATGCCATTAAAATCTATATTCATAGCACAGTGGTGCAAATAAATTTGAACTCTTTGGCAATCTTTAGCATGGGAAGCGAATAAAGCCACTACATTGGAAAAGCAGCTAATGAATTCCTCTCCGAAAAAGATCACCCGCGCATTTATTTTACAGGTGGTGGTTTATAGCTATATTTAAGTTTGTTGAAATTGCTCCAGTGAGGCGAGACACTGAAGTCATTCGTAATAAGGGGGAAGGGACATGTAAAAGTAGTCAAATATGAACAATATTAGTATCGAAATCATAGTTTTCGTGGTCGCAGATGAATAGTGACGCTGTCGATGTTGCTTAGGTAGAAGTTAAGCCTTGGTTGGCATGGAGGTCAGAGTGGGAGGGTGGGGCAAAAAATAAATAAAATAAAATCGAAACATCCTATATTTGTGTCGAATATATATTTTTCGGTATCTCTGACATAAATAGTAATATTCCAGATGTGGTATATGACCAAGGTCGGCCCCATTCGCATGCGGTTTCAGAGGAGAGAATCGGTGAAGATTTCAGAACAGTTCCTTTGACTTAAATTTCAGTACACTGAGAGGGAAGAGTGGTAACACACAAATACTGGTGTCACATCCGGACCTATCAGAGGTATGATTTCTGGGAAACTGTCGTTGCTCCAGTGAGGCATTACCCCCTGATCAGTCCCTAACATTCTTACTGCTTTACAAGGGCGTAGGCAGGAATTTATTTCAGTGATCGAAAGCATTTTTAGGGGTAAATTGTGCACCCTCCAGGAGCCCATGTAGCATCGTACGTTCAACAGTACTTTTTCTGAGCCAAAACTTTGTCTCTCTCTCTCTCTCTCTCTCTCTCTCTCTCTCTCTATATATATATATATATATATATATATATATATATATATATATATATATATATATATATATATATATATATATATATATATATATATATATATATATATATATATATATATATATATATATATATATATATAAAACAGTAACAGGGTCGGTTGTAGACATTTCGTAACTGTAAGCAAATAATATTTAGGCGCCCCGCCTATATGATAATAAAAGAATTGAATGCTGTAATGGACAAAAATTCTTCAGATAATTGTTACAATTACAAATTTCTTCAATATATAATAATTCAGTCTTCCAGTGAGTATTAAAGGAAAATGGCAAAATTAAACCTAATTAACTGTGGATGAATCATGACCAAAGTTCCAGTTTTAATAATTTATATCTTTTTATTATTATTATTATTATTAAATAAGCACAGGAAACAACTAAAGTGTATACCTAAGATGTATTTTGACAAATACAGTTGAAACATAAAAGTCGAAATAGAATAAAACTAATGAGCTTCAAGTCTAACATTATCACAGGTTTGATTTTGACAGAGATATGCTCTTACACTTCATTAAAAGCATATTTAAATAGTGTTTTCTAGTGATACAAATATGGTAATTAGCTTAATTTCTCGTTTTCTTTGTTACTGTAAAGTTCATGTTATAAAGACACTTTTCTGGCTTTCAATTTGGCAAAATCTCTTATTATTGCATCCATATCAATTTCATTCAGAATGTCATCTTCAATGGCCATCAAAGCTAGTCCATTTAATCGTTCTTGAGATATACTTGATTTCAAATAATTCTTTATTAATTTTAGTTAAACTAGTTCAATACACAACAAATGACAAAAGTATGTCTTAATTTATATGTAATTTGTCCCCTATCAGTGGCAGAACTTTAAAATCAGGTTTCTCCGCAAAAATTCTTTTCAGGGCCCCTTATGCCTATAGAACAATTCAATTCTTTCATGTTTCTTTCCAACATAGACGTTCGAAATCAGGCAGTAACACAATGTAAACACAAGTAATGATGCACCCATTGAGGTCCGAAGATTTATTCGGAATAGCCTACAAAATGCAAATAATTTTGTGTATTTGCCCCCTGAAATTATGCTAATTGGGGGATCCAGACTCTAAGACTGCCTGTTCAGTGTTTCGTCCACACATATTTTATGGGGCCACTCCCCCCGGGAGGAGATCAAAATAATACGTCTATAATATAATAATAAATAAAAGAGTACCAGCAGTGGCCCTACTAAGTGTGCCCCCCGGAAGATGTTTTCTGAATAGAAAACTGCACCTATTAGGGATGCGCACGATACAACATTTGTGGCTGTCTCGTCTCGAAAATGTGCTGTAAAAGTGATGGCTCGACTCGAAAAATGTATATTTCTCTATTGGAAGAGCCGTGTCTCGACTCGAATTTTGTCTGGAAAATTCTGTCTCGACCTGGCCCCTTGCGCATCCGTAGCACCTATGTCGGTACATCCCTGAACACAAGTAACTAATAATCAAAACTCTACTTTGCATTAGAATTATTACTAATTTAAAATATCGCTCCATCTAAATTTATTAGCAGAGAATGGATTAATAATTATTGTTATCTGTCATAATAAAACGAGCATCTGTATACGCTGCTGTGATTGAAAGTGAGAGTACTGAAAAAAAAATACTTGTCATCCAAATGACCTTTCGTCGCTTTCGATTATATCCTTTCAAGTTCTATACTTATATGCCACGTGAAAACTAATTGTATTCAAACAAATTTTGAAATACATGAAATTTAATTCAGACCCGTAACCGAAATGACCGTATCGTTCCATTTTAATTCAACAATTAAATTACTGCAATCAGGTTAAAATAAATTTGTCAGCTTCAAAAGAATGTCGACCTGCAAATGCTTCGTTAACAGTGACTGATATTGACGACTCCCCACCTCAATATTTGTTTAATTTTGTCCAGCACTCGAAAGAAACTTTTTTAGAGCCTTCGGTTGCCTCTTATCTTCTTTCACGTTTTGTAGCTTTCTTTTCCGATAAAATGTTCACTTGGTTTTATATCGTTGGTCATTATTATTACATGAAAAACAAAGTACTATTAAAAAGTGAAAGCACACATCATTATAAATTAAAAATATAAACAAAAACGAAATGACTTAGGATAGAAATGAAAATGTTGACGAATGACAAATGACTAATAGATATTAACAAAGTGAGCATTAAGCACTGGACAGCGATTGTGAGTCATTAGGAACTTAAGTTAAAATTTCCCTCAGAAATGATTTTTAAAGAACCCATTTGTACCGCCCGTCTTTTCTTAGTATTCGCTCCACTCTCTGGACGAATGGACAAGAAAGCCTACTTGCTTGCATGGGGGCCCGAAGAATGTTTTTAGGGTGGTCATCTCCCTCGTTACTATATTACGTTTGGTATTTTTATTTGTATTAAGAAAATCTTAAGAAATTATACATATACATTATACTTGTCGTAAGCCAGGTGGGACCTGGCCCTTTCGTTCCCTTTTGGGTGCCCATGCTTGCTTCAACTTTGATAATGTGCATTTCATTTACGGTGATCTTTCTCAACCCTTAACTGTTGAGAAAGGAATGAAGAGTCTGTTATATTTGTATTTTGTGCATATGGTGGGATTGTGGAAAGAATACCAGTCTTTAGCTCTACGGTCATAGTGCTTAATACAACATCTATTGGAAAGCTAAATTTACATTGATTTTATCTCATATTCGTAAAATATCCCTTTTCCCTCTTTAAAAGATCTATCCTGTGCCATGGAAATTTTCCTCAAACTAGCATCTCTTGTGAGTGTGGCATTGACATCAATTTCTAAAGGATATCAGGCTTAGCGCCTATTTTGAATTCTCCCTGTATGTTGTTATTGTTCTTCAAACAAGAAATTGTAATTATTAAATAATAAAGAAGAAACTTCCCTATGTTGTCACCTCATCCCAATACAAATTCATGCTTACCATTCTCTTCCTAGTTTCCGTAACTTCATCAAAACAAGCTCAGCCACGCCGTTTCAGCAATTAACAAACTTCCCTATTGACCAAGATAATTGTGATGAGCTAGTCATCCACGTGCGGAGCACCAGGAAGAAGCGAAAGCAAAGAAGTAGAACAAGACCAGGGGACACGGGACCCTCGAGGTGAGAAGTGTGATAGAAGCCGCCAGAAATACACTTTGGACCCCTATTCAAAAGAGTTGTCGTAGCAGCAATTGAAAGACGGTCGGCACGCCTGGGCCCTCACCAACCATTGCATGACAGAGGTGTCATTCTGAAGAGGCCAGGACATCTGGGAGCTGTTGCCCTGAGGTCGAGAGGTTCTTCACTCTCGAACGTGAGGTCCGGGATCGATACCAGACGGAAACACTCAACGAATTGGAGGATAAGGCTTCACCCGATATTTGAAGAAGCTCATCATATCGAAATGGCTGAGGTACAGTAAAACCCTTTCCTTTCCTAACCTTTGTGTCTCTGTGATTTCTTCTATTAGAAAACATGCATTTCATTTCATTCATCCCCAATTAATTACTTCAGCGCTGTACTACTCAGATCCCCACGTACTTTCTCTCTTGCCATGCGAAGTGCTATCCCCACATTCTTTCAGTAAAGAACTGATAATTGAGCAAATAACTCCACAGTACAGTACAGCAAGAAATTGATGTGCGAGTCCATTTCATTTGTAAAGGGGTGTTTTACAGCCAACCAAGCGAAGATTCGACTTTATTGTCCTTTTGATGTATTTTATCTGTATCTTAGTCTGTACAATATTTATTCGAAGCTATATGAGGAAAATTTTTCATCATAACATTTTTAAAATGAATATTTACATTTAAAACAAAATTCATTTTTCTAATTTGGCGCCCTGTTCACCAAGATAATTGTGATTCAAGATCCGGCCCTGCAGTAACAATGGAATTCTGTATTACCGCCCGACTATCGTTGTTGTGAAAACATTCATCATAATATGACGTAGCAAAATGAGTTACATTAAGGTCTAAGATCTAATATCAAAGTTGAAACATCGCAAGTAAAACAAAAACATATAATAGCAAAAAGTTTTGAAAATAATTTCAGTTTAAACTAGCTGCGACTACATTTCATTCAAAATTGAACTTCTGGAGCGCAACATATGAGCGTAACTAAAAGAAAAAATCAATAAAAACAGTCGGGATTTGAACCTAAAGAAAACAAGTAGGAGTCCCTTATACTAACCATTCATCTACTATATTTTGTTTACTAAAAATATTTTCCATGCAGCAAAATGCCATTTCACACTGAAACATTAACAACATAAGAGCAAAGTTTTCAAGAAAATTTGCCAAAGCTTATGTATTAAAAGTATCCCGGTATTCGCCCAGTGGTACTGCAAAATCACTAGTCAGGATGCCTCGTATCGAAATTTGAACCTGAAGACTCCCAATTACAAAGGTCAACGCTAACCAGTAACCTACGTTCGCTCAGTAAATGTCATGAAATTACTTTTCTGTAATTATTTTTGGAAAATGTTTATTATTTTCATGAAGCAAAGAGTGCATCTTCTACTTGGGTTGAGAACTATATCCTATACTTCTAAGAGTCAACTAATAGTTGATGTTTATTATTTCCGTCGATTTTCTACGTCTGCTAAGTTATTTCAATTTTTTTAAGTTTTCCCTTCCGGTTATAACAATGATTAGAAATGAAGAGTCCTCTTCTTATACAATTCTTGATCATTGTAACATTTTTTAGTCTAAATTCTGAATTATTGAAAATATTTAAATTAGTTAGAATGAAGAGGATAATACTAAGAAACATGATTAGAAAAAAGAAACATTGTTGTTTAACGAATTGATAGAATCAAGCTTTTTCAAAACATAAAAAATACTGTATGGTATGGGATGATCATGGAAAAAGTAAAAATAGCCATCGAGGACACACTAACCAACCACTGTACGCAGGTAAGTCAAGGTTCGTTAACTTGAAAATGAAATGAAATGAAATCTTTGAGTTTTACGTCCCGCGGTTATGCCGATTAGGCTAAAGGAGACGGTGATGAATAATGAATGAAATGGTGGAATGAAAAAAGTGGGAGGAAACGGGAGAACTCCGAGAAAACCCATGCACACGGTGTTTATCCATCACAAAGTTCACTTGGCGGGGACTGGGATCGAACCCGTGACCCCAAGCACCAGAGGTGAACGTTCTATCACTGATTCGTTAACTTGGTAGACGTATATGAAGAAATCACTAACAGAAAATAGCTGATAGCTTTACGCCTAAGCATCTCAGCGACCTCGAAACTATGAACTCTACATGAACATCGGTTGTCGTTTTCGATCATTTTATATGTTACTCCCTTCCAAGGTCGCAAGGTGTCTTGCCCCTTATCCCAATGCATGAAAGGCAAATGATATTTTCGCCAGCCAGGGGCAGGGAAGGAAGAACGCACACAACTCGCTGAATAGCTTTAGGGCAAATACCTAAAGGCACAAGCAATAAACCACTTGACCAAGAGCAATGTTGCCAAACATAAGACAGGGTAAGCCCACGCTCAGCCTGTTCGACACAAAATCACTGACCCTTCGAACAAGATAACATTATTGCGCTCTCAGAGTCAGGTTTTAATTGCATTTGTGTTGAAGTACGTTTTCTTTGATTTTTAAACATTTGATGAATTTCTTACACACTGTTGTGTATGATATTTTCTATGTGGAATATTATTGAATATTTTCTACTGTACACATTGTGTAAATAGAACTCATCTGTATTTCTTACATTGACTTTGAAAACTTTAGCAATGCCCTCATGCGCTGTGTACGGCTTTAAAATGAACACACGAAATAGAAAAGTTGGTGAAGCGAATGTCAAGTTCCGTTCATTTCCAAAGCAGGGAGATTTACAGCAATTGTAAAGCAATAGGGTGTAATTTTGTCATCTGTGGTTGGACCCAAAAAGCCGTAGGTCCACGCTGCTTATGCCCTTAGCAGAGCTGAGCTGATTTTGAGTTTAACATCCCGTTCAGCAGCGAGACTATATGATATGTAGACCTACTGGTTAACGTGGAATCCGAATCACATGAGCTCCCACCGGGAATCGAACCTAGGTCTCCCACGCCAAACGCGCGTACGCTAAGCTTGTGCCCTTAGTTTTATGAATTTTACCAAATGAATGAATATCTACATATTTTAACACAGTATATGAGTTCTTTGCTATATTGCTTTTGTAGTAATATTTTTGTCATTAATTTCGTTATTATGTACCTTTCTATATAAAATAACAAGTTCTGGCTGGCTGATTGATCAACGCTAGGCCAAACCGCTTACGCTAGAAACTTGAAGTTTAGAAAGGGCATATGATTTGTAATGTAAGGTCCCACTAAAAGAAGAATATTTGGAAATTTGAAGGAAAAAGGGAGAAAGAGGAGTGGCAATTATCTTAAAATGCCCATACCTTGGAATCTTTGAGTGTTAACGACATGAAATTTGGTATATGGACTTCTCATTTAAAATAATTAGATATGTATGTAAGCGTTTTTATGATATTTGCCCTAGAAAGGAAGAAAATAGGGTAAAGTTACAATTGTTATAATTGGATGGTCATAACTCGAAAATCGTTAAGGTTATTGACATGAAAATTGGTTGAGTTGATTTTGAGTTTAACGTCCCATTCAGTAGCGAAGCTATATGAAACGTTAACCTACTGATTAACGTGGAATTCGAAATACATGAGCTCCCGCCGGGAATGAAAATTGGTGTTTAAATTTTGCAAGTAAAACAATTAAAGACATGTTTCTGCGTTTTTTCATTTTTCCTTAGAAAAAAAGGTTTAAATTGTAATTGGTAAAATAGAATGGCCATATTCCAAAATCCCTTAAGAGTAGAAACATCTTGATTAAAGATGTATTTCAGCGTTATATATATATATATATATATATATATATTACGGTTAGAAGAAAAACAGCAAGAAGACAAAGTTGGGAGTTGAAATTGTTACAGTAAGATAGCCATATCTCGAAACCACTTAAGATCAGATGTCTTAGGGATATGAGAAGTGAGAGGTCGGAGAAAGAGCAAATGCAAGCGTCTTGGGGCGGACTCCCCGCCTAGCCGAAAGCAAGTTATGCAATAAAAAAATTTGCATCAGTTAGACTTTACACGGCGGTTTCTGGGTGTTGGTTTTTGAAGCTCCAAGTTAATCACATAACTTCAATTTACATGTCTTTATTTTCTAAAATTCAGCAGTTGTTTATAAGTGGGTATTTTGGACTCAAATTTTACATTTAAATTCATATGTTTTTTCGTTATTTATATCTAGTATCAACTTTGTTTTCTTTATCAGAAAGATAGAAGAAATTTTCGATTATTTTTACATGTTCCTGTGTCTCCCATGATAGAACTAGAGGTGATACGGGTTTCGATTCCCGTCAGGAGTCGTGTGGTTCGGGTTCCACGTTAAGTCGTAGATGTACGTCTTGTATAGAGTAGTAGCTGAAAGACACGCTGAATTCTATATCACCTCACCTCGTGACATATTGTACGTTTGCATAATTTCTAAACCACTTTTCTTTCTTTCAATCTCCTCCTTCCTCTTAGGACACGCATAGGTTCAAACAGAAACATTCTTCACGGTTGGAGGACGCAAGGCTACTGTACCATACGCGTACAACCCTTATGGGACTAGGTAGTGAGTTGCGCAGTTTGAGTAGCACACACGAGTAAACCACGCTTACATTTATTGTATATAATTAATAAAATCTCATATTAGGACTTACTCTGCACGTCAAACTTTTAACATATGTGACTTTTTAGATTCTGTTCTTCTTCTGCTTTATTATTATTATTATTATTATTATTATTATTATTATTATTATTATTATTATTATTATTATTATTATTATTATTATAGCTATATGAAGCAATTATATCGGCAAACTTGGTTAATACACACCATTCAGCAACCGGTAGTTTTAGAAATCTAGCTTTTCCGACAGTAGTTGTTAGCTCAATCGTTAGAGCGCTGAGCCATGGATTCAACGGTTGCGAGTTCGAATCTAGTCTAAATTAAAAGATTTTTTTCCTGATATAATTCTTGAAATGGGAATGTTTCTCTCTTCACCTTTATCTCGTAATTCTGAATAGAGATGTTTAGATGTGAAAGAGAAAGTATACTAGAATATAAGAAAAGAGAGGTAATTTACATGATACCTTTTTGCAATTTTTAACTATATTTTCACCTATCTAGGACGTTTCTAAAAAGTTCAGACTTCTAGAGCTCCTTTTCGCTCTCTTATGTGTCCATTAATTAATTTCTACAGTTACTTAGTGAATCACATATACATATATTACAGATGTCGTATCTCTTTCTCTTCTCTCTACATCATGTCTGGAGATGAATGTTTTGACAATAGGTTACAAACACGATTTTAAAAAATAATACGATCTGCGATATCAGTGATACATATTGTGGTGTTTAACTTAACATATAAAACAATAAATAGAAAAACTGAGAATACGAATCTTTTCGTGCACTGGTGCTTCAATAACAGTGAACTGATGCTTCAAATCTGTGTCTTTACTCCCTTCACCTATGTTAATTCCCTAGTCAAAATAAAAACTCTTCAAAATTAATCACAAATTCTTATACAACCATCCCTTCCTTGGAGTACTGCGCGGTCACATACCCGTCACTGCGATGTAAAGGCACTTATAGCGACGAGGATACATAAGATGCCGTGCGGCTCTGGGGCATTACCAACCTCAGATTCAATGCGTACCTGGGAAGGGAGGGATGCGGCCGAAGCGTGGTGCCGACAACACCACATTCATCTACGACTGAGATCAAGAAAATTTGGAGAATTAACTCCACACTCCCTAACTGGAAACAAGGTTATACTGCTAATTCAAACTGAAACGGTGTTGGAAAACGTGTTTAAGTTACTGTAGTGAAAATGTCAGCGAAAAGATGATATGAGATATTTGGATCATTCTTAAACTTAGATATTTGGATAGGGCACATACTAGTTCCTAAATAAAATCTTGACCCGATTACGGTAGATCCTATAGTATTGGAGCTATGGACCTATAAATTTGATTTATTCATGTTTTCGGCAGCCTATAACTCCAAAAGGAAGCATTTGTGCACCCAGGTTGGTCTATACTTTTGGTTTTATCTTGGTCTCAGGATAGGGTTGCCATATTTTGAAATTAGAAAAGCGGGGGATTCTAAACCGTAAGTACTGATGTGAATATGTGTATTACAAATACTGACGATCCGTCTGACCATTTTTTAGTGATTTCTTTGTTAAGTTACACCTCCAATGTACTTTTCTAACAAAACTAAAGTAAAGCAAATTTAGTTTTTGTCTTTAATGTTTTATTAAGTTCAACAAATGTGAGTCTCGAATTGTAAAGTAAGTATTACAGTAAGATATCTCTAATAAGGATATCTGTAAGACAAGTTGCCCCCCCCCCCCCCAAAAAAAAAGCAAGCGATATATGGCAGATGTTGTTTATACGGTTTTCTCTTAAGAAATACAAAATAATTTCTAACCTTTTATCGTAAGAAAGTTAAAACATATTTAGGGGTCTTGGTCCATCTCTTATAAAGTTTTTAATCGTTTTCAAAGATTTCTACTTGAAATCATACTAACATACGAAATTACCAGTTTCACAACATATGAAATACAGTATAAACATTTTAAAAGAAAAAAAAATACTAATAATGAATCTAATCTAAACAAAATGCTAAGGATACAATGGTTCAATTTGCAATCATTTCTGAATATATAAAGACTAGTTGAACATATAGATTACGTAACAACATAGACTTGTACAGTTGAACTGGACAGAATGTTATCAAAGAAATACGCATCCATGAGATCATACATTAGTATTCATGGGTTGAACCAAAATATGCATGATTATGCCATTTTTTTTAACATTTTTCATTTTCTTTAAAAAATCTCGATTGCATAAAATCTTATCATAAAATTCTACGCATGATACGTCTTTCATATTAACATATGCCAACTTATCGGACCGAAATCCGGGAGTCGACATACACAATTTATATCCACACATAGCTCATGTAATTTAGAATGCAATATCATAACAAACTTGACCATTTAATTTTAGATAGAGCGATTACTTTGTTAAGATGGATAGTTTTGATTGCATAAATAAAACTAGAGATATCAGATCGGATAATTACCCAAACTGGTGCTGTGGCCTTACGTCAAAATCAATAACAACTGTCATATTGAATTTTGAAGTTAGGTTATGAGTTGAATGAATTTGGTAATGAAGTTCAATAGTAAAAGTGTGTTATCAATTTGTAACCAGCATGTACTCACCCAGATTTTGATCAGGGACGATTTGGGAGGTTGATCCTTCTTCTCTGGTGGTCACTTCAAAACTCTCTCAAATTCATTACTCTCTTTTTGTCCACCTACCTTTTCTTCCTAGTTTTTGGTAGCGTCATTTCTTCCGCTTACAATTACAATTTTAGAATTACTTCATAACTTGAAGTAGGAAGTGTTTGTTATTGCCTTGACACATTGCTGCATAACATAAGTTATATTTCCTATTAAAAGAATGTTTTATCTAGACATAGTTTTGAATTGTTACGAGACTTCCTTACTTTCTTTACGCATGTGAACGACCTAACAGCACCAGACTAGGAATTGAGTTTTATTTGCATTTAAAATGTGAAAGTTTACAAAATATTAATCTCAAAATTAATGAAATATGATTTGCCCTTTACCAAATCGCTTCAGTCATATTACAATATTGTACAAAACCAGTAGTAATAATTTGACAGTTTCTACGTTCATCTTGTTTCTGTCATCTGTCCACTCGCGAATGAGATTGACACAGAAATGTAGCGGTTTACGTTGAATATAACAACACTTTATCAACAAAGTCGTCTTAAATTTTTCTCCAATCCAAAAAAGCGGGCGTGATTGAGAGATGATTAAGCGGAGGACGAATATAAGACCTGAAAATCGGGTGGTATCCGCTAAAGTCAGGTAATGTGGCAACCCTAAGTCAGGAATCTCCTCCCAAACGTTGGCGGTGTTGTTTTGAAACACTCTGTATAAAATAATGCAACACGTTATTCTGAATTGATGCAAAACTCTTACGTTTTTAAAGCCGCCTACATTATTCGTCCAGGAAGCAATCTGCCTCCACCAAACGACGCTTCTGAATCCGCTAGTGTGTGGATTCATCATAATGTATATACAAACCTACTGAAGCCTATAGAGCATATGCTACACTGTATATTCACTGTCGAGAAAATAGATTTATTTCCGTTTTTCATCTTCATTAAACTTAGTGATGATTTCAAGGCTTCCCCCGGGTAGGCTTACCATACGTCCTAGATTCAAGCATGTGTTCGGAAAATTGTCTGGGATTAACTAATGCCCGAAAGTTTAGGGAAAATGGAAGACCGGGAAATTTCACTGTATTTGGTCAAGTGCTTGGCTTGTAATTCTGTCTTGTGCTGATATTTATGAAAAAATCAATAGTGATAAGGTGTTCTTTGCAAGAATACTTTACACAAGAAAATAATTAAGACAATAATATAAAAATATATTTTAAGTATAGAAAATGAACATAAGCATTTTTTGAACTTAAGATTACACTTTTCTTAACTTCTCAATAAACACACACCATTCTTAAAAATATCCAGAAATTATGGTAATCCTACCCCGGGAGATTTTGAATACACGGAGGGTGAAAGTAGCAAAAATACTGGTAAGCCACGATGAACATGATCAGAGATATGTTTGTGGGGGAATATTCCTCCTGACCAGCTCCCTGAAATCATCACTGACTTGACTAATATTTATTTGACTGAAAGGCTAAAGGGGGAGTTTGCGCTCAAAGCATCATCATATCTGATTGCGGCAATGTGTGAACTGGTGGTGATTAAGAAAAAGGAAACACAACAGAAGATAACATATTTGGCTTAAAAATAAAATTTTGCTACAATATTTTAGCAACACCGTACGTGATTGATATGGTTGAGGTATTGGGCGTATACTATATCGTATGAAGAGCAAATTGCCCTATTTGTACGTTGAAGACCGTATGTCTGGCAACACTGATACAATAGCTGTCAGCAAATAACAAACAAGAGATAAAATTAAGGAAGAAATATAACTTCCTGAGTATGTGTGTGTGTCGGTCGAAAAAACAATCCCTTTGTGTACGCTTTTCTTTCTCCTCGCAAATACAACTTTGCAATAACTTATCAGATGATAAAGGTTGTTTGATTAGTTTGGCTGCAAGAAGGAATCATTGGAGAGGTAAAGGAACCAAATTGTCCATCACTACTTTTGATAATACCTGAAATTTCGATAATTTCAAATACTCGAACAGTTTTGAGTAACCGATCACAACTCGATAAATTTTCACTCCCGAAGTTTAATAGGTCCTCAGCCTTATCGAACACGCCTACTTGCAACTGCATTGCCTCACCCCTCCAGATCGTCAGCTCCAGTTAATTCAATTTGACACTTATCACCTGAGCAGTGCGCTGTGCTTCGTCGAGCTTTGTTTATTCGTTTAGTGAATTTTAGTTCAACGTTTTGTTGTTGTTCTGTTTCTTTTTTCGCAAACATGAGTGATGATAATAAGGGCAGAAAACGTAAGTGCTCATTTAATGAGGAATTAAAAAAAGGAACATCCCTTCTTTAAAAAAAAAAAAAAAAAAAAAGTGACAATAACCTACATGTGGCAGGGGATAAAGTATCAGTAACAGATGCAGCACGTGAATATTTGACTTTATGTAAGAACTTGATTGACAGAAAACAATCCTCATTTCTACCGACGAAAGTTAAAGACCTTCAAAGAAAGACTTTTGCTGCAGGACAAGGCTGTGAGTTACAACAGGTGGAGGAGACTGTCTTCGTTTTATGACCATTGCATAACCTATTTAGATCTTTGGAAATCAAATGTAGACAGCCTGAGTCAACTGTCTTGGATAGATTTAAAGAGACAACTAAAATGGGAAGAAGTAGAAGAAAGTTGGACTTTTTTTCAAGATAGTATGCCGCCTATTTCATTTGACGATTTGTTTAACGAACTAAGTATGCTGAACTCATATCTTACAGAGACTGTTTTGTCAGAGTGGACAAACTAGAAGCTTTCATCAGAACAAAGATAGTTAACCATATTCCAGGACTTGAAGAAAGATGATATAAATGTTCCTAATCTTAAGATGAGCTCCTCCGTGGCTAAGCGGTTAGCGCACGCGCCTTTGGCGTGGGAGACCCGGGTTCGATTCCCGGCGGGAGCTCATGTGGTTCGGATTCCACGTTAATCAGTAGGTCCACGTCTCATATAGCCTCGCTGCTGAAAGGGACGCTAAACTAAAATCAACTCAACTCCTAATCTTAAGATGTTTGTTGAGTTTGTTCTTTGCTTGCCGGGAACAAATGCTTCGGTCGAGCGGGCAGTTTCAATGATAAACAACTTTTGGGGTGCTAAAAAGTCCGTGATGTCCATTGATTGTGAAAAATCAACTTTAGTAATACAGATGAACTGTTCACAAACGTGTACAGAAATGTACGAGAACATCAAGTAAAACCCTGGCCTTATCAGAGAAATGTGATTGGAAAGAGTTGAACGCTGAAAAGGGGTAGTACAGTGAACATATGAACTAATCTAATATTCATTTCTTTTCTTTTACTCTGTCCATCAGTTATTGCAACGTTCGTTCTTTAGAATAATTAGCACTAGGGATAATGTCATTGTTTAATAGAGTAATGTAAGTAAACATAGCAAATAAATTACAAACTACTATCATGTGAACAGGTTTGGATTTTAGCTTAATAATAATAATAATAATAATAATAATAATAATAATAATAATAATAATAATAATAATAATAATAATAATAATAATAATAATAATGTTTCAAGACATAAGAGGGTTGAGAGTTTAAGCGATAAGAACCTTGGCTGAGGCACGGGCGTCATTGGCGGGGGGGGGGGGGACGCGTCCCCCCAGATTTGTCAAATGTATTAAAACATGTGGCACTTATATATAGAGATGCAAAAAAGCCGGCTTTTTTGAATCGATGGTTTTTTTGCACATAAAAAGCCGGCTTTTTTGGGAAAAAACGAGAATTTTGGAAATTTTGGCTTTTTTCATTTTCATGATTTTTCTATTTAAATAGCTTTCTTATAGTATACTCTAAAATTAAATAAGATTTCATTACCTAAATGCTATATTTTGCTCTGGAATTCACCATCATGATGCATGGAACACATGTTTTATGAATTATAGTAAACAAAGTACGTAGTATTTGAGGGCAAGTATTCTGAGTTATCGACATTTTTTCTTTTCTACATCATTTCTTTTTATTCCTCCGTGTTTCATTTCATAGAGATTACTAGGCCTACTCTATCTTCTAGCACATAAGTTAAACTTTTGTTTTTCAATATATCCTTCAGAGCGTACGTTTGTCAGTATATCTGTCAAAGCGTACTTCCACATTCTTATTCTGTAGCTGTGCAATGATTTAGCAATAATCTTCCGGATACAAATTTGAATACCATTTTATACATATAATCAGTAGCGGATTCAGAAAAGTATTTTGGAAGGTGTTTCTCTGCTTAATGTTTGGTTTTTCTAAAATTTTCTAATTTTTATTTGGGGGTGTATGAGTACAATGTGGTGGGCTAAAGTGAACGTGTTGGGCATAGCCAGGTTTCAAAATTAAAATACTTAAATATTCGCACCACAAAGGTGGAGTGCCCTGAATGGACAGTCCCAAGAAGTATTTAAATTAAGTAATTAACAGAAGTTATGTAAATGAGTTATATTAATTAATTGGATTACTTAAATATTAAAGATATAAATGAAATATTCGGTAGAGCTTTTTTTTAAAAAAAAAAAATTAAGTGATTTGAAATATACAAAATACTCTTTAACTCAGGTAATCAGTGGCTTTACTTCAGTACAGATGCTCCATTGAAATGGTCAGATAACAACCATACACCCTTCTCTGTTCATGTTCTTGCCATGCTGTAAAAGAAAAACATATGCGAAATTTCCACATACCTTATTTGATGTCTGGAATCCGTACAAGAAAGACTTCCGTGTAATTTTGTTGAATATTTAATGGTGATAAAGTAAACACTCCACTCCTCCACAGAAATCATACAGATTTTAAACACTGATATTCACACACACACATAAAAAAATATTTTATATTCACATGAATATTAAATCGAAGTGACCGGTCGATAAAAAAAAATAATTATTATTTTTTTATGAAAATTTGGCCATTATACATTTCTGTTCATAGTTCGTGCACGTATAGTTTTGATGCGTTCTTCATTGTCTTCTTCCTTCTGTCCTCTCTCTTCTCACTGAAGTTCGCTCGGCATCCTGGAACCTCCTAGATGATAACAATTGCTGCTACTGGGCGCTGCTCTGGTTGTTTGTCCGCTGCACTGGTGTCTCTCTCTTAGTATCTCTGGATCCATTTGAAGACATCTGGTTCATGCAGTGTTACTGGATAATTATCATCTGTATTGCCTCAAAAGTCTGGAAATGTACTGATTCTACGGTCCAGTTTCAAAGTTCTCACTACACTGGCCACATATGACGCACTTTAAATTTTATCTTTCGAATTTTATATATATATCACACGGCAAACTACATACGAGAGCTATACGCTAGTAGTCATTGTCCTAGCTGCAGATTCAAAACTCAGTCTCTGCATCTATATAAAAAAATATTCTAACTCTCCTTTTTTTTTAACATCTCGTCTCGCAACATGTGTTTCCCGTAAAGCACAGTTAAGTTCTGAGATGACGTAAAGTTCTGAGAAAGACTTACTAGAGTTGATATTTCAGATCGAGACGAAAGAAAGAAAAAAAACTCAATCTCGAGTAACGTCGCAATTCAGCTATTTAAAATGTGCCTATCTCACAAAACAGACCATTGTCACGATGAGTCTTGCACTAACTGTCACAGAGGATGACCTCTGTATATCGCGTCCTAACACCAACTAACTTGCTCCTTCCCTGTCAAACAGTTTTCTTTCAGAGGAAACAACACGATTTTCAAAGGCTCGCTCCTGACCTACCCAAAATTCAATGTATAGTCCCTTTTCGCGGACCCTAATGGTTTTGTCGCCAAAATGTCTGGGTAGTACACTTTCATGTAATCTTTCATTTATTCTTAGATTATTATTGCTTGTCATCTATACTGAGTTTGACCACTGGATAGAGGAAATACTAAGCTTTAAAACGGTGTATCATACACTTTGTTATTCAAATGTTAAATACTTGTTTTCGTATTGTTTTCCCCGGCGTCACTGTACATTTTCTTTGTAAACAATCTTCCTTGCCGAACCAGTCCATGTGCATTTGTTTACATCGCCAGAGTACTCTAGCGGTGATCTCTCGCAACCTCCACACACACATTTGTTCATGGTTTTTCATTTTTTTTTCACAATAATTATCATGAATCAACAATATATTCTATATTACATTGTACCTAATATTCCTCTGATTATATTTACATAGGATTCCAGCAGTGACATTCCATTTAGAATTAATAATCAATAAATATACACATATCGGCTGCTATGACATTCACGGTACTGCGTATCGCTGTCGTCTCAATTACAGCAATGTCAACACCAAGCACAGTAAAGTAATAAGCTTTTGTTTTAAAGTTAAGGTAACAACGAAAAATTTTTTCTGACCAAAATTACATCTTATCTTACATTTCTACAATTCTAAATATGTAATAATGCTAAGATATGACTGCATTCATAATTTTCAATGGGGGGAAAGCCCACTCGCAGGAAGAGCAGAAGCTCTTCCTTGTCGAAACCGCGCTTTGAAGAAAAAAAATATAGGATAGTTTTCTGGCGGGATCCAACCCAAGCTATCGAAGTTTCTAGTGTGAAAAATGGTCACTTGAAGAAAATCTAACGCCTTATTGTTCCCAAGAATTCTAACCCACTTGCTAAAATATCTGAGCAGAAATATACAAAGGTAATGGGATAGGATCTATGTCGCCAGGCCACTATCTGCAGCAACGTTAGCAACTCTGCTCACTTCTACCTAACTAAGTTAGAAGTATGATTTAAATATATGACCTAGATAAAATTTCTCTCATATTACAATTCTTCTTTAACTTTAGATAGCAATCCTGGGTGCACGTACACAGCTTTTAACTGCTACGGAACATTTTCTGTTTTTTTTTTTTTTAAACTCAGTAGTGCTTTTCTAAGTTAAGTTTTCTTTCCTACATATATTTTTATATTCCAAATGACAATGTTTAATTCACCTATTTTATATACTAATTAACCTAACTAACTTATATATTCTTAATTAACCTATAGATATGTAAATTATTCTAATATTATGCAAAAATTTCACTTGAAATTAACATAAAAATTCTAAATAGAACATAGCTATATGTGTGCCTCCTATAACATCACCCTTTGAAATTTTTAATGTATTCCTAAGTACATTTAAAATTTCAACACCTCTACATATTAAATAACCTGATATTTCTACATACATATACAAGTAATTATTGCTACAAACAAGTCTAACCTCTAAATAGTTAAATGTATACTAACAGAGCTATCTGAGTCTGAACGTGAATACATTTTTCTTCTTTTCTTTTCTTTCTTTTTTCTCGAGAGTACCTCAGGTTCGTATTGTTAACCGCACTACCTGTCTCAGACTTACTGCGGTGTCCTTGCCTTGTATCATTTGATCAGGTAGGCGTTTCTCCTACATTTCTCTTCTTTTGTCACAGGGTCACCCAAAACATAAACATTGTGTTCTGTCTTCTTCAGGATAGAAAAAGGCCCGGAATATAAGAGCAACCTTTTCCTTGTAATTCCTGAAAATGCATCAGATTTTGGGAATACCCTAATTAAAACAAGTTCTCCTACCTCGTATTGCACTGTTGCATGCCGTTTATTAAATTCCCTCTTTCTTTTTTCTGCACTTTTCTTTAGATTTCGGGATGCTATCTCTACATAATACTCTATGTCCTTTCTATCTTCTATCTCTGGAATTTCAAATAATCGTGGGATGTCTTTTGACATTGTTTGTCCAAAATGTACCTCATATGGACTAAGGTTTGTTGACAAGTGTTTGGCCGAATTCAAACACTTCTCCACCTTCGTTAAAAATTTTGGCCATTGAGTCTGTCTGTCGTGACAGTACTTTCTCAGCATTCGCACTGTGGATTTTACACACACTTCTGCCATATTTCCCTGGGGATAATAAGGCGTACTAGTGATGTGTTTTACCCCTAATTCTCTCATCTCGTTTTTCCATCTCTGAGATTTAAACTGTGTCCCATTATCAGTTAACACAAAATCCACATTTGGACATAGTTTTAGGAACTCTCTAAGCTTTCTAATGGCCGAACATGACGTAGCTGTCTTGCATGCATATAGGCCGATCAATTTCGAAAAAGCGTCCATGCAGACTAATACATATTTTACATTACCAACCCCCCTTGGAAGTGGCCCTAGCCAATCTAAACAAATCAATTGGTTTGGTCTCTCTACTAGCACTGGATTCAGTGGTCCAGGTTGGTAACACTGAGGCGGTGATGCCTTTTGACATATGTCACATGATGTTGTATATTTTCTGATGATGTTCCTCATCTTAGGCCAAACGAAATATTCAGAAAGAAGAGGAAAAAGCTTGCTTGCAGATAAGTGACCTCTCTCGTCATGGTAGTACTGCAGCAAAGGTTCAACCAGCACTTCGGGAATACAAATGTGCAGACCGTTACAATCGCGTTTACACAATCTTCCGTTACTTATTTCGTAAGTGTGCTTATCACTTCTTATCTTCTTACTAACGTCTCCGCTCTCTATACACTTCTTTATTTTTCCACAGAATGCATCAGATGATTGCATTTCAGGAAGGATTGTGATCAACTTGCGCAATTCTCCGGGAATCCCTGTCAAAATTGTCATCAATGACTCTTTTATCTCTAGTTTTCTATTAACGTCGAACTCTTTTCCTGTGTTAGGGGGGTATCTCGAAAAATGATCACTTAAATTCTGTTTTGAAGGCACATACTCGAATTCGAAGTCTAGCATGCTTAACGCTAACACGAACCTTGCTATACGTTGATTAGTTATTCTACACAACAAAATAAATTTTATCGATAAGTGGTCAGATCTAATCTTGAACCTGTTCCCTATCAAATAGTGCTTGAATTTGTTTACACCATCTATTATCGCAACAAATTCCTTCTCAGTTATCACATAGTTGCGTTGAGCAGCGTTAAAAATTCGCGATGTCATTTCGATAATTCTAATGTTGCCATCATCATCTATTTGATATAAGTGCGCAGAACAGCTGACGTCTGAAGCATCGCATTCAAGAATAAATTGTTTGTCCGGAAGGGGCTTCTTTAACACCACATCTTCCTGAAAGATTGCCCTTATTTTTCGAAATGCCTCCTCATGAATATCAGTCCATTGAAATTTTGCTCCTTTTCTCAAAAGTTGAAATAAAGGAAAAAGGACTTTGCATACTTTGTACTAAATATGCGATAAAACTGACAATACCCAATGAAACTACGCAATTCTTTCACATTTCTGGGCCTCCTAAATGTCATTATCTTCTCAAGTTTCTCAGGGCACTTTCCTATCCCATCTGGGGACAAGTTATATCCCAAGACGCTAATTTCTCGTCTCGCAAATTCACATTTCTTCAGACGTAAAGTCATGCCTGCTGCTTTAATTTTGCCTAACGCAATGTCTATATGACGTATATGTTCGTCAAAAGACGAACTTCCAAGGATGACGTCATCAACATAATTACCGCAAAACTCTCTGCACTCTGAGAGGATTGAATCAATCGCTCTCACACATGATGAAAGAGATTGCTTTGTGCCGAAAGGTAACTTTTGGAATACGTAAGAAATTCCATTATGTAAAAATCCTAAGTATTTTTGACTGTCAGATTTTACTCGGATTTGCAGAAATGACTCTACACAGTCAATTGAAGTTTTCCAACGTTTATCACATAGGTCTCTTAGTGTACTAAGTGCTGGGACTGGCTGATCCCTTTGACTAACAGTGACCTCTGCCAAACGTCTCGCATCCAAACAAATACGAACAGTTCCGTCCTTTTTTGGAACTACAACAAGCGGGCTGGTGTAGCAAGTCTCAGATTTTCTAATTATTTTCCATGCTTCCCACCGATTAATGATGTTGGTCACCTGATTCCTAAACTTCAATGCATATGGATACATTTTAGCTTTGAATTTCCCTTCTTCACGCAATTCTATACTGTGTTCATAACCCTTTATACACCCTGGTTTTAAATCGAACACTTCTCTATGCTTAATTAACACTTCTTTTAATTTTTTCTTTTCGACCACACTGAGGTCAGTGTACCCTTCTACAAGGCTAGAAATCTCAGCTGGTGTGACTTTAGTTTGTACTTTATTCCATTCATTCGGGCTGTACACTACATTGGCGAGTTCAGTAGCTGTCGGATATTTTCCATCATCCAGATGGGTTCTGAGAGAAGTCATCTCCTTACTATGCCCTTCTCTGTTTCTTACATCATCCATCTGAAATGCATAGATGGATTCTATACCCGTTTCGCCCATTTCACCTATTTCGCCCATTTCGCCTATGGGAAAAGAATATAAAAATCTCTCTTCATCTTCAAACTCTAAAGTCAAACTCCTGACCACTAACTCACTTTCTTCGATTTCTACATCTCGAAAACTAACCTGAACCTCAGTTGGTGAATTTAGTCTCAAAACTCCCACATTATAATCTAGCACAGCCTTGCTCTCAGCAAAGAACTGTGACCCAATAATCAAGGGACGATTTAATCCTTGTACAATTAATCCCACAGTATAGAATTCTTGATTACTGAATGTCATTACTAACATCACTTGACCAAGGATTTTGGCTACAGATTTTCCAAAAGCCGAACTAACCTTTATATTGTTTGCTTTTAGGAATGCAGGGGGTGGAGTGGTATTCTTTACCTGTGCCCATAAGTCACTACTAATTGCACTAATTGATGATCCGCTGTCAAGAAGACCACATACTTTTTTACCAAATAAACAAGTTTCTACTTCTGGTAACGTTATAACTTTGTTGGTAGGTACATTCTCCCTTTCATCTGTTTCCAATAAATCTCGAAAAATGGCATTTGATTCATCAAAAAGACCTTTATTTAATTTAATCTCTTTTCCACTTCTCAAAAGCAAGCATAATTCTTTATCTTTACCTTTGGCACCTTTATCATCCGAAAAATATTGTTTATTAATAATTTTGTCACATTGTATGCAATCTCGGCTATTATTTTCTAATCCCATAATTTCTAACTGTTTGACAAGCGTTTCGCATTCTCCTTTACTATGTTCAGCATGATAAGAACTATCCTCATTACGCACACTACTAGGTAAAAATTTAGCACTATCAGATAGAGAACAGTTATCTGTAGCTCCTAGACAGCGTGCGTACGTTTCTCACTGTCTAGAAACTGTTTGTCTCATATTCCGGGGGCTCTGTGACCTAGATCTTTGGTTTTCACTTTCATTAGAAGAACCGTTACCCCTACTGAATTCCAGATTATTAACCTGCTCTTCACCAGAGTATGATCTCCTCCGACCTCTGGGATTATTCCTGCCCCTGAAGGAACCTCGGTTGTTTGAACGACCCTGAGACCTTTCATTGTTATTATTCTCACCATTTCTATCCCTTGGTGGCCATGTCGTTCCATGGTTGCCAAATTGCCTACTCGTGTTCCCTCTACCTCTCTGTGTATTTCCACCACGATTCTGATTATTGTGATTCTTTCGTGGGGAATATGGGCGATGTCTATACGATGTTCCGCTAGACCTTTCATTATCGCTTTCTTCTATTGACATCATATTAATCCCCCTTCTAATGTTATTGTTTCCGCTATTATTTTGATACGTCACTTGCAATTCTGCCACCAGACCAACCAATTCTTCAATTGTTTTAGGTTTGGATGATATCAGAGACCTGTAAATCCAAGATGGCAGTTGTCTTGGCAGAATCTTTAAAAGTACTTGCGGTTCTAATGGCGGCGATAAAATACTATTCTTATGCAGCAAGTCTAAAAGGTACTCCGTGGGAAGCCTATTTGAGCGGCTATCAAAACGAGCCGTTAGAATGGTCGCACGTAAGTTCGCCAACTTCTCTTCGCTCAGATAGGTCCGTTTGAAATGCATGATAAAATCGTGATACGTCTTGCACTTAATTAAGGTTACTTGAGCCCATTGCAGTGATGTATTTCTAAAGCATTTCGAGACAAACTGTAGCTTTCGATCTTCCGGTACTCCCGTGAGATCAAAATAATTATCGAGCTCGACAAGAAAATTATGAGACTGCACTTCACTTTCCAAACCAGAGAATATAGGAAGAGACAGATCACGATGCATCAGTCCCACAGCTGATGCTAGCTGGCACGTAGAGACAGGCGGCTGAGCGTTTGACGATACGCGAGTTCTGTCTCGTCTCGAAATACAAAACATGGAGCGTCTCGAGAGGTACCGGGTTGGTTATTGTTTATTCTTTCACCTCTGTCATCAATTTCTCGAACCGATTTCTTTAAAGAAGCAAGTTCTTTCTCTAATTTGGTGCAAACAGAAGTAATATTCTGTTGTATCTCTTGCATACCATCCCGATATTCGCTCCGCACCTCTTCAAGCTGGTTTTCGTGACCAATTTCTTCGCGTAATCGATCCATTTCTTCTCTTTACTGTATTTCTACACGCTGCATATTATTCTCCGCTTGAGCAATTGAACCCTCAACGCTTTCCAACCTACTTGTCACCTGTTCTACACAAGTCCTGACGCTTTCTACCTGGTTGTCTACTCTCACAATGTCTTGTCCTAAAGTTAATTGTATCTCATCTAATTTTCTATTGTTACTCGCCTCGAGCTGCTGTACCCTCTCATCATTCGCTTTCATTGAACCTCGTAACTCGTTGCATGCTCCAGCTAACCGCTCATTGAATGATTCAGCTGTTGCATCCAGCCGAGTACTCAGTTCAGCTATACTGCTCATTAATCTACTGCTATTTACTTCCTGCCTTTTCACTAATTCCTGTACTGACTTTTCCTGCTGTTGTGCAATTTTTTCCTGCTTATCAACTAGTTCCTTCACAGTGCTCTTTACCAGCTGTTGTAACATTACAAACAGTGGATTCATAGATGGATCCATTGTCTCCATGTTCACAACACTGGATGGTCCAGGGATCGATTCCTTTTCGTTTTCCTGACTTCCCTGATTTCCGTTTCCGTTACTAACTTCTCCCTGACTTTCTATATTCGCCATTCTCTCTTCTAACTCTAACTCGCCGAGCTGATTCTGCGGAAAGTTAACCAGGTCTTCTTCCATTTTCTTTTTCTGTAGTCTAGTGACCACCATCAACTTAATAGAAATACTCTAACTTTCTAAGATATGCTAATTTCTGTATCTTATAAAAATAACACGCAAAATAAATATTATCCCCCTCTTAAATTTTCCGACAGGCACACATGGAAAAACTCAAATCAAAATAACTCTAAATTCTTACAAATAAAACATGTAATTTTGGCTGTTTTTTTCGAAATAAACAAGAAAACAAAGAAACAAAATTCGTAAATAAAATGTTGCCGGACACAAAGCTTATTACTTCATTGTTGGTGTATGGCCCTGAACATTTCATTGACAGCATCCACTTTTTTCTTTTTTTTTTAATATTACAACCCATGACACCAAAGTGATCTCGCCTTACGCTGGGTAAGCCAGATTTTGTGGTGGGCTAAAGTGAACGTGTTGGGCATAGCCAGGTTTCAAAATTAAAATACTTAAATATTCGCACCACAAAGGTGGAGTGCCCTGAATGGACAGTCCCAAGAAGTATTTAAATTAAGTAATTAACAGAAGTTATGTAAATGAGTTATATTAATTAATTGGATTACTTAAATATTAAAGATATAAATGAAATATTCGGTAGAGCTTTTTTTTTTAAAAAAATTAAGTGATTTGAAATATACAAAATACTCTTTAACTCAGGTAATCAGTGGCTTTACTTCAGTACAGATGCTCCATTGAAATGGTCAGATAACAACCATACACCCTTCTCTGTTCATGTTCTTGCCATGCTGTAAAAGAAAAACATATGCGAAATTTCCACATACCTTATTTGATGTCTGGAATCCGTACAAGAAAGACTTCCGTGTAATTTTGTTGAATATTTAATGGTGATAAAGTAAACACTCCACTCCTCCACAGAAATCATACAGATTTTAAACACTGATATTCACACACACACATAAAAAAAATATTTTATATTCACATGAATATTAAATCGAAGTGACCGGTCGATAAAAAAAAATAATTATTATTTTTTTATGAAAATTTGGCCATTATACATTTCTGTTCATAGTTCGTGCACGTATAGTTTTGATGCGTTCTTCATTGTCTTCTTCCTTCTGTCCTCTCTCTTCTCACTGAAGTTCGCTCGGCATCCTGGAACCTCCTAGATGATAACAATTGCTGCTACTGGGCGCTGCTCTGGTTGTTTGTCCGCTGCACTGGTGTCTCTCTCTTAGTATCTCTGGATCCATTTGAAGACATCTGGTTCATGCAGTGTTACTGGATAATTATCATCTGTATTGCCTCAAAAGTCTGGAAATGTACTGATTCTACGGTCCAGTTTCAAAGTTCTCACTACACTGGCCACATATGACGCACTTTAAATTTTATCTTTCGAATTTTATATATATATCACACGGCAAACTACATACGAGAGCTATACGCTAGTAGTCATTGTCCTAGCTGCAGATTCAAAACTCAGTCTCTGCATCTATATAAAAAATATTCTAACTCTCCTTTTTTTTTAACATCTCGTCTCGCAACATGTGTTTCCCGTAAAGCACAGTTAAGTTCTGAGATGACGTAAAGTTCTGAGAAAGACTTACTAGAGTTGATATTTCAGATCGAGACGAAAGAAAGAAAAAAAAAACTCAATCTCGAGTAACGTCGCAATTCAGCTATTTAAAATGTGCCTATCTCACAAAACAGACCATTGTCACGATGAGTCTTGCACTAACTGTCACAGAGGATGACCTCTGTATATCGCGTCCTAACACCAACTAACTTGCTCCTTCCCTGTCAAACAGTTTTCTTTCAGAGGAAACAACACGATTTTCAAAGGCTCGCTCCTGACCTACCCAAAATTCAATGTATAGTCCCTTTTCGCGGACCCTAATGGTTTTGTCGCCAAAATGTCTGGGTAGTACACTTTCATGTAATCTTTCATTTATTCTTAGATTATTATTGCTTGTCATCTATACTGAGTTTGACCACTGGATAGAGGAAATACTAAGCTTTAAAACGGTGTATCATACACTTTGTTATTCAAATGTTAAATACTTGTTTTCGTATTGTTTTCCCCGGCGTCACTGTACATTTTCTTTGTAAACAATCTTCCTTGCCGAACCAGTCCATGTGCATTTGTTTACATCGCCAGAGTACTCTAGCGGTGATCTCTCGCAACCTCCACACACACATTTGTTCATGGTTTTTCATTTTTTTTTCACAATAATTATCATGAATCAACAATATATTCTATATTACATTGTACCTAATATTCCTCTGATTATATTTACATAGGATTCCAGCAGTGACATTCCATTTAGAATTAATAATCAATAAATATACACATATCGGCTGCTATGACATTCACGGTACTGCGTATCGCTGTCGTCTCAATTACAGCAATGTCAACACCAAGCACAGTAAAGTAATAAGCTTTTGTTTTAAAGTTAAGGTAACAACGAAAAATTTTTTTCTGACCAAAATTACATCTTATCTTACATTTCTACAATTCTAAATATGTAATAATGCTAAGAGATGACTGCATTCATAATTTTCAATGGGGGGAAAGCCCACTCGCAGGAAGAGCAGAAGCTCTTCCTTGTCGAAACCGCGCTTTGAAGAAAAAAAAATATAGGATAGTTTTCTGGCGGGATCCAACCCAAGCTATCGAAGTTTCTAGTGTGAAAAATGGTCACTTGAAGAAAATCTAACGCCTTATTGTTCCCAAGAATTCTAACCCACTTGCTAAAATATCTGAGCAGAAATATACAAAGGTAATGGGATAGGATCTATGTCGCCAGGCCACTATCTGCAGCAACGTTAGCAACTCTGCTCACTTCTACCTAACTAAGTTAGAAGTATGGTTTAAATATATGACCTAGATAAAATTTCTCTCATATTACAATTCTTCTTTAACTTTAGATAGCAATCCTGGGTGCACGTACACAGCTTTTAACTGCTACGGAACATTTTCTGTTTTTTTTTTTTTTTTTTTTTTTTTTTAACTCAGTGGTGCTTTTCTAAGTTAAGTTTTCTTTCCTACATATATTTTTATATTCCAAATGACAATGTTTAATTCACCTATTTTATATACTAATTAACCTAACTAACTTATATATACTTAATTAACCTATAGATATGTAAATTATTCTAATATTATGCAAAAATTTCGCTTGAAATTAACATAAAAATTCTAAATAGAACATAGCTATAACAAGCCTCCTATAACAAGCATAAGTAGTATTTCGTTTTGTTTGTATATTCAGCAATAACCTTCCGGATACAACCTTGAAGACTATTTTATACTGATAATCAATGGCGGATTTAGAAAAGTATTTTGGGAGGGGTTTTTCTTATTAATGTTTAGTTTTTCTAAAAATACATTTTTATTTGAGAAGAGCTTGAAGTTTATTAGTAAAGGCATAACAAATATTTCGTTTGTTTTAGAAATTCTGTAATTTCGGGGTACAAGCTTCACCTGTAAAACATCCCCACCCTAACCCCCTTCGCAAATCCGTCACTACCGGTAATTAGTAATAACAACGATTTAAAAACGATAAGAAAGGAAGTCGGCCAGAAATCACAGTACACGCATTATCTCTATATTCACAGATACAATTAAGCAAAACTTTTGTCAAAATAGTCGAATGCGGGGTTGAATTCCGGACTTCCCGATAGAATCCCAAAAGCTAACCACTCATTCATGGTTGTTGTGCAGTTGTGCTTAACTTAAATATATTCTCTCTCTCTCTATGGCCTATGGAGTCCGAAGGTTCAATGCCGCGTTCACAAAAGCTCTCCACTGACTTCAATCCTTAGCCAACTGGCCAACTGGATCCAGTTTTTACTTTGTATTCCCATTTTCGCGAGATCCATTTTAATATTTTCCTCCCATCTGCGTCTAAGTCTTCCTAATGGACGTTTTCCGATTGGATTTCTAGTTAAAACTTTGAAAGCGTTCCTACCTTCTTTCATTCTGGCAGCATGACCTGCCCACCTGAGCCTCCTAGACTTGATGACCGTAACGATGTATGGTAAACCGTATAAATTATGCAGTTCTTCGTTATGAAGTTTCCCTCATTCCCGTTCCTTTTGGATCCGATTTTATTTTCAAATACTTTCAGTCTGTGTTCTTCCCTCAAGCGACATGTTTCACAGCCATAAAACCAACAGGCATGATATCGTTTAATATATTTTAAGCTTTAAATTCCTCGACAGAATTCGCGAAGACAAAATACTTTGAACTGAATAATAACACGAATATCCTGATTTCAGTCGACATTTAATTTCTTTGTGGATATGATTTTGGTCTGTTAATATTGATCCCAGATATTTGAAAGTATCCACTTTGTCAAAGTATTATTTGATATTTTAACGCATCCATAATTTGCCATATTACGATCACGGTGAATTTCCATGTATTTAAAAGGTATAAATATCTTGACATTTGAATGCGGCGCTTCAAGTTCCCTTTAAATGCTGCTAGCAAATGAGAGGCCAGCGGTACTGCCACGTTTATTTTGTACACATCCACGTCTATCCCCTGTCACCTGATCGCGCTGTAGTTTGTCTCCTTAGCCATAGCCACATCCCTTTACCACTTGGCAACGTCCCGCGAGAGCTTGCGTTTTATTCGTTCAGCTGAAATGCCAAGATGTTTGTCACAGGCTTTAGTTTTATCTGCATTTACTTCTAAACCAATGTCGCTGCAAGCGTTTAATAAGGACTCTGCATTTCTTTCTATTGTTCTCCTATCATCCCCTATTAAATTTACATCATCAGCATACGCCGTAACCTGGTGAATACAATTCAGCTCTAGGGCCTAGTTGCTATCTTTAATTTTCCTTATAGCGTACTCCGGAATAAAGCTGAATAATAACGGCGATAATGCATTTCCTTGTTTCAGGCCATTCTCGATGTTGAAGCTCATGGACATGATTTTTTCTGCTCGGACTTCACTCTGGGTTCATTTAAACACATTTTAATTAATCTAACTAGCTTTTTCGGTATTCCGAATTCTGTAAGAATGTTGTGTATACAATGTTTCCCTCCTATCCGAGTCGTAAGCCTTTTCAAAACCAATAAACAACTGATGTACTGGGTAATATATTCCCATTCCTTTTCGAGTATTTATCGAATCTGGTCGATAGTTGATTGATTTCCCTAAGTCCACACTGATAATCTCCAATAATTTCATCTGAATATGGAATCAATCTTGTTAATATAATGTTAAGAGAAATGCCTCGATAATTATTACATTCCGTATTGTCGCCTTTCTTGTGAATTGGAATAGTGATTGATTCTTTCCAGTCTCCTTAAATGTATTCCATAGTTTTACTATTTTTTTAAAAAAGAAGTTTTGTAATATGTTGAATTCCTGTCGCTAAAAATTCAGAAACCTTCAGGACTGGGTAAACCGTGATGGTGGTTATAAGTCTAGGAAACCGCACGATCAGATGAACAGTCTATTACGCATGTGATCCATTAACAGAAAATCTGGTACTTTCCCGATTCTGAACAAGCTTAAGGAACAGTCAGTGTATTATAAAATTCGGAATTTTATCGATTTTGCAGATTCCAAGCACCTGATAGGTGGTAACATTATACTATGTGATCAATGAATGGAAAATTTGTTCGAAATATTCATACAATGTATATGAAAGTTAAAACTTAAACATTTCAAGAATGTACAAAACCACCCGAAACCAAGCTCTTGCTGTGCAGCTTTTAAGATTATCATATAAATGTATTTCTCTCATGTTTTATTTTTTGTTTCAAAAACAAGGTGTGTGATATTTTGAAGTAAAAATACTACATACAATTTTCTAGTTATTTGTGTACCTTTTTTTAAAAAAAAGGACTTATTTTTGTGCGTAAGAAGTTAAAATATATATATATATATATATATATATATATATATATATATATATATTGGTTAATCCTTTGGAATTCATAATGTAAATAGTGTATGTTAAGAATTTTTTTAAAAAATCTTTTCGCAATTCATGGTTTATTTGAGAGGTTCTATATTATTATCTACATCAACCACTAATCAAATGAGTTCTTGGGCTGTAGAGAAGCGAAACAAAATCTTTAAAAATTTAGAGCAAAATTTTGAAAAAAGCCCAAAATTTCCCAAGCAAAAAAGCGAAGCAGAAAAAACCCAGTTTTTTCCAAAAAAAAGCCGTTTTTTCCGAGCCCTTGTATCTCTACTTATATATATATATATATTTATATAACTTTTTGCGAAAAGTGAATTTTGATTTTGATTCATCCGACTCCCTTCCCCCTGCAGAATTAAAAAGCTAACGACGACAGTGGCTGATGGGACTGACTTTAAAAAATGTCCCGATTTTCACTAACAAAAATATGGTCACCGTAAATTTAGGAAATTTGGATATCCAATTTCAGTTGGGTATTTTCATCTCCATTTTTCAAATTCTGTTCTCTCTCTCTCTCTTTCTTTGATTGTAACCTACTAATGCATTTAAATTTTATATGTGGATTCTCCACAGTTTGTTGAATGAATATTATGGAAATTGAAAAAAAAAAATGAAATCTTTGAGTTTTACGTCCCACGGTTATGCCGGTTAGGCTATATGGGAATTTGAAGTTCAGAGTAATAATGTAAATTGTTGTATAGTCCTTTCTTTAATAAAATTATTCTTCTTAAAAAGAAGGAAAAAAAAGAACTTTTTTTTAGAATGTACTGGGAGCTTCTCCAGACCTAAGGCAAAAGAAAAAAAGAGTTAGAGGGTCAGGAATGTTTCATGGCTCAATACGCTGGTGAAGAAAACGTCATTTCCGCTTCCTGTTCAGCTAGCTGGTTACAAACAAACCAGAGCTCCTCCGTGGCTAAGCGGTTAGCGTACGCGCCTTTGGCGTGGGAGGCCCGGGTTCGATTCCACGTTAATCAGTAGGTCCACGTCTCATATAGCCTCGCTGCTGAACGGGACGATAAACTCAAAATCAACTCAACAAACAAACCAGCTTTGAGCGGGTTATATGAAGAAGTTTACATGGTACCCGCCTCTGAAATCAATTTGTTTCGTTTTCCGGATATAACCATAACAGTTTGAGGTACATGCAATATTTTTTTCCCAATAATGAAATTAGAAATATTGTACTATATAATATATAAAAGAGAAACAATAAGAAAGCCACACTGTACAACAAGCAATATAATGATTAATTATTTATTGAACGAACAGATATATCTCAATCTTTTTGAAGGTCACTTTCTCTCCTTTCATATTCTGACAGAAAGAAATTAAAATATACATTATTATTATTATTATTATTATTATTATTATTATTATTATTATTATTATTATTATTATTATTATTATTATTATTATTATTAGCAAAAGCTCCTTTGCTCTATCTTTTTTGTTAGTTTGTTTGTGAAATTTTTAGGATAATTCCGGTAACTGTTTTATATATATTAACACTCAGAACACTGTAAAATCGTTTCTTAGTAAACTGATAATTGAATCGCACGTTTAGAGGCATACTATAATCTTCGAACAGCGCTTGCCCCAGCTTGCCCCAGCAGAACTCGCCTGCTTCCGCTCTTTCCGATCCTTACCAGCAAGTTCGATAACAATTTTATCCTTGTGGTTACATACAGGCACGTAGGCAACGGCGGGGGAAGGGTGTCTGGAACCCCCTTCGAGACCAGAAATGAAAAAATAAGGAAGGATGAAACAAAAAGAAATGAGTAAGAGAAGAATCAGCGTTAAAATTAAAAAAAAAAAACTACAGGAAGTTTTTCTTTAGTCTTTCTTATGGGGAGATTTGTATTACTTGCAATAGGGCCTACATGGTGGTGAGGTTCGCGGGGGCATCCTGGAAGAGTCAGGGAATTTGAAATTTCTAGAAAAGTTACGTAATTCTCAGAATTTATGCTACTAGTCAAGAAGATTTCAAGCTTCGAAAGCATAGTGCCGTTGTGTAACAGTGCAGACATTTTTTTATCACAATTTTTCGTCATCGCATCCTGTCAGTATCAAACATATTATTTCAAAAACTATTTTCTACTACTCCCTTAACCTGTCATTTGGAACAGACAATAGTTGACGGAATAATAAAAACAAAAATTTATGTGGAAAGAAAATTCTGTTAACATTTGATTCAACAGAGAAAGGAACGCGGATGATGTAAAATATTTTGCATGACATTATTGATATGTATTTTTTATAATAGTTGAGGTCATAATGAAAGGAAAATTGTTATATTTGAATGAACAGAGGAAGGATGCAAACATTGTAAAATCCTTTTCAATATGTTTTTTTTTATTATTATTATTTTACTTGAGATTTCTTCATAGTTTGTTATTAAAATACTTACAAACATATCCCTATTTTACTGTCCTACACTGAGAAAAAAGGACTAGGATTTCCGTGTGGATACATCGTATTTACGCGGGTGCGCTCCTTAAGTAATGTAATTTCATGTATAAAAGTACAGCAGGTGGGAACACAATGCCAAGTCTGGAGTTCGGCGTCGAACTAGACTCGCTGTGATTGGATAATTTTATTCACATGATTGGTTTCGTGTTAAAAACTATTACTCTCGTAAGGTAGGGAGTCACAGATTTAGAAAGAACCAAGAGGGAACACTCGTAGGAAGGTAGTAACAACATTATATACCTAAGTTACCACCGTCGGAATGGGTATGGCGTTAATTCTAGATTTGAAATGGTGGTCCCATAATACAAAATTTTCGCTGGACGGTGGTGTACATCGTACTACTGATGAAACAACATTACTTAATGTGGTGACGCGCACAACCTGGTAAAAACAGCATTTACATGCCGACTGGATTATGCATTTTTCTCCGTGTAACAAACCAATATATGTTGATATTAAAGTAGTTTAGATTGATCGAGCTCTTGGGCCTTCAGAATTTCATATCACGTCCCCCCCCCCCGTTACGAAATCTTGGATAAACGAACCAATATATATTCCAGTAAAATAGTTTAGAATGATCGAGCCCCTGGTGTGATGACCATAGTATTTCATGTCACAGTCCCCCCTTCACGAAATCCTGGCTACGTGCCTGTTACATATATGTGTAAAAATTTGAAACTCTTGATACAATTAAGATTTGGAGGCAATGGATGATTTTAAAATTGGCAAATTGGTGTTACACATATATGTAAGACCAAGACAATCGCACTTATGTAAGCACAAGCTATCCTAGCTGTACCTTATCGCATTTGAATGTTGGTAAGAGTATAGTACAGGCAATATAGTAAAGTGTATACCGGACTTGTTAATTTGTCTCGTCTCGTTTGACATAAACTATAATTACTGCATCCTATCGATCTACGCTAAGTATGCATGAAAAATACGGGATCATTTTTTTTTTTTTTTTTTTTTTTTAATATGTCTAATCTACGAAAACAGTTCTGTGCAAGAAAATTATTTATGTAGAGAGAGAACATAGAAACAGCTTTAAAAGTGTGTCATGGTTTACTAAGAAATTGAAATGCAAATCCACTTGGTGATTACTAGAACAGACTAGTGTACGCTTTTCCTACCTGTCTTTCTTTCCACGCATACTCAACTTCACTGATCCGCCTGCTCCCTACAGATTCATCCTTACATGCGCTCAAGCTTCAAGCTGCTCTTAATCATCATAGATGTAATGTCAATGTGAAGTGATCACCGAGCGTAAGTAGGTACGTATTTTCCTTATGAGTTTTAATACATGTATATGCTGGCATGTTACAAATTTGTATGCCGTTTGTGGCAGACGCAAAGAAAATATTCAGATAACATTAGGGCATTATATAGGATAGTTAGAGAGTTATACCTTTTAAATTATTTCTGTTGACACATTTCAACTTTACCAGTACCAAGCAGGGAATGGACACCCGTTAACAAAAGAATGAAGAATAAATTAAGAAATTATTTTCACAAAGAGATGATAAAATTCTAAGATCAAGTATTCGTAATTGTATGTTCTAAAATGCATTCGTTATTTTAGCGCTGTACTCCTTTGCTTCGAATATTTGATCACTAATTTAAAGAAAAAAATAGAAATCAAGGTTTTCTTCCATAATAAACATTTTCACTGACGCTAAAAAATATGTCAAAAGTATATAGCATAACAATTTTCAATAATTTTAATTAAACTCAATTTAAAATTATTACCAAGGGACGCTCATGTACGTGCTTGGGATTCTCACTGACTTGTTGTCCAGCAAGTTATTCGCGATTGCAGTAATTAAAATGTAGAGTATTTATATATATATATTATGATAAATATAGGCTTCCTATACACACAGAGTAAATATATTCACTGTCATTCGTGAAAAATGTAGCTTTTTTCATAATTTTAAGTTCGTTCACAAGACTCATAGGTACTACATACAACGCCATTGAAGCTGCCTTAGAAGCCACCCTAGCAACAGATTGTTTGTAACCAATATGACTGCGCCCAGTAAAATTCACAGCAGATGATTTCAGCAGCGTATTGGCTCAATGAGGAGTAGAATGTGATCGAATGCAAAAAGTGCAACAAGATCTATTCATTGAGATCCTTGGATTAATCTCCATTCAAGTCTTTTATGTTGGAGGGTTAATTTACTTACAGGAACGATTAAAATGGCCGTAATCAATGATCCAGAAACTAATACCTATAGCTACGCTTCTAACTCAAAAATACGAATTTTTGGTTAAAAAAAAAATCGGTGACGACCAAAAATGCTTCCCAGTGTCTTTCTAAAGAACAAAAATAAAAGTAAAAATTAAAAATTAAATTTGAAATTTTGGGAAAACATGAAAAAATGAACTTTAAAGGTCCAGAACCCCCAAACTATGGGACCTACCGTAGTCGGATCTAGCGATGAACAAATGCAAGACCAAGACCAAGATCCGGGTGGTCTTGGACTTGCACATCCAATCTTGGTCTTGGTCTTGCACTGGAACCTTTGGTCTTGGTCTTGGTCTTGCACGCCCAGTCTTGGTCTTGGTCTTGGTCTTGGTCTTGCTGCAAGAGTCTTGTAACGTTGCAAGTCTTGCATTTAAGAAATGTTATGCTTTTCATAGGTAAATTTTACTCTGGATAAATTCTACAATGCGCCAATAGTAACGGAAATATAATATATGTTTCTAAATGTAATATACCTAGGTAGTTTACCTTCGTGTAAGTATGATGGTAGTGTACAACATAGGCGATAACCTTTTTTTTTTCAATGGGTTCCCATGCTTCACTACTTATAAGATAAATTACAACGTTTCGTATTTTTTAAATATTTTTTAACAGATTCAATACTCGTCTGGTTCCCAAATTGGCGAGGCTACCCCTGAGACGTATGAAAGAAAATCAAGAAGGCACATATTACTAAAATATAATGATTGCTAAATTATTTTTACATTCTAAAGGCGTCAGATATTTTTTATTTTCAACCAAGATTAGCTAGTCTTTGTATTGAACAAACTTCCAATTAAATATTGAGATTTTGTTTTACTGATTTCAATATGTACTCTGTGGAACAGAAACATGGACATTACGCAAAAGCGTTGAAAAAAAAAAAAACATTGGAGGCTTTCGAAAAAAGGAGAAAATTAGCTGGGTTAAACGGAAAACGAATGAGAAGGTGTTAGAAATAGTAGATGTAGCGGAGAAAAGAATAATTTTACATGTAGTTAAGAGTCTATCCATCACGACTCTGGAACTCACTAAAGAAATAACAAACACTTCTGACCAGAGTATATACACTTGTTTATTAAAAACTAAATTCCAGTGTAACAGTTTCAACAACGTAACGTTGTCTTCATCAGACACTAACTGCAATTAGTGTCTGATGAAGACAACGTTATGTTGTTGAAACTGTTACACTGGAATTTAGTTTTTAATAAACAAGTGTATATATTCTGGTCAGAAGTGTTTATTATTTCTGTAGTTAAGAGGAGCAAAAGGAACTGGTTGGGACATTGGCTGAGGAGGTTCTTCATTATGCGGGACGTGCTAGAGGGTATGGTGGAAGGAAAGAGAGGGAGGGGGCAAAGGGGACTGTAGTTGAAGGAAGGTATTAAAACAGAAAATTGCTACGTCAAGACAAAGGGACTAAATGAAGACCACCGCACATCGAAGCTTCTGAGTTGCAACAAGTGACCAGCCAATAATGGCAAAATAGCTATGGTGATGATGATATGCTAGCAATATTAGCCAAAAAAGAGAGAAAAATTAAACTAATAACGATTATAATCAAACCTCTTAATATTTTAGAATAATTTGAGTGAAACTGAAAACGACTCAACTGTCCATGTCTTTTGTGTAAATTAAATTTATACACTTTTGACCTATATTAGAAATACAAAAACACAGCATCAAACTCTAGGTTATTTGAAATAACTGTACAAAATCACTCTCACTTGTGAATATGGATTATTTATTGTTGTATAGTGTTACATCGCTCAATTCTCGTGTGCCATATACCCAGTGGCGGCGGTTGGACGTTAAAAGTGGGGAGGCAAGACATGATCTGAATACAGTATTTGTATGTCAATGTTACTTTTCCTGGTTGCTTGTAACACTTTGTTAGACTAAAGGCTGTATAACTATTAGGAGGCTGTTATATAGACTAAAGGCTGTATAACTGTATAACTGTCTTTTTCAGTTAAAATACCGTATATCTTGTTTCATATTTTGTTACGTAAATTGACAAGAGCAACACAAGATACTAACTCTTTGTACTCTTATACAACGAAGGTGTAAGAAGAGATCTGATTCCTTGCTCATGAAATCAAAAAATCATAAAATCATGCATCTTAAAATTCTGTCTGGAAAATTGTGTGATCAGATTAGGGACCTATTTAATAATAAATTTGCAAAACAAATAAATAGAAAGGATAATATTAATCAAATAATCATAGTAATGGATAATAAGGCTTGTTCTGCAAAAGCTATATTGAAACTGGAAATTAATGAACAACTTATATTTTTAATTCCACGCATGTTATTATATGTGTTATTACTCTTAGAAAGACAGTGAATACTACAAGCATATGCTACGACATTCAAAGAAATATTTTTGCAGCTTCCCGAAACATGTTCGTTGCCATTAGATACAGTTTTCATTTTCTTGGAATACATCAAAACTCAACAATACTTAGTCACTCCACATTCCAGTTATACAAAATAATCCTAAAACCTAGAATTATGTTGAATTTACTAAATTTAATTGTATAACAAAACTGTATATGTACACCCCTAAACTCGTATATTACACTGCAAAATTATATATTCCTTACTGAGCTCCTTCGTGGCTAAGCGGTTAACGTACGCACCTTTGACGTGGGAGACCTGGGTTCAATTCCCGGGGGGAGCTCACGTGGTTCGGACTCTACGTTAATCATTAAGTTCACGTCTCATATTGCTTCGCTGCTGAACAGGATGTTAAACTGAAAAAAATCAAATCAAAATATTCCTTACTATAAGAAAGAAGAAAAGAACTGTCAATTTTTCAAGAAAAGAACTGTTTTAGGAACTGTCAATTTTTGTGCAATTAAAGAATAACTTGTGAAGGACTTCTTTTCTTGCGAAATGATATCTCAATTAGATCCAGAGCGGCTTACTAACATATCGAGCCCTTGTAAGATGAAATGAAAGTACGCTCGAATTGTCTCGCTCCAACAGCTTAATTTTTGGGCCACTTTTAGTGGCATTTTTAAAATGCAATTTCTGTAGCTTTCTTAACTTCACGGAAAGATAACCAGTACGTATTCATGGAACGGCAAATATTTTATGGCACCATTTGTATTCTATAAACCAATAATACATACAAAACTTTATATTTCCAAATGAAACTATATACATTAATGGGTCATTTCAAAAAGTGGAGGGGCAACTGCCCCCCTTTGCCCCCCCTAATCGCCGCCCGTGCATATACCTGAGGAGGGTAAAAGTTATATTGATAAACAATTATTCAACGTATAAGCACCCGCCCATGAAACCACTTGGTCACATACACTAATTTCTTTTCAATGTCATGAAAATGTAATTTCAATATTAATTTTTTGAGCACACATTAAAAGTTTATAACGGATGCTTGATCCGTGGAACTAAGACCATACTCATGTAGTCGGCACCTATGGTGTATGGAATTACCGATGTTCAATACTACATTTCTCTTCAGGGTTGGAAGAAGAACAGTACTAATATGTTTTGAAATGATGTAATATCTAGTTTTACGTGCCACGATTATGCACCGAAGCTAAGAGAGATGGTGATGATGAGAAATGAAAGAAATGAATAAATGAAGAAAGTAGGAGGGAACGGGAAAATCCCGATAGAACCTACGCAGACGGTCTCTATCCACCAAAAAATCTCACATGGTACAAGCTGGGATCGAACCAGAGACCCCAGCACCAGAGGTGAACTCTCTACCACTGAGCCGGTACTTGTGCAAGACTCTTGCGCAAGTCTTGTCTTGGTCTTGGTCTTGCAGGTATGGTCTTCATCTTGGTCTTGGTCTTGCATGCAAGACTCTTGCAAAAGCTGCAAGACCAAGACTCTTGCGCTCATCACTAGTCGGATTAAGACTTCATTTAGGAACTAATACGTGTGCTATCCAAAAATACATGTTTCAGTATCCTAAGGCACTCTCGTAACAATTTTTATAGAGGGAGTTTGGCTACAAGCATATAATTTGAAGTACTCACCAACTACCTCTATAAAAATTGTTGCGGAAGTACCGCAGGATTCTGAAACATGGATATTTGGACAGGGCACATACTATTTCCTAAGTGTAGTCTTGACCCGACTACGGTAGTGTTGGAGCTATGGAGCTTTAAAGTTCATTTTTTTATATTTTTGGCAGCCTATAACTCCGAAAGGAAGTATTTGTACACCCAGGTTGGTATATAATTTTTGTCTTATTTTGGTATCAGGTATGACCTCCAAAACGTCGGTGTTGGTTTGAAACACCCTGTATATAGAATTCGTATTAAAAGGAAGCGATCACATGCTCCAGCAATATCGCAAATTCCGCTTCTAGGAAGGTAATTCCCACAACATTTTGGCAATATACAGAGTGGCCCAAAAGTAGGTATACACTGCCATAACTTATCATTTGTAACTTTTTTTCTCTTTATCTTTTCAGATATCTTGATTTCTTGAATGATGGCTGGTAACTTGGATGAAAAGCAAATAAAGGGGAATCTTAAAACCTATTGGAAAAGTGCTGACATGAGCACGTTCGTACATTATGAAGATGCACCAACACGCTTAAGAATTCATCGTACCAGGGACAAATTTGACAAACAAGGTTCGAATACAGGCAAGATACTGATTCGAACAAAAGTTTGTAACGTAATGTGTGTTGTAGCCTTCTTGATAGGTTTGAAGAACGCTGAAATATTGATTGAGTACATTTCGGACACTAGCGAGTAATTAAGATGTAGATGACACTGTATACTACCTGTGGGCTACCCTGTATAAAACTGACTCGAAATTGTGTCACATCATCACAAGAAAATGATAGAATCATTTGAAATTAACTTTCGAATATAGGACTTATGTCGAGGATATGTGCTGATTGCCACGGGTGCTGACTGCCACAGCCAATTATTGGTGCTGACTGCCACGACTGTCGCTGATTGCAAATATGAAAGAGCTGACTGCCACGACGGCGTGCTGACTGCCACGAGCCTGGGAGAAACTGTATTTGGAAAGAGAGGAATTAATCCCTCATACTAAATTTATGATTATTAATCAATTTAGTAGGGATTAATTTAGTGATCATCACAGCAAATCTATGTGGCATCCTATAAGTTACAAAGTTGCTTACTAAGTGGAACGACATACACTTGGATGTTTATAAAGGGATTGTCTTTTCTGTTATATGTACAATTTGCATATTTCATTGTTTATATTAATTGTTTTATTGTATTACTTAATGGATATGATGGTCTGAAGCCAGCTGACAAGGGAAGTTTGGGAGAAGCACTCGCCTGCAGAGAAATAAGCATGTCATTTGAAGGACCAATTCATGCTGATTACAACAGGTAATAAAACTCCTGTACGTTGAGAACTGTTCGAGATATTCAGCTTGAAAATTTGTATGAGAAAATGAGTGGATGCACGTTTCAATGCGTTAAGTATTCTCACCCATGACGAAGCCTGATGGTTCGAACTTGCTATTGCTTGATCACTGGGGTCCATTCACAGACAAATTATCCATTACAAGTTGCATGACGGATGGCAAAGACCTAATGGTTGAGAAGATACCAAAGAATTGCACACGATTTATGCAACCATTTGATGTGTTTTGATTCCGATCAATCAAAGATTATGGCAGGAGATTTGTACATAGTATGAATCTTCTTCATGTGGACGTTGTAATGTACCAACGAAACAATCAAATAAAGTTCGTGTCTATACGAATCACTTCCGATCACCGCGATACATTGCATTGTTTCAATTTGCGTTCTGCAAGGCAGGTTACGAACAAATTATAAGGCCTATAACTTTTGAATCACTTGTCGAATTTTCTTTTTGCTTTGGTTCTGCGAACTGCTCTCTTGACGGATGCAACACAATTGCACATATAAAATGTTCATGGTGCAAGGGAGTATTTTGCCTGCGTTATTTCTTCATAAAACAGACGAAGAACAGTGATCAATTTTCATCTCTAACCTACGCTTATTGTGAACAATGTAATGACTAATTGTATCTAACAAACCCGTTAGTTATTGCGAAACACTTTTTTTCTGTCACTTTCGATAGCTTTCAATTCGTATGTCAATATTCGTTACTAATTATGTTGTACTTAACGCGTATAAATGCGTATATCCTCATTTTATCATATAAACTTCCAAGTTGAATATCTCGAACCGTTCTCAACCGAACAGGAATTTTATTAGCTTGTTATAATCAGCATGAATTGGGACTTCAAATGGCATGCTTAGTTTCTCTGCAGGCGAGTGCTTTTTCCTGAACTTCCCTTGTGAGGTACAGCCAGCAGTGCTTCCTTGATGGAACTATCAAGAACTGCTCGAAACAATTTGCACAGCTGTACACAGTTCATGCTGACATAGGGAGTTCAAGTGAGAATACATAAATCGTACCAATTTTGAACGCACCGCTCCCTGACAAACTGAAAGTACACTCATGTCCAAAATTATTGTCGCATATCTATAACTGTCTTCTTGTAAGAATATAATTTGATAATTTCGAAGAGTACTTTTAATACTTATATTATGTGTATAATCAGGAAATTTATATTTGTGATAAATTTCATAGGAAAAGAGTTATAAATACGAAAATCATAAAGAGTAAAATAAAATGTAACTAAATGGACAAGAAAATTTTATTTTCGTTTTATTGTTCTTATTTACTGCTCTTTTGACATGAAATTTACAACATACTTGTCTTTGCCGATTATACACATACTAACATTATAAGAAATACCGGGCGAATTCGTTATCAAATTATAATACTAAACAACATATTTATAATTATGTGACAATAATTTTGGACATGAGTGTACATACAGAGACCTGTTTATCTTTGTTAGGTGTTGGTCTGAACAACACGATCCTAAGGATCATCTAGTTTCTGTCATGCTTCTTGGCGTCCGGTAATGTTACGTCTAGCAACTTTCTCTCAGGCTCGTGGCAGTCAGCACCTTGATATTGGCAACCAGCGCCAGTCGTGGCAATCAGCACCAATAATTGGCTGTGGCAGTCAGCACCCGTGGCAGTCAACACCCCACCTGTGTCGAGGCGGGTTTTTATTATGTCCTTTTCATTAAAATGCGTACCTAAATGGAAATGAGAGTTACCATACAGGCCGAAAATTAAATGTCAAACGAGCTGCTAATGTTACAGAGATGAAAGTTGTTATATAGCCTATAAACTCTTTCTTACAGAAGTGTCCACATGCTATAGCGTTTTCGAAAATTCTGCTTCTAAAGAAAGTTAGGAGAATTTCTAAACTATGTAAATATCCCACTTTGTATTCATAAAATGACCAAAGTGTATAAACGTTTGAGCTGTTTAAAATTGGTTTTCGAACATAATTAGCATTTTGATTGACCTTCTTTTTTATTTTACTCAACTCACCTTGACTGGAAATAACAATCTTAAAGGGAAGAAGGGAGAAAGAAATTAACAATTTATCATTACACGTTCCAGAAATACTAGTTCTTGAAGTGTCGGAAAGGAGTTGTATTTGTTTGATTCATAATGCAAAGGCTCTGGGTTCAAATCCTACTCGAGTAACTACTTTAAAAAATAAATCTTTTACGAGAAATGCTCCCTTTCTCTCGTACTTCTGGATGGAAACGTTAGGTGTTCGAGACTACTGAAATTAAGATAAGTACACTAAAATTAAGAAAGGAGATTATTATATTAGCAAAGTTTTGATTTTTATGTCTCCTTGCTCTCTCTTACCTGCCTTGTAAATCGATTATGGTTGATTAGTAAATCAAATGGATCTTCTAGGCGATAGATGCTATATGTCTTTCTTTCTTCTCTCTCTACCTAATTCAGGGATCGCGGTGGCTTAGTGGTAGAGCGTTCACCTGTGGTGCGTGGGTCCCTGGTTCTTTCCCCGCGCAAGGCAAGTGAACTTTGTGGTGGAAAAACACCGAGTGCGTGGGTTATCCTGTTTCCTCCCACTTTCTTCATTCTACCATTTCACTTATTTCTCATAATCACCGTCTCCTTTAGCCTAGGCAGCATAATGTGGGACGTAAAACTCAAAGATTTCATTTCCTCTATCTTATCCCTGGAGATGAACGTTCCTACAAATGGACAAGCAGAGTCAATTTTCAAAAATAAAAATATCTACACTGTCACTGATACATATTGTGGTGCTTGTCTTAGCGTATCAGACAAAAAGTTGAGAATTTAATCTTTTGCCATTTTGGATTCGAACTGCTGTATTGAATTAACTTCAGTTTGCATGATGCCGCCCCATCTTAATAAGATTCATACTTAAAAACTAGATTTCTATCAAAAGAGATCTTCTTATCACATTGTGCAGTTTTTTAAAAATTATTTAAATTGTACATCACCTAATTTTTACTGTTAACCTAATGTTTCAATGGACAGTTAGCAGATATTTCCACGGAACGCTTAAATTTTAGCAGTAACCACTACACACTGTATATTATGGTGAGTCAAGAAAAAGAAATGCTTTATGTTCAATATTTTAACATTCTTTATAAAATTGTCCTTTAATCGTTGTTAGATAAAAGCAGAGGCGGCGAAACCTCCCGGGTTGCCCGAGCTATAGCCTGGCCAATATTTAGGGAAGTATCAATTAAAAAAATTCACGACGTATTAAATATGATAATAGAATCAAGTAATTAGGAACCATTCTCAGTTTTTCCGTGGAATCAATTATTGACATCGATGTAATAATAAAAACAACGTTCTACTTCCAAAGACTGTGTGTGCTGCTTTTGTTTTTCATCCATCCTTACCTACCAATAGTTGTTTTTCCTTCTTTCTTCCGCTTTCAACTACCACGCGAACACTGTAGAGATAAAATTCTGTCTAATAAACTAGAGCAGTGATTCTTAAACTTTCCGATAACGCGGACCCCCTTTCATTTGCAAAATGATCTGAGGACCCCTTTGCAATGCTATCTGAAATTTCACATGGTATTAAAAAATATACTAATTAGAATTACCACTGAGGAGAAAAAAATATAAAAAATAATGCAATAAGTAATTTATTCTAAAGATACAGTACATGATTGTTTCCTAGTGAACGAAATTTTAGTTGAGAATACAATAACTTTCAAGACTGAAAATCAATGTCATTTTTTTCTAAATAAGAAAATCCGCTTGATAAACAATGTTCTCAAATGTGGGGTCATCAATGTGAGGAATTCTTTCTGTTTATCCATAATAGCATTGACATCTGGAATAAGTTTTGTCACCATCAATCTTAGATCGATTCCACATTAAGACGATTTCGCTTTAAGGCTTTAATACTGCAAAGAGCAGAAAAGGTCTGCTAACATAAGTGGTAGGGAAAGGCATCAAATGTTGCAATGCCCTTTTAGACAACTCTTCATATTCACAGCCAGAAATTTAGGAAAACATTTAAATTTACAAACATAGATATAATTCCTACTTGCTTTCTTTGTAGTAACCGAAAAAATACTTCTTGCATTGCAGTTGTGAGTTTCATTTTTTTTACAACACATTTCAATTTTTAGGCGTCGCGGACCCCCTAGCTAGGTCCCGCGGACCCCACTTTAGGTTTACTAGAGAACATCCTGCTTAAATAAAAAAATATAGATGCCATTTGCTGGTGAAATATCTTTTTATTATTTCTATAACGTCACTCATGGTGCATATCCCACGAACGAACGGGTACAAGAAAAAGGGAATGAACCTATGCAGTAACAAGTATATATATGTGTAATAGTATTTATTTTCATATTTTCCTTGACACAACATTGATCCAAACAATTACAGAAAAGTAATATCAGTGGCACTGGCGCAAATCCTGGGGGATGAGGGGGAGATGTCCCCTCCAATCTTGGAACTGGAGGGACTGTCCCCTCCCAATAATCCGATTTGAAATGTGTTTTTGGAGGAAAAATGTGATGATTTGTGTCCGATTGCAATTAAGGAGAGTACAATCTGACCGCCTCCCAGTGCTAAAAGCAACTCCGCTCCCCTGATCATCAACAGCATTGTTTTTTAACTTCATAAATATTATGAACATTACTAAAAAAAAAGTTATTGGAACGGTCTTACACCCCTCCCACGCCTCAGTGTTGAAGACATTTGCGCTGCTGGAGGCGACACAAGTGTAATCTGAGCGACACTGAAAAACCTGTTGAAGCAAAGCTAGTGTTAAAAATGTATTTACTCTCTGTACACACAAAACTCAAACTTATGAGAAATTTTATCAAAAATTAATTGGTTCGGTGTTTAGCGTTCCTTTTTAGCCCTGAAGCTATAATACGTTGTGGTTCTGCATCCTAAAGTGGAATTCGAACCGGATGAACTGTCATCGATCTCCCTAGCTTTGGTATCGAATTGCCACAACTCACTATTAGGTTCACTGAAGTTCTTGACATAAGCAAAAATTTATTTAATATCCTTATGGTATAATAGAAAAGTTTTTTTTTTTTTTTTTTTTTTTGCTATCCAATTCAAAAGATTACCTACCATTCCTATCTTATTATTATTATTTCTACAAAGTATAGAATATATAGCTAGGTAATAAATAGTACTTCGAAGGTGTTGATTTTTAAATAGCATTTTCTTCTTGGGATCCCCGAATAAATATTTTAATTTTAATTTATTCTCTGTCTATGCAGAAACCAACCCTTTTTATCTCATAGCAGTTGCATTGTTGTAGGTATTCATTATAGCATTATTTTATTGTTATAGAAATTTTATTGAAGCAAAGAACTGTTAAATTGTTAGATTGGAAGTGTAGAAAGAAGACGTTTCTCGAAGCAGTTTGCTCACAAACAAGAACGAAAAAGAAAAATAGTTTAATAATGAAAGGTACGTGATGTGACAATTCATTATATATTAATATGGTATGAGTATCATTGTAACCATGACAACAAATAAAAATATTGATAGTGCAGTTGTAAATGTGCTACGAAACAGTGTTTCGCACCGATATAAAAGTCTTTCTTCTCTTAGTTTATAGGACAAGAACAACTGAAAATGGAATGTACCAAAAATTCAATACCCTTTCGTGGCCAATTGGCTAATGCGCGTGAATTTCGTTAGTAGGTACTCGCTCTTGATACACACTCGAGTAATAGTTCAAATCCTCACAATGATGATCCAAATTAATCAAGTAACAAATATTTTGTTTAACATCCCACAATAATGTTCTTTAGGCTAAAAGGTGAGATGATAAATGCAAGTAAGCTATCCTCGAAGAGTTAGGAACGTTTAGCAAATGACAGAATTCAGAAAAGAAGGCTTGGATTGAGTTCAGTGTTATCAACAGATGCTTTCAAGAAATATTCAAATGACGCACAGAATGTGATAATAGTTAAATTTATAGCTAACAGAATTGAATAACAAAGTAAACAAAACATTTCCTGACTTTAGGGTACTAACTTAAGCTCCCGCATTGATTAGAAGTATTAAAATCCCTTGAATTTTTCCTTCCTTAACAATTCTTGCTGTAGTTCTAGCTACATTTTGTAGTATTATTGGTCTAGCACAACACTAAAAGTAAGTAATATGACGTTACTTTCTACACGACAAAGGAAGCCGACAATTGCAAACGTGAGTAGATAAACTAGAGAAAGTGTTGTAACGTTAATTGTTACATGGGGAAAGTAGGTCTTGATTTCTAAAAGGTCTGACTGTTTCCTGGAAAAGTTAAATGACATTAGATGATGTGAATGACCCTTGACGTCATTAGAACCATGGTTCCTGAAGAGTGCCCCTCTGTAGGGACTTCCTATAGCCCATGGCCTCTCAAAATGGCCCCCAGAAACTTTTTGATGGTTCGTATGCGAAAGCATACTTGTTGTTAAAGTGTTCCCTGACTTTCCACGTTCGATACTAGGTAGTGTAGAAAAAGTATTGTTAAAACCCTTAGCTCTGGGGCCCCATGGATCTTTTATAACTCATGTATTGGTTAAATTCCTCAAAAATGGTCCTTACAGAACCTCCTATGTGTGTTTTTACCATCTCCATTCCTATGGAAAGTCGGTTTAAAAACTAAGTTTCGTAGGAATAGAAAAGAATGGTAATGGTACCCGACACTCCCACGCCAAAAGCGTGCACAGTAACTGCTTAAAAATGGCATTAGAAATTAAGTTTCGTAGGAATAAAGAAGAATGGGAATCGAACGTGGGACTCCCAGGTTAAGAGCATGCGCAGTAAGTGTTTAACATGGAGGAGTAGAGGAAGAAATATTTTTTATTCATTTATTCATTTGAACACCCAATGAGTGTAATCGTAGTAAAACGCGCACACTTGTGAGGTGGGGTAGATGAAGAGAATCCAACAGGAATGGAATACAGGATATGGAAGAAAGGAACATTTTATTCATTTATTTTATTGTTCATTACTTCATATGCATAAGCATACGAGCACTTTAAAATGTGTGGTGTTGGTACATATACAGAGCGTGGTCTTCATAGTTCTTCTTGGCTAAAGTGTGGAGACTAACTGAAGATTTCGCGGGCTTTTGGAACCCGAATGGACGGTAGTTAAAGTTGGTGTTGTAGGGTAATTACCGTATTGCTAAGTGACATCACATAATACTACCAATGCATTAGCAAAGAAGTTTGGCGCCGCGGTGGGTAGACATCACAGAATGCCGACGACTAATAGGAAAGAAGTTTGGCGCCGCGTAAGGTGAACACATAATTACCTTGTGGGTATAAAATACTTTAAACAGGTTGTAAGAGAAAAAATATATAAAGATACATCATACAGTCCTATGAAAAAAACGATCATTGCAATAGTAATATTGAAGCATCATCATCTGATGCTGAATGAGTAATAAACGAATCATCGTCAGATGAAGAATTTGATATTGACGCAATAGAATCACCACTGCTATCAGTTTCCAAAACCCCACCCTTATCTCCGCCTGTATTATCAAGAACATCGAGATTTTGGAGTTTAGAGTGTTGTTGTAATAGTCAAAAAATGGACCGTGAATGTATAAAGAAGGCTATTGAAAAATAAGATTTCAACGGTACATTAATATGCGACAGTTGTATAGAAGAATCTTTCATTATTATGCTCATCATTGTATGAATGTAAAGTCATTGGAAATCCGAGCTTGGAGTATTATAGCAAGTCCTAGTGTTGAAGATGTGTTTTACTTGTATGCAAATACACACATTATTGGAATATTAACAAGGGAAAAATTATAAAACATACGTGGAATTATTAAATGATACGTTTTATTAAGAGAAAACAGACGGAAATCGGACATTACGGATTGAAAAAATGTATACGAATAGTAATAGTGTTTCATGTGTGTTATACTGGTGTGAATATTAATGCGAATTGTGTATTAAAAACAGTAAAAATATACTTACGTGATAATAATCCAATTGAATGCTTGGAATGCAAATTAAATATTCTTCATGATTGTACTCATCTTAATAATACTGGAACATTTGCATCGAAGTACTAATCTTTTGATAAAACTCTTAGTGAACTTTTTAAGGTGTTTGAACAAGAACATAGTGAAACCTCATATTCTTTATGCGTAAAACTTGTGATCTTTTTTTTTAAAAAAAGAAGTTGGACAAATTATACCGTTTTTCATTCATCACACAAATGAAATTTCACCATGCGCAAATCAGTATATTATTGATATTCAAGATTTTAAAATGTCTGATAATGAATTTATCATTCGTGAGTTTTGTTTAACTGCATGCGATGATACAATAAATTTCCATTGCTTGGGAAAATCACCAATATATTATAATTTATTGTCATTAGGTTGCCAAAAACAAATTGATTGGCTAACATTAAATTCACACGGTTTGAAGTGGGATAGCAAAACTGCATACACTGTCATTCATACGCAACCTTGTATATTAATTATGTGCAAAGAATTCAACCTTTTATTGTAAAGATTTACAGAAATCTCCGGATTAAGATAATATTTGCATCAGATAGTGTTATTGATTTAGAAAAAAATATTGTCGTTCATTAAATGAATTGTGTGGAAACACATTTAATGAATATTGTTCTTTTAACAAATATTGTAAAGAAATCAGGATGTGCATATCGTAAGGCACAACTGTTAAATTATCGGTGAAAATATGAAAGATCAAGAGCATTAACTAATGCATTATCAAGATTGTAATAAGGAATTGTAAATAAAATGCAGGAATATAATTTTTTAAAGAATATTGTAAAATTTCTAAAAAATTTTAATTATAAAATTGTAAATATAAATAAAAATTTAAAAAATTGTAAATATATATAATATTTTTTAAAAAAATTGTTTACATGTTTATAAACGATATCATTCTTTTTCAAATTTTTCTTGTTTAACATTTTTAAACATTTTTGAAATGATTGAGGGCGAATAATATAATGCAAAAAGAATAATACAAAATATCCGCACATCACAGAATCATCGTCCTGATATTGTCGACTATTTGTAAAATATATTTTAGTATTTTTTGATAAAAAGTTTTTTATTTCCTTGAAAATATCCATAGTAAGACTATCAAAGTAATATCCTTGTTTTTTCTCATCGATGTAGACCAACTCAAAGCGATCCACTTGAATGGGATGTATCAAGATTAATCACGAGTGCAGCAGGTGGTTCTACCATTACAGGAAGTTTGTCAATTGGATAAATCCCAGTAACCCTTGCACCAGTCACTTTATCAACTAGTAACACTATTAAGAATTCGTCACTATACATGATGAAGATTATTTTCGTAATTGTAGTAGGTATGGAATTATCACTTATTCACATATAAAACAATCATACACTTTTACATATTCACTATACAGTAATGATTCATGAATACTGCTCCTGTACTGTCCGAAACGGTGTTAAAACTTAATGCTATATTCTTTGGACAGTCTATTTCTTTTAAATTTGAAAAATTTCTTTGAATAATTTCTTCAAGAAAACACTTTCTAGTTATTCCGTAAGTGGAAATACTTGTAGTATTTCAACAATATGTTTGAAGTATTTCCTTAAGATGAGAATGCTCTCCATCGCCTTCGTGTCAGGTAATGCCATACACATTCTCACTTAGATACTTGTTTGTAGTTATGATCGGCTCAGATAATTTATTTAAAGGATATGGTGGTTTAAATATCCAAGTTTGAAAAAAGGGAACGTCAGGATTTACAATTACTAACCCCTTTACAATAAATTCATCATTATCATGGAAAGCAGAGAAGTGCACAACAACCCTCATTACGCTCAACAGAATAAATTAGAAGGTGTTATCAGTATAAATATTTCTATCTTTGCCTACTTGTGCTAAGCAATCAAATTGTGCGTGCACAATGCATGTAATAGGTTCAGTTAAAGTTTCTGAAAATCATACTTTTAAATTTACAGGGGAATCACGTACTACGCACGCAATCCCATGTGTTGTCATCTAAAGTTCCTGAATGAAGTCAGAATAAAAACATACAGAGCATAACCATTAGGATATTCATCAAGAGTAACAGTATAAGAATAATTTTGATAATATACACCAGTGCCTGAAATTAAAGTTTAGTAGCTTTGAAGGTATAAATCATTATTAAAATCAGGGGTGAGGGGGTTGGGAGGAAATGATTTTGAGCCGATGTGTAATTGCAGTTAACATTATGTTTCGCAACTCATAGGGATTAAGATGTGATTTTCCATTCAAGGTTGTATTGGAGATGAAACAAATAACCTAGCTTTTAGGAATATACCCAGGAAGCGATTAACAAGGTTGTAAGACTTTACTTGTGCGGGAATAGTATAAGATCTTGTCTCTACTCTTGTGAGAAGTAAATTGCCGTTTCCGAAACCATTCGCGTATTTAATTGCACAGCTAAATCTGTATAGTGTTGTAAACAAACGGTTTTTTCTGTGAATTTTTTTTTCAGTTAAAACATCGTTCTTTTTCATGTTTTTCTTCAAATGTCTGTTTTTTCTGGCAACTATTATTTATTTATGTTGCAGATTATTGAAATAATCAACAGAACTTGAGTGCAAGCCCTGGTAACTTACAAATCGTTTGTTTCTTTGCACCTATACCAGAAAAATTGCGTATTTCTTTCGGGCCCAGGTCATTTTTGGCGTTTTCCTATATTTTCAGTTAGTAACTTATTGCTCAAAAACCATTCATTCGATTGACGTGGTTAAGGCCTTGTTTTTTTAGAAAATGGATGTAGATATTTTTTTGTTTTTTTGTTTCATTGCAGTGTTGACAACGGGTGGGAAATTATTGAGGGAAATGTAGGGGTGAAAATTTTAAAAAATCCCTAACCGAATTTGATTTTTTTGGTATCTAGCACCACTGCTGCTATATCGGTTCAAGTCACCTAAAATTCTTTGGTGTGTTGACAAGGTACAGTGAAATCCTGAAGTCGCTGGCTTCCATTCAAATTGGGAAAGAAAAAATTCTCTGTCATCATACACATGAAATTTTGACACTTTTTACGCATCAGAAGCAAAAATCAATAGATATGCCGGGGCTACAGCTTCTCTAATTATCCTATTGAAACTTTTTATGGTGCGTTGTGTAGAGAAAAGAGGAAGCTTTCAGATAGTGGTACGTTTCTTTAAATGTATTCAGCAAGAGGGTAGTAATAAAGGGGAAAAGGGAAATTTTTCGAATTTTTCACTTGAAATCGAAAATTAATTGTTTTGGCTGGAAGCACTGCCATCAGACAGACGAAAACTGATAATATAGAATTTTACCTGCATAAACACCTGGATCACCAACTGCTGTCAGTGCCGAGAAAATATACGTGTAAGTTGGGTTGCATTTGTTTAGGCGTTCTCACAACTGCAAATAACCAGGACCTTAAGTAATGGAATTATAACAGTCAGGGGTCCAGGTACTTATGTAAGTAGCTGTACCCCTCACGTTTTAAGATGGGTGGTTGTGGTCGTGTGCTTAATCATGGATGCTTATGGACTTATAGAGATTAGCTCACTCGCTTTCGTAGCTATTGAGAATCAGTTATGAACCCCTGTGAATGAGTGTGCAGTGGACCAATTTTGTACCTCTAATGTTCTAAGAAGGGTGTTTGTGGTCCTTGCTTACACGTGGTTACTTACGAACCTATGGAGGATCACTCACTCTCTTGGATGGCTGTAATATGACTCGTCGATCTGATTACTTCTTATAGTCACAGATGAATCAGATCATACATATATGTATCATATATGTATCATACACTTCATGCTCGAAACTGAGTGAGTCCTTTGACACTGTTACGTTGTGTAGTCTGGAGGGAGCAGTTATGTGTTAAAAGCAGCAAATGAGAAGTGTTGCTTTTGTGGTTCCAACACGTGACGTTATGTTTCGTCAACGCTATTGTGATTGAAGTATAACTTTGAAAGAAATGATTGATAAAAGAAAATGGTCTCATTAAGATGAAGATGATGCTCTATCATGGTTTATGCACCATATTTGTGTTTAGATATCTCCTTGAGTTTGAATATGATGCCTATAGAGAAATACTTTATAAATATGAGACCTGTATATCAGTACTCTTTTTATGACTAGGAAGGCGCAACTGTACATTAAATTAAATTACGGTTCATACATTTGAGTATTGGTCTTGCGTAAAACACCAGTCATCTTAAGACACCAGATTGACAATAACTAACTGAACTTTCTTTATGTGTATACATAGTATGCCTCATACCTACCACCTGATATTACTTCTCATTCGTTACTTTCTTCAAATGCTCCTGCCTCCTTCATATCATGTACGAGTAATATTATGTCCTATGGCAGAGTACCTTATGGTCAATAGGATCCTATTGATCCCTCAATATATATGGTCAATATATACATGAATTGATAAATACATAAGGGCTAAACACGTCCTTACTGTTGTTGTATGGGCCAAAAATGACTTCCAAGGAATTGTTCCTAGCTGTGCACAAATTGCAAATAGTGATCGAACTTACAACGCTAGTCACGGGAATGATCCTGTTTAAGATGTCACCTCATTTTTCTACATAGAAGAAGGGCGAAGCAAAATGCATGACTGTTATCTGTTAACAAATATTTATATTCCATTTCTTGTTATAAAATGATAATTCTATCTGTGAATCCATAAATGTAATAATATTATTGCGTTCATGTGTAAACCTAAGAAACATCTGACATACTGTATATCTTTTCTGTTCCTATGAATACCTTCGACTATATTACATTTTCCTTCCTTCTGTGGTAATAAGAATATAATAATAATAATAATAATAATAATAATAATAATAATAATAATAAAGGAATAACATAATTACAATACCAAACAGATAAACATTATCTACTCATTCAGAAAAATTAATAATTGCCACGACGGGATTTCAACCTAGGTAGCTGCAATGTGAGTTTCCTGCTTTTACAATTTTTTTAATACAAATCGCCCCAACCGGAGTATTGTTCGCCACTGGCACCTCACGTCCTTTCAACGTATTCCAAACACTACAGAGACACGAATACAAAAATACTGAGGACAGTTAAAATTCCGACCTTGTTTTTCAGAAGAATTCGAACCCCTAGTTTATTGCGTCTCATGATCAGAAGCCGAACGCCCGAGATCACTCGGCTAGTGCCACCGGCTCAATTTGCCACAAATTCCTCATATGAATATAAGAAAATAAACTAGTAGTTATGGAACATAAACAGAACTGACTATTTCTACTCGTGTTAATACAATTCAAAGAATGTGAAAATAATTTCTGTCGCCTTTTCTTCTTTGGAAATTAGAAATTATTGTAAAGACGAAAAAATGTAAATCGGGACCATCCATGCAACCGATGACCGTAGCTTAGATTCTTTTCTTTTCTGGGGGGCAAGCATTAATAAGCTTATTTGCCCCCCCTAGAAAAAGTTGTTTTTCTAATTCTTGGGCCCCTCTTTCCAACTTTCTCTTAATGTTTATGGCGCCCCGGAGCCTGTGGGCCCTCCCGCACGGCAAGGTCTGCGGTTCCGTTAGTTACTCCTTGGGCTTATTCTATACGTGACAAAATTATTAAGGGGACAATATTGATAAATCTCAAAGCCTTACGAATAAATATCATTTCTAGAGCCCCTAATAGTAGACATATATTACTGAAATGGGTCCACGACTCATTTTTGTTCTATTTACCTTTTGTGTGCTGTTTTGTTTGTGTAATGTAGCTACCCTACTTGATTCTTTATTTAATTTCATGTTCGTATCATATATGGAGTAAGAAATTTTTTTCTCAAAATGGGCCCCCTCGAACGGCGGGAACTTCTTTGGGGGGAATTGTCTCCTATCCCCCACAAGTTACGGCTCTGCCGATGACGTAGCCTCAACTTGAAGAACGTTTCGTGATATTTTCCTCATTGAGGAACGTCTATATAACTTGTTTTTGAGTTAAACAAGGTAATCTCGAGTAAGTCATTAAGACACTCACACAAGTTGCTTATATTTTCTTGTTTATATTTTTATTTATATTTTGTTTATATTTGTTTTTGTTATATTTGAGTATCTTGTTTATATTTTTGCATGAAACGATTTTATCTAGGTATTAGTTTTGGTGGAAGGTTAAGTGGCGCGGTAGGTGAGTGATTAGCGCATTGAGCTTCTTTTTGACAGACCCGGGTTCGATTCCCGGCCAGGCTGAAACTTTTTCATTCAATTTCACAATTTCAATGCATATTCAGTGTGACAAGCAAGATCTTCTCTTCTCTAGAAAGAAAAAGTTGTTGGAATAAGGAGAATTGGAGAAGGTCTGTCAATGGAGACAGTGATTTACAAACTTATTTCCAGCAGTTGTTCTAGATTTTATATTTTCAGCTACTTTCAAGCATTTTCTGATTCATATGTGATCAGTGTTTTTATTTCTTTGAATATAAAGTATATAATGAAATAATGCGTTACTTACACAGCAATATTGAGATTAACATATGATGTTCATTGGACAACACGCTCTGAGCCAGACAGATTGATCTCAGAATAGAGAAATGTTTCGTGCGTCATCTACTCACAATTTTACTTGCATAAAAACCTGACTCAGTGCTACCAACTGCTGTCAGTGCCGAGAAAAGTTACATGTAAGTTGGGTTGCATCTGTTTAGGCGTTCTCACAATTGAAAATGACCTGGACTCGAAGTAATGGAATTAGAACACTTAGGGAGGAGATACTTTTGTAAGTGGCTGTACAAAGTTGACCCACCTCACACCCATTCAAAGTAACCACAGGGGTACGTGTATGATCTTTAATAGTCACAAAGAGAGTGAGGCACCCTTTATTAGTTCATAAGTACCCTACACAAGAACCCATCTTAAAACGTGAGGGGATGTAAGGGGCGCTCTCTTGTAAGTGTCCAAATGCCAACCTCAATTCCTCGTAGTGCACCCTGAATACTACATTCATTGTAGTGCAGACTAATGGGGCTCTGGCGACTGATGACACCAGGATAAACATGCTATAATGAGAGGAGGTTAGAATGATGTTTTGTTTATGTTAGTCTGTGTTTGTGCAATTGTATTTACGTGACGGGAGCACATTCCCATTAAAAACTAATAATAATAATAGCAAAAATAATTAAAACATGATGGGTACAAGATGATCCACATTGATACATGTTATTTTCATTCCTTTGTTTCAGGATTGCTGTTACAGAACTTATTATGAAAGGGAGGGATATATCTCCCTCCCTTTCACAATATTTGTATCAAATGTGTTATAAACAAAGTGACACTGTTCACAATCACTTCACACACTTTCAGCACAAACAATTAGTCAATACGTTCTTTTTCCTATTTCAATTATGCACTTCCACTTGTCTGTGACAGCAATCCTGAAAGGAAGGAATGAAAATAACATGTATCAATGTAGCCAATATGAATTTAGAAACATCCATACTGACTAACAAGAATAATGACCTGTATTGAGTACTGTTCGGAAACCTAATACCTCTCTAATTAACTCGAAAGGTGGATAATTGCGTAAATTCAAATGAATACATCAAGAAACAAATGAAATTGAATATAAATTTCTTTGATGCTGCAAGTAAATGGCTACAGGCAAATTGTTATCGATCTGAACCCATATATTCACATGGTCAATATCGTGGAATGCCTGGTTTATGTTGAATTTGGAATCGGATCCCACTGAGTGCCCAAAATGCAACTTTGTGGTGTTTTAGTACACATATGAGACTACAATCTGGACAATTTTGAACAAATTCACCGGTACATTTCTATGCGAAATTCAAAATTCAAATTTGAATTTGAATTTTTGAAATGCTATTTTTGCTGTACAGGTCTCTTCAACATAGTACAACTTGTAGAACAATCTTTAAGCTTTCCAATGGTATATGTTCTACGTCTCTAGTGCACATATTAACAATTTTATGACAATTTTAAATAATCACCAACTGAAAAATGCCTTTTTTGACATTTTTGAACACCCTGGGAGGGGTCACTTTCAAGAGGAGAATAGTAATATTTGGGATTTTTAAAAATCTCTCACTGTAATAAAGCTGTGCACCAATTTTTACACAAATCAGAGATAGTCAAGTCTGATGACTTGTTGATTTGACATGGAATGTCCCAGAGTTAGTGAGACCTGAAAGCGTGGGATCAGTAAGTTCGAAGTGGTAGATATCGACGCGAAGAGAAACACAAACATACGTTCGTAAGGCACGTCGCAGGACATGTTCAAAATATTCACCATGGACAGCAATGCATGCATAACAACGCCGGATCATGGATTGGTTGATCATTTTGAAGATGCCTGAGTCATAGCAAACATTTGCACGGGCATTATTGATACGTTGTTCCAAGTCCTCGACAGGATTAGCATACAACACGTTTTTCATGTATTCTCAGGGATAAAAATCCAATGGATTCAGGTCCGGAGACCGGGCAGACCTATGCACTGGACTAGCATGCCCGATCCAGTGTCTTGGGAAGTTGTTCAACCACCTGGAGACATTCCCACTAAAGTGCAGAAAGCCCCAACATGTCTTATACCACATGTTGCGGTGAATCGATAGGGGAGCATTTTCCAGTAATTCGGGCTGTGTATTCTGCAGATAAGTCAAATACTGTGCTCCATTCAGTCTCCAGGGTAGCATATATGGGGCGATCAGTTGATCATGGACAATCCATACTATACATTGAGTACAAATCGGTGTTCATGTTGAGTGACAGCCATGCCATTGGATTGTGCATCTGCTCACGTGTGTATGTTATGTATGTTGATGATACTGTCCTTTATAAACGTGGCCTCGTCAGTGAACAGTACTGATGCCTGAAACAGCATGATGGTAGTGGTCTGTTGAATAAACAACTGTCAGAATGCTTCACATGGTTGAAAATCCGCTTCTGTCTGTCGTTGAACCCTTTGCAGGTAGTCTGGGTAACGCACGTCACACAGTCATTTGACTAACATGCATTACACACATAAGTTTCCTCGTATCTGGAACATTGTCCATAGCTTCTAACACATGTGTATGTTATGTATGTTGATGATACTGTCCTTTATAAACGTGGCCTCGTCAGTGAACAGTACTGATGCCTGAAACAGCATGATGGTAGTGGTCTGTTGAATAAACAACTGTCAGAATGCTTCACATGGTTGAAAATCCGCTTCTGTATGTCGTTGAACCCTTTGCAGGTAGTCTGGGTAACGCACGTCACACAGTCATTTGACTAACATGCATTACACACATAAGTTTCCTCGTACCTGGAACATTGTCCATAGCTTCTGACACATGTTGGTCCATAACAGATGTTCGCACACGACTGGGTCGACCAGCATCTACATGGGCAGGTAGTACGTTTCCTGTTTCATACACGCGCCAATAAATTTCTACAAATATCCACTACGATGGTTGCCGTCTGTTAGGAAAACGCTGCTGATAGAGTCGTGTTTCTTCATGCCCATTGCCATCTGCACGACCGTACATGAATAACATGTCGGCATGTTCGCGGTTTGAATAACGCAACAAGTTTCAGTCGAACACTGCCACTTGTCCTATTGAACGCTCATAGTACAATGACCGCACTTCTGTATTGTAGCGTTTTGAACACAAGCGCCATATGTGTATGTTAACCGAGCAACTACGTATTGAGCACCAGCGCCACTTCTAGCCTTTCTAGACTTCCATCTCTAAGCTTACTAATTTTCGATATCTACCGCTTCAAACTTTATGTTCCACGGCCGTCGCTAACTATGCCAATATGCAGTGGTGCTATTCAGCTGTTTCGCACCGGTTTGCTAAAACCTGTTGTTAAAATAATTCGTAGAACCGTTTGTTATACCCAGACATAAAAATGCATGGTCTAACCAACAGCGAAAGAAAGAAGCGAAGGAAATTTGTGAAAACACCTCTGTACTTTTCCCGCTCGTTTGCATTGTTGTGAAAATAAAAATAATCAACTTTGAATTGTTTCAATTCAAGAGGTAGACAGAAATTTGAAAGGGTGGGCGTCAAGAAATTTGAAATTTGTCTGAGGACAGATAAAGTTTCCCAGTCATGTCAATAAAAGGCTTCCAGGTCTTAATTGTAATCTTTTTTTGAGTGCTTCATATTTATATCGATGGGAATGAACATTTGAAATTTTCAGACAACAAAAGACTGGTTTTGGTAAAGCTTTGAAGCTGAATGCACTAAATCTCACTAACAAAAATACACTATTGTATATTGTCATAGGTTTTACCTTCTTTCAAGTTGGTTTTGTTTGAACGTGGCGCTATAAGAAACAGTTCTTAGTTCGAACCCAAGGTGATAAAATTGGCGTTGCGTTCTACAACGTACGAACTCTTGTATTTACCTTGTATGATATGTTTCCTAAGAAAATGAAAATGAAATCTTTGAGTTTTACGTCCCACGGTTATGCCGGTTAGGCTAAAGGAGACGGTGATGATGAGAAATGAACGAAATGGTGAAATGAAGAAAGTGGGAGGAAATGTTTGTCCACCACAAGGTTCACTTGGCGGAGGCTGGGATCGAACCCGGGACCTCAAGCTCCAAAGGTGAACGCTGTACCACTGTACCACCGTGGTTATATTCTAACTACATATATAACACTACATGAATTGACGTAAATTAAAGGGATACTTCCGGTTGGCGTGGAAAGTTGAAAGTCGGCATGATTATAGGTTTCCGGGACTAACTCAAGAAAATTGCCAAAAGTGAATATTTTTAATTTTTAGGGGTCTAAAGGAAGGATGAAGAAATTCCCCATGTTATTTAAATAAACCTTCTTTTGGACCTATAATCTCATGTTTTGGATACTTGGAATTGAAATAAAAATTTCAAAATTTACTTATATAATTATTATAATGAAATTATCCTTACGTAATAACATCCTCCTTGATTCATCTTTATAATTTGCAGACTAAATTGTTAGAAGAAAATTGCTATTTATAGGTTGGCGTAACTAGGACATTATGGAGGGACGGTCATGGTTACTTTCGAAAATTGCGAGAACTTCCATGCACAGACTATATTCAAGAAATCGATGGGTGGGCAAAGTATAGTCATTATTAAATACTCGTATGTCGAATGCAAATGCCACTAAAATAATTGTGCGTAAATTGAGGTAAATTTATCACATTGTTTTCAATCAGTAAAAGAAATATGGGTGGCCCCATCTTTTCTCCTGGGGAGAAGGGGGTACCCCTCTAGTTTTGCCTATGGTTGGGAGGGTTAATATATTTTCCTTTCTTGCCAACGCCCTAACATCCACGTCAGGAGATGCCACTGACCATGGCCAATATGCTATATGTTTATAGGAGAGCTCCTCCATGGCTAAGCGGTTAGCGTACGCGCCTTTGGCGCGGGAGACTCGGGTTCGATTCCCGGCGGGAGCTCATGTGGTTCGGATTCCACGTTAATCAGTAGGTCCACGTCTCATATAGCCTCGCTGTTGAAAAGGGACGTTAAACTAAAAGTCAACTCAACTCAATGTTCATAGGACCTTGTTTGCTTATCTCGGTCTCAGGATGCACCTTCCGACGTTTATTACATTAATTTACACTCCGTATAATAACATGTCTTTAATGTATGCGTATTGCATTTTAAATTATGTACTTTTGAATTAATCAAAATGGAATTCTAAATACCTACATTATGAAATTTTGATTATTGGTGAAACTCGAATTAATAGAACCAAATGTAACGAGATTAAAGTAGAATGGTAGTGATTGTTAGGAATACGTGCGTCACCGCTTGTAGAAGACACGATCTAATATTTAATAGAGTAATTTTTCTTATTCAGAACATAAAGATAATTATAAACAGTGTGTTTCAGCAGAACTCTCAATTATCATTGATCGTGAAAGATTACTTTTTAACGCCATAAAATTTGTTTTTATTGATTTTCTCGGAAACTACGCACCAGAGTTCTGTACCTGAGAGCATGAAGTGCGTAAGTCAAATTTCGGCGAAAAAGAGTTAAAACTAGTTTTGTATATCTTTCGGATGTCTGCAACGAATTGTTAGTTCTATTTTGTTCTATACGGGTTGCTGACGTAATTAACCAAATCTATAATATAGTATGTCCAATATGTATTTAGTGCTTAAGTAAGTTTTTTTTTTTTTTTTTAAAAAAAACAAGGATTTGTGACTTACGCACTTCACGCTCTCAGGTATAGAGTTTATTCTTGTGCATGTCATTTTGTTTTTCTGAACTTTTCGAAAATTGCGCATAAAGATTTACATTGACGCATATAATTTTGTTATACTCAGTGACATCTAATGATTGATATATGTCTGATTTGTGGACATTTTTCCTAGTCAAATGCTAAGCCTAATAGGTTAATATTGTAGACTTTTCTTTTCCTGTTTTCTTCTTTCTGGTTTGTAACTAAGAAAGAAAATTTGCTTGGAAAGTGGTAAGTAGGGAGAACTGAAGATGGAAGCAGGAAGGAAAAGAAAACACGCAAAATAATAATCTATCTTTCTCCTGTCAATAAACTTCTGGAGACAAAATGAAATGAAATGAAATCATTAAGTTTTACGTCCCACGTTTATGCCGGCTAGGCTAAAAAAGACGGTGGTTATAAGAGATGAATGAAATAGTGGAATGAAAAAAGTGGGAGGAAACGGGAGAACCCCGAGAAAACCCACGCACATGGTGTTTGTCCACCACAAAGTTCATGCAATAGACAAATAATGAAAGTAAATACTATGGTCCTAAATTAAAATGCACCTAACTATTCACTTTTAACATTTCAGAAAAAAATTGTAAAAACACGAAAACGGCACTGTAAAATTGGAGGAGAGGATCATGTCTCTCAACGAAACATTAGGGATTGTAGTTTTCTGAACCCCAGCTTCCAGTACCTGACACTCGCCAAATTTCGGGATTGTATTTTAACGTTACAAAACGAGATGTATTATTAAAGTCCTCCACCTCTTTCTCACTTATTATGGCTCAAAAGTCATAAATTAATGTCACATGTATATAAGGGGTAAAAGTGGATCTAAAAAGGTAGGGGGACGCATGACGTCACGCCGTCCCCGTTCCTATCTTCGCTCATTGTAATTGTTTACAAATTGGGGGAACGGCACAAATATTTTCTTGAAGTGGGGAGACGGCGTCCCCTGGCGTTCCCCCTCACTTTTACCCCTGATGCATATTATATTTATGAAATATACCGTAGTAATAATGATTGATTATTTCCCTCCGCGATACAACTTTCAAATTTCGTGCAAGGGAAGTAAGTCTCTGTACACAATATTGAATTTGTGTACTTGTATGAAGCAAAACGCTTCATATACAAAATGTCAGGACTTCGTATCTGGAAGTTCAAAAATATGTTTAAGAATTATAAAACTTTTAATGTAGTAGTAACTTTTCAAGTATCTTGTTCCGCTTTTTTTTATTGGTCAATTCTACGTAGTCAAAGCCTGATGATATGCGGTTTTCAACTATTTTTAAATTCTAATCAAAACATGGGTGGAAATTTCTTCGTAGTTAATACTTTCTGAGCCATTAATGGATAAACACAAACAGTCGTTATCTACTCGTTAGAGTTTTATCATATTAGAACTGAATATCAACAGGATGATTTTGATATTTTGAAGTTTATGGTTTAAATATGTTGTAGGATGAACTTAGGTCATCATAATTTACTTGTACTATCTAATAACGTGGCATTACACTATTTTGTAGGAAAAGAGCTTCAGAGGCAAAGGAAGGAGACATCTTCAGATACTAACCAATATGATAGAATGTCTCTGGAAACTGGGTGGTTTCATGTGTGGAAACCACCTCCCTCAAACATTTATATAAAACAGACAATAAAAGGACCTTTCGAGAAGCCATATTTAATAGAAGATGTACCGGTAATTGTCATGCGGAAAAAAAGGAGAAAGAAGAACGGAAGAAAATGTAATATAAAATATGCTTGCAATGTAAATTTACGTTCAGGTATACCTGATGCGTGGAAGGAGTATTTGGTATTTTCTGGAGTTAAGGAAATTAAAGATAACTTATGTGGCACTGATACTGTATTAGAAAACGTAAAGATCACCAAAAAAGTGACGCATTCGTGGAAAGTATGCACGGACGCTGGTATTCCAGATCCTTGGAAACGTTGGCCTGGATTACATTCCTCCATGGCATCTAACAGTGATGTAAGAAAGCAACAAATGAAACCACATATTTCCCCAGGTTACACAAACTTACGCGTAGCACATACACCAAAAGTTGTCTCAAAAGAGCGTCTGTCTAATAACAGTTTGTCTCCTCGTTTACTCTGTAACAAGTGCAAATGCAGTCCCACAATCCCTCCAATTGTATATTCTTATCAAAAGTTATCGAATCATAAAGAGAACATACATAAAGAAGCACAAAACACTATACATAGCGAACAATCTAACAAAGTTCTGAAAGGAAGAACACTTTTAGATGAAAAAACAAAAGATAAGGCTAAATCTCTGTGTTTTAAGGAAAGCGACGTCAGACAAAAGAACATGATTGATTCATTCCAATCATGTCATAAAAAATACAACCTCAGAGCTTACAGTGATAATCTACATATACTACATAACAATCAACTACATCCGTGCCAGTGCACAAAACTCAAAGAGACGTCAAGTAATGTAAAGTTAGAAAGTACTAAACATGATGAAAATGTAAACAAATCTCACCGAGAAAGAAAATTAGAAACAGTTACCGACAACAGACAGAGAAAATCATACAAAACTGAAAATGCTAAGGTTAATGATGGGGATAGACAAGACAAGCACAAGAGAAAACGCTTACACGAGGAATTGGAATGTGATAAAACTGAAAGGGTAGAATGTGAGTCAGGTAATATGCCGGAAGTTGTGGATACATCATTTTCATTAAGTGATTCTTCCTCTGAACATCAAGAAATTTCTTCTTGCTCTTGTTTATTAAAAAGTAAAATGTTCTGGTCCCAAGTAGCATGTAAATGTGATGAAACTCAAAGGAAGCAAATTTATTTCACAGACGCTTCTGTTCAAACCACTAATAGTTTAAACAGAATTGTTTCAAAAGTTAGTTCATTGAAATCAGTGGAAAACATAGGTGATCTCCCTGATATTTATTGCAGTAATGTTAGCACACAAACACCATACTCATACGAAAGCAATCCTTGCCACTCAAACTATTTTTGGGATGCTTCCTGCCAAACATTGCCATTTTCAGATAACTTTTCAGATGAATATTCACAGCATCTGAATTCGCTAAAGAATGTATTTCAAACAATTGGTGGGGATTCAAACCTACCATCTTCTTCCAAAATTATTCTGCGAAATGCTAGTACCCAAACAAGGTATAGTTTACAGAAGGTTTCCCAGACAAGCAATGCAATACAATGTTCACTTGAAGCCGAAAGAATATTTCAAGATGCTTCGATTCAAACATCACCGAGTTTGTTAAAAATTGCTTTACGAATGATTGATACTAAAGATTCTTCATCTAATGTTTTGCAGAATAATGCTATTGTTCAAACAACTTCTAGTTTGGAGAATTTACTTTTACAAACAACCAATTCAATCCAATATTCAGTTGAAGTGGAAAAAAATTATCTAGAGGCTTCAGTTCAAACGTCACCAAGATTGTTAAAAATTGTTCGACAACAAGTTGATGCCAAATGCTCAAATTCCTTAGATGAATCTAGAGATGATGGAAAGGTTGTTACACCCTGTAATTCATCAATAAAGATGACAAATGAAAAAGGGAATAAATTGTGTGAAAGATCTCAGACAAAGGAAACACATGAACATATTTCGGATACAAGAGAAGTTGAAAGTATTCAAGAGCTGTTTCCAGAAGCCAAGGAGGAAGAAAAACAAAACTGTTGTGATGTTACTGATGAAATAAATGAATGCAAAGATTCTGTGAAATTATTGATATTACGCGGTGATATTTTGTATGCAGATACGATAAATGACAGTGAATATGAAGAAATCAATTCAAAATATTTCTTGAAAGAACAAATAAGTAAAGAATCTCATGTGAATTTGGTAAAACACATATCAGAATTTTCTCCTTTAGTTGAAAAAGCTAATCATGAAACAAAAATATCTAACAGCATGATATCTAATATCCATAATTCCGAAGTCTATCATTGTAGAAGCAAGAATAATTTACATTCTGTATCCACCCATCAGCCCAAGGAATTAATAAATGAAACCATTCATAAGCATATTTCTGAAAATGAGTCTTCAATATTAGACAATACGAAAAATAAAAGGAAAGAAACGTACTCAAACATCGATACAGATTCTATTAATGAACATGAAAGTTACTGGAGTGATAACGAAAATAGGATATCGTTCTATTCTGATAAAAAAGGGATTGTTTTAACAGATTTAGATAACGATAATGATACGGGAGAAATTATAGTTATTCCAAAAGCATCTTCTCTGAATACACTTCATAAGTATTCTGACAATAAGCCAAGTATGAAAGCAGGTGTTTATGAAACTGAAAGGAATGTTGGGGATCAAATAGACAAAATGGAAGGAGAAGAACAAGGTCAGAGTAAAACATGTAATCCTTCCTCCAAAGACGTAAACAAAGCACAGCAAATAACGGTGGTGAATAAGGAAGAGTCGTTTACATGCAGTGGTTCGAGTGCCAACAGCGTCCTTAAATATTTCGATACACCTTCACTTCCGTTTTTGCGAACTATTTCTCAACCACTGGACACAAAATCTTCTTTCGAGAATAACAAAAAAGACATGAATATAGAAGATAATGTTTTGATGAGGTTTCAGAATGGTTGTACTAGTTCTGAGAAGACTGATAATATTTCTCAAAAACGCTTAAAACCAACTGAAAGCTCGTGTGTTTTTGAAAATATCAGTTCTGAAATTTTGATAAAATATCCTTCATTATTGAAGGTACGATCGACAGGTAAGGAGCTTCCAAATTTACAGATAACGGGTGAAACTGGAAACAATATTATTGTAGAAAATACTGAAGAACTGAGAAAGTACCATGTTCCTAGAAGTAGCTCAATAGTTGGTGAAGGTGACCTTCCGTTTTCAACGCTCGTTCTTAGTAGTGATTCTGAAGTGTCGACAACAAAGGAAAGCTTACAAGAAAGCGAAGCAAAAGCAAAATTGAGGGAGTCTCATGAAGTACATTCAACAGTAAAGCAAGATTCATGCAATGCACTTACGTTGACAAAAAATACAAAATATATATTATCTGAGAAAAGGGAAGAGAAACTTGTGGAAATCCAAAACCAACAAATTGTAAGTTCTTTTTGCCAGGGAACTGTAGAATGTACAGAAGCAAGTTTTCCACATGAAAACAACACTACGGCTCCGAATAATTTTCCAAACACTGGAAAACAAACTCGTCGCCTCAAGTGTCTGAATGTGCACGGAAAAGGAAATATCTTATCCAGTTGCAAGGAAAGCCAATTTCTAGAACCAATGTCGAAACCAACTCTTAAAGACACTAAATTATCCCCACGAAAAACAGAACGTTTGTCACTAAGTCACACTTCAGATACCAGTAACAATAATCCAAAAACTGTAAGTGGAGGTATCTATTTCGAGACTCCTTGTTCAAAACGAAGAAATTATCAAAAGCTTTTCTCAGATGTGGGAAAGGACTACCATAATGATACAAGGCAGACGTCAGAAAGAATGATAGAAAAATGTCACGGAACACAGCAAGAAGTAGATAATGTATATGAGGCACAAGCTTCGTCTACATCAACTATATCTTCCTCTGATTATATAAATAGTCTGTCCGATAAAAATATATATAATAATAATGCTTTGATAATGACACATCCTCAACAAGTCACTTGTTACAGTACAAAGGAATACAAGGAAGGAAACAAATGTTTAGAATACTCTGGCAAACAAACTTCCTCTTCAAAACATAGAAGTCCAAGAATTTCGAGAAGAAAGAGAAATATTTCTAATGAAAACAGAAGAGAAAGTTGGCATTCACCACCAGAAGAGAAATAACTTTACAGACAAAATACAGAATAATTTTTAACAACGTAAAACTTCTTTTGCTTTATAACATAAAACATCATTTATAAACAAGATTTGTTTCTGAGAAATGGCAAATATTTAACGATTATTTGTCTTCTCGCACTGATTTCGTTGAAGATGGAACATAATATGAGAGAACCTACGACACACAAAATTATTTGTATCTAAATAAATAATGATAAATTTTTGACAAGAATAAGTAGGTGTATCATCTCTGTTAATGAGCAAGCTTTAAGTTGGAAAGAAATTTAGAGAATCTCTGAAGTTTTTAATTCTCCATATTCTTGCTCATTTTCCTACTTGTGACGAAATAAATTTTAAATATCTCAAATACGAAATTGATTTATATTTTCATCAAAATTAAGGATAATTACAGATGTCAATCATTTCTAGTAATTAATAACCATCTCTATACACTTTATGAAATGATTCCTTCCTTTATCATATTGGCTGCCGGACATTAATCACTCAAGATTATGTAAGTCACCTTGTGTATCAATTTGATACACGTGGCAGCCAATGTGTTTAATGAATTATCAAAGAAGTGAAATAACCTTACTTTTATGAGATTATACAAAGTGATCTAATGAGGGTTGCTTGATCATTTTTATTTTTTCTTGTTTTTTTTTTAAATATACTATTACTATATTTATCAGCAGCACAAAACGATTTTTTTTTTAAATTTTAATCACAGCTCGTTTGTGAGTGGTGGCATTTTTGTTTAGCACCGTGTGCCAATTAGTGACTTTACAGACGTTAGCATTAACTCGTATATCTTAGAACTAGGTGATTAAAAGCCTTTGCAACGAACACAATTTTCTTCAGCACTTTCTGTTCTTTAATTTTGTCTATTAGCATAAAAAACTTAATCGAATCCCAGTAGGTGGAAATCACTTTCTAAGTTTAGTATCAAAATTTAACGAATTCCACTTTCTAGAGCTGAAATTTATAATAAAGGGCGAAATAGCATAGTTGATTTTTTATTAGGCCTATAGTATCATGTCGTAGTATACTTACTATAATAAGCAACAACTTAAGTAACCAACAAAACTGATACATGTTTCCTACAATTTTTATGATTTGTTTTATATGTGAATTTTTTAATTTTGGGAAAGTTTGAAATATGGTTACTCTGGTGGGACATAGAATAAAAACCTATTATTTTTAACGGGATATTCACCTATAAAAGAGAAAACCATAGCAAAAAATTCAACTTTGATATTTGACTAAACAAAGTTATGAATTTTTCAAAAATTGTACGGAAAAGACATGTTACGCTTACGTCTTATAATTTGTTTCTGAACTATTGTTTTAACTTGTTGTTACTATTTTAATGTTGAACGTCTTACGCCCTAGAATAAATTTACAATATTCAAATAAAATAAGTTAATTTTGAAAATTAAGTAACACTGATAAATAAAAATAAAGTAAAATATTAAAATTAGTAACAAATAACAAGAGCCTTGGAAAATGCGAAACTGGGTCACTGTAATTAATTAAGAATAAGTACACCAGATAAAAGGTCATGCTTCTGCACGCAAATTATTCAGATTTCGGATGGAAGTGGCAGCCAATATAACAATAAGAAAAATGCTTCTAACATTTACAGTCATAGACCAGATTTTGAACTATAAGTTGAGTGGCATTTTGTTTTTTAAATTTTTATTTTGCTTCTTACCATAGCAAGAATGTCTGCAATGGAATAAGAGGCAGAACAAAAAGTTGTAAGGAAAAACGTGAGATCAAATCCTCAACGTAGAGAAAATGTTCAATCTCTACAAATAAAGCATTAAAGATATTTTACCAATAGTTTCGTCATATAAGTAATTGAAGCCGTAACTTCCATAACTGCATAAGTCCAGCTGAAGATAGTGAGAAACTCAATAAAAACAATATTTGTTGGAAATGTGAACTTGGAAATGAGACTTTACTTACACTTTGCTCAATAACAAATGTCAGTATGAAAAAAATCTGATTTCCAAATTCACATTTCTAACAAATATGTATTCAATTTTTATTGAGTTTCTCAATATCTCTTCAGCTCTACTTGTGTACTTATCGAAGTCGCGGCTTCAATTATTACTCATATCGTAGCACTTGAAACCAGGCTTTAAAATTGTGTGCAAATCAAGAGAACAAGAAAATATAAATTTCATGGTGTTTCAGAAAACTTAATTAGGAATTATCTAAAATCGAAAACGGACATTTACGAAGACTAGTGCGTTTCTCAAATTGTGTTCTTAACTACAAATGATTCTATGATGTACAGTGGTGGTTGGCAGAGGTTGAACAACTCACTTTGGAAAACTATAGTGTATTGTGTGTATGTACGATTTTCCAATTCTGCAGGACCTAGAATGCAATTTAAGAAATCTGCTAAGGATCGTGTGTGGGTACGTGTTAAAAATTTGTAAGAAAAACATCATCCTTTGAACTTACAATGGCAACAGAAAGATCACATAGCATTCTACCAAACTACTCTCAAGAAATAAGCACACTACTTAACAGTGATTCAGACTAGAAAAAGTGTCAAACGTAACTTGTTCTCAATTTTATAATTAAGATTAAAAAGTTATATCTTCTTCTTATTTCTTTGGTACTGATGAGTAATGAATTACTTACGTAGAAGTTCTACTCATATTAATGATCATGTACTTCAAAGTACGTTAGGTTGAACATCTTCTAAGTTGATAAAGGGACGCGAAGCCTTAGTGGTAGAGCGTGATATCCTGGTTCAACCACAGCACGTATTAAATGGGCTTTGTGGTGGACAAACACCGAGTACATGGGTTTTCTAGGGGTTCTCCTGTTTGCGTCTACTTTCTTCATTTTACCATTTATTCTTATCATCACCACTGTCTCCCTTAGCCTTGGTGCATAATCATAAGATGTTAAACAATAACCGAGTTTAGTTTGACAGTGTGAAGTACGGTAGACTTTCAAACTATGAGAATGAGAAACTGGAAGTAGTACATCTATAACTACTAGTTGCAATAGAGGAATAAGATCAAATGTGGTATAAGTGAGTTTCATCTCACAGTGTGAAATTACGGTAAACTTCCAAACTATGGGAATTCAATACTCAAACTGGAAGTAGTATGTCTATAACTATTGGTTACAATAGATTAATAAGATTTAAGATAGAACCTCTTCCTCGGACGTTGATAAAGCCATCACTCGCTATATCTTATCGCTGTTTCTGCTCTATGATGATAAAGGTTGGAACCAGAAATCGTTAATTTAAACCACTTCTTGTTTAAATAGAGGGCTAAGGGAGGATATAAAATCTACTCTTGGCAAGCTGAATTGATTGCAAAAAACTACATCTTGATATAACGTACTGGTTTTGCTCTACGGAAATCAGTATTGAAAATGGAAGTAATGGTAAATTACAACCATTTCCGGTTTCGGTAAACTGTTGAGGGTTGTGATGGTATGTTCTCTTAACACCTTGAATTGATTGCAGAAAACAGCTTGTCGCTATCTATTACTATTCTTGTACTATGGCCATAAATGTTGAAACCGGAAATAGTTAATTTTAACCACTTCTTGTTCCAATGGGGAGTTAAGGGAAGAGATAGAACCTACTCTTGGGAAGCTGAATCGGTTGCAAGAAACTCCATCACTTTATCTCTTATCGTTTTTGCTTTACGGAAATCAATATTGAAACCGGAAATAGTAGTAAATTCCAACCACTTCTGCTTTTGGCAGTGTTAAGGGCTCTGATGGTATGTTCTCTTGACACCCTGAATCGATTGCAAAAAAACACTTGTTGCTATACATTTTTATTCTATGGCGATAAATGTTAAAAAGGAATATGATTGATTTTAACCACTTCCTGTTTGAATGAAGAAGATAGGACCTACTCTTGCAAAATTGAATTGATTGCAAAAAACCGCAACTCTTACCGTATTTGCTCTGAAACCAGAAGTAGTAGTACATTTCAACCACTTCCGCTTTTGATACAGTGTTGTGATTGTATGTTCTCTTAAGAACTTGAATCGTTTGCAAAAATCCGCTTGTCACTATCTAATACCATTTGGTGCTATGGCGATAAATGTTGAAACTGGAATTGTTTTATTTTAATCACTTCCGGGTTGAATATTTGGTTAATGGAGGAAGTGGTACCTATTCTTGGGGCGTTGAATCAATTGCAAAAAGCCACATCTCGATATCTCTTACCATTCTTGCTCTATGAAAATCAGTATTGAAACGGGAAGTAGTAGTAAATTTCAACCACTTCCAGGCAGGGGCGGATCCAGGGGGGATGATCGGGGCAATCGCCCCTCCTAAAACAGGAAACTTTCTTATTTTATATATAAATAAAACCCATTCTAGAGTTTGGAGCTCTTAAAAGTAGCTCTAAGTAGCAGTATTACAACCCACCGCTCCCTCCCAGAAGTCCGTCCTGGATCCGCCCCTGCTCCAGGTTTGGTACAGGTTTCAGGATAAGTATGGTGCATTGACTTCAGACGCTGAATCTTTTTTTAAAAAAAACTCCTCATTATCTGTTTTCGTCTAATGGCGATAAAGTTTGAAACTGGAAATGACTAATTTGAGCCATTTCCATTTTGAATAGAGTGTTAACAGAGAAAATGGGACCTATCCTTAGGACCCTGAATCGATTGCAAATAAAACCATCTCTCTGACCGTTTTTTCTCTGATACCTGTCGACAAATGAAGGGACGAATGGACAAAGTCGTTCTATAAGACTTCCCAGAATTATGCATAGCATAGCGTAGAAGGCTAAAAAATAAAAAGCTTGATGAACTGTTAAATTTGTCCTAATATTTGCAAAGCATATAGATAAACCTCTATTCTAACTTATTGTTACTATATAAATTCATATAAGATGCACTTTCTGTGAAACAAAAGATACCAGAAACCCAGACTGGCTTCACTGTAATATCAAAAAGGCTTTTAAAAATGAAGAGTTTTCATGTCATTTATTGAAAGTTCTTTATTAAATTTAAACTTACAGTATAAAAGGTATTACAGCTTTTCTGGATTTCGGATAGTTATCGAATTTCTTCTGATAATACCTTAAAGAGAGAAAAAAACTTCAAATTAGCTGTTATATTAAAAGAAAGATAAGTTAAAAAAAAAAAAAAAAAAAACAAGTGCTAAGTCCCTCGTTTAAATGTTTTATATATTCAAATCTTACCTGGACTCGGCTGGTGGTCATGGCCATATGGAAATAAGAATTCACGTGATCCTTGAATCGTTTGACATATAAAAATATTTCGAGGCATTCACAATACACTGTAATCAAATTACGGCAGAAAGTGACAGTGATAATGAATGTTTACTTTGAGTTCTAGTAATTGAGGAACTTGTTTCCAGAATTTACTATTCACCGTTGGAATTTTTTTTCAGGAAATAATAATAATAATAATAATAATAATAATAATAATAATAATAATAATAATAATAATAATAATAATAATAATAATAATAAACAAATATGATCATTAAATTTTGCTGTAGAATGGTGATTCAATTTTACTTAGGTAGAATATTTTATAATTTATTTTACCGATACATAGTGCCAGTATATTTTAATACTCCGGAGTTACGAAGGTGAAGGCGTGTTCCACAGCTGCTCGTAATTCTTGTGTTGTGTGATATCGAGTGTTTCTTCTTGTTGCTTTATGAAACCCCAGAGAGCATTGTCTGGTGTCACCAGATTGGGACTTCTTGGTGGCCAGGCAAAGGGAGCTGCACACCTTCACCCTCGTGACTCCGGAGTATCTCCGCAAAACATCTGCGAGAACTTGGCGCAGAATTCAGCTGTGTTACGACATGGATGGTGATCATACCGATGTTTATGACTCTTAAGACTTCAAGGTAACTGTGTACAGACATTCTACCATAACTAACCAGTGGTCGAAGTGAGACGGTATGCGGTGGTATGCCATACCGCCTCTGGTTTATCAGTGTTGAAAGCATACCGTCTCTGGTTGTTCAATGATAAAATCATATCGTCACTGGAAAGTAGATGGTAAATACCTCTAATAAATCCATTTTTATACACAGTAATTGACGAATAACTTTGAGCGTAAAAATATTTCATTTCTTATGTAGAAATAATTTCTAAGTTGACAACACCAACATTTTTGTTATCTTTTTCCAATCTTTTGTTTTTTTAAAAACGAGATGTCTTCAAAGCGATGCGCCATATTGAATTGTTTCTTTATTATGTATGTGTGTATGTGTCTTCTGACTTAATGTATGTAAATGCCGTGTTTTGAGCATGGGCGGATTTATGGGTTGTCTGCTGGGGAGGCGAACCTTCCGGGGTTTGGAATACCCCACAGTCGAGTGGAGAACCAGGAGCTCTCCCGCAGAAAATCGTTAATATTCTCATTCGGTTTTTGAGCATTTTCGTGTATAATTCTCTATAATACAAGATAAGGGGATTTTTAAAGTTCTTTTCAGAAAGTTGTTGGCGGGGGACCAAAGTCGCTCCATGTCCCCCGCCCGAAAAGCTTTCTATTGGTTTTCAGTCATGATATAAATACAAATGTAATCTCTTAGGCAACACACCCTCACTGCATTTCAACATTTAGATAGCCGGTATGTCGAGTCAAAATCGTAACAAAACATACCACTTCTGCGTTTTTTCCACTTCGAACACTGTAACTAACACTAAACTGTTGAAACTAAAAGGGGTGTTACACTCACTTCCGAACCACCCTGTAGTACAGTAAAACCATAGACCTACATTGACATTATTCTTTATTACATGAGATAAATGCATATAACTTCACAATCTATTTGTGTCGTTCTCGTAAATGTTCTGGTGGGTTTAAGAACATTGTTGATGCCACTCTTATTGCTAGCAGTGATCGTTTTTAACTAGTTTTGCACGTTAGTTGCCGTCAAACATTACACTTTTCAAGTTGTTTCTGCAATATGTTTGTTGTTTGAAGCTAGTTTAATAAATATCATAATCTTATCGAGTGCAGAAGAAGAATATAGTGATCGAGACGCATGGGACTATTGTGCTTAACAATAATGTTTACATCAGTTTGAAGCGACATTGCCAAATGCGATGTTGTTAAATGAAAGCATGAATCCTTTTAGTGCAATTTACAAATGAAAAAATATATGTCCCACTCAGAATACTTAAAACCAGTGATGTAATGCTAGGATTTTTGGTAAGTATACGTTCGATCAGTTTCAAAAGTATAGCGTATACGCAAGACTAGTTGGTATATACGCACCCCAATATACTCTCATTCTTTCGTAAATTTAATGTTAGTATACGCTGGACTACAAAAATTTTAGGTGGGTATACGCCGTATACTCCCGTATACGCCCCATTACATCCCTGCTTAAAACGAACTGGTTGGCTGCTTTAGTTGGATATAGTACATTTTACCATGAAAAGGAAGACATACAAATTAATATATAATACATTTTGAAATGAAGAAAGGATATAGTATGTTTAGAAACAAACAATTCCTGGACAGTGATGCCAATTTAGCCTATTTTGGAAAGTTCAGTTTTGCCTAACACTGTTCATCCGGCGATGTTCGCCAATACACGGGCAGGTGTCCTCTTTTCTTTAGTTGTTTCATGCAAAGTTTTGTTTCTCCGTCTCTTTTGGTTTCTCCGTTATAACGGCTGGACATTCTAAATTATATTATAATGAGAACGCGTCACTTCATGACTTTGTCGTCAAGTGGGGACGGGTTAACGTTCTCGTAGAAGCCGCTATTTCACTAATGCATGTTTACGGTCACTTAGGATACATTTCGTGGGTATGCGGATCGTTACCTTATATAAGGGACACCCTATTAAGCATTGTGACTTACACTATGTTGCCATATCTTTTATGAACATCAACCAAGATTGCAGAATGCGTATTCATGTTTATGTAAATTTTTATTCGGTCTTTACTCATTCGTAAACAAGAATAAATTCCGTAATTATGTGTGTATGTATGTGTGTTTTTTTAAAAATATTTTTCTGCGTATTAATTGAGTGATTGTGACTAAAAAAACAACCATAAACTGAAAGTGATAACAAATCTTTTTTCAACATTTGATCCCTCTACTTCAATTATAAACATATCATTTAATTGAGGCACTCCTGATATTAAGCGTTTATTTTTCCATAGTAAATTCCCAAACTGGATATTAAGCACCGAAACCTTTCCTTGCGTACGCTACAGTTTGTTCCACTTGTAATTCACGTAAATAATTGTAAACTACTAATTACTAAAGAACAACGAAATGTAGAAATGTAAAATTTGAAACTAATGGAGAAATAGGCCACACAAACATGAATCTCTATTGCTTTTATATTACTAGTTTCAAAGTCAGAATTTCGTGGATTTGGGTCAGTGTCATGCAAAGTAGGTTTAAGGCGGAGAACACTCATGGAGGTTCAGTAAATTTAGTATAGGTACAATTGCATAACTTCACGGACATTTTGGCACTCCCATTACATATATGGTTAGCAAATGTGTCTTCGGCATGGGATTCAGGAATTCAATTCTAGTAGGAGTACGATGTGAGATTCAGATTCTAAGTTAAATAGTAGATAGATTTCTTGGTATTGAAAATGAATGGTCGAATAAATTACTCCTTTGTTTCAGAAACGTTCGAAATCGAATTCGTTCTTGAATTCTAATGCACAATGTCCCTATGTTAGAAGTTAATAAATATTATAAATATACAAGAAATGATGCTAGTTCACTTTTCACCATTACTTACGATTACGTAGATTTTGTATAAATTTTAAATTACAATTTTAATATATATGTAAATTAATTGGTATAACCGAGTGATTTTGGCAAAGTCGATGAAGTTCAAATGAAAGAAATAGACAGAGCAGCAACATAAGTTGGCAACACAAGTTCGTTTTCCACTTCTAGAATAGTTTGCATCCTTTGTGCTGAGTAAAATATTTAAAATTAAATTTATTAATTCTGTATGTAAGATATAGTGGTATGATTATGCAAATCTTTGTTATTTTTCTTTAATATTTGTACCTCCCATCAGAATTTAAAGAATGCCTTTAAAGTTAGAGATCACTAAAAGCCCCACAGTCGAGGAGTCTTGAGGAGAGGAGAGGTAAACCTGGTTTAGCTACTATTCCCGACAATGTGACTTCCCTCTCACAGGATTTTGGAGCCGCCATTCACTACAATACTAGCTAGTAATTATTAAAAGTAGAAAGTATAGAAACTATATACCTGTGATATTGCAATGCTCTAGGTACGAGGAATAAGGTTGAAAACATAGTGAAGACAAGCGCAGGATAGTTATTAGCGATCAGATAATATCCCCACCACTCAACGATCTCTCCAAAGTAGTTGGCACACGATATATGATCAAAGAGTCCTCCTCTGGGAATTTTATATCCAGTCTCCCCAGGCTTTCTCAGGTTCAACACAATATGATCATGATAAATGTTTATATAGCTTCCAACAAAAAATAATATTGTTCCTGAAATAAACGAAAAATTTCATAATGCTATCAAATTATATATCCGTTAAGCATAGGTGGAAATATTAAAAAAAAACTAAGTGAAAATATAATTAATTACATTAAAAATTAATGTAAGTAAAGCAACGATTAAAATTAAAATCAAGTTTAAAATTAACTGATTAAAATTAGAATTCAAAATGAGAATTTCAGTTACACCGAAATGAGAAATATCTTGAGTTGTGAACGTTAACGTAAAATTCAATGGATGAAATTAAGGAAAAATTACTCTACTATTGTGGAAAGTTGCTGTTTCCAAATAAATTGATAATTAATAAATAGTAAAATTAAAATATAAAAATTAGAAATATTTATATCACATGATTTCTGAGTAAGAACGATATCTTTTAATCGTTACGAATTTTTTGTGATTAATGAATTAGAAATTTACTCCTGAAAATCTTAATTGGTTAAATTAAAAATTAACAATTTTTAAAGCTTAATTTAATCGTTAATTCTTAACGGATTGATTACAAGCCTACTATTCGTAATACATGATGTTTTTGGTATTTTTTTTTTAATTTTTAACCTTTAAAACTGTCAATTGGCTGCTTCGTCATCAAAGTCAATCCTATCAAAATAAACGTGTGATTACGAAAACAATAAAATATGAAATTTAGAGGTAAACTTTGCATTGTATTAAATACTTAGTATGTAAAATATTTCAAGTTAGAAGGGCAACATTGACATCTATTCAATATGATTATCGTGTAAATAAAATAGTGATATGAAACTGTGTACATACCAATTAGAAATCGTGAACTATAGAGCCAATTTGCTGGATATACGCTTAAATGGATAAGTGTGTACGTCTGTAGAAAACCATTCATAGTTGCAAAGAAACCAGTCATTAGTAACGTCAATAGCGGGGAACCTTTCGGATTCTTCATTGTAAATGCATGAATGAAGCCTCTAGAAAGAAGAAGAATGAAAAGATCAGATAAGAGTGGATACTAAGTTTATTAATCTTTATTTATATTTTTATATTTTGCATAATACTAAACGACTTACACAAACGTTAAAATATTACTCTTATTAATACTCAAATAATCTGAAATAAAGGAATATGTAGAAAACACAAAAGGAACTTGAGAGTAGAACACAAGAATCTTTATATGTCTTAGAAGAAATGAAGGTAATGCTAACAAGAAAAGAGATTTCAATTATACGCAAGAGGTTAAGCATGGATGTAGCTCTTCTGAAATAAATACTGAGAAAGAAATGTACTAGCATTACCGTTACCCATGTTATTGCTCTAGGTATCCTGAAATTCGATACTGAAAGCTATAGATTTGCCACATTTATTCAAAGGGCACTTCATGGTGTTCCTTCAGGTGAGTGTGCTGACGTTCCCATTAAAGCTCAACCAATCTTCAGGTGAATGGATATTCACAAGCGGCAAGGGCCACCACTCAGCAAGGAGTGTTCGATAAGGCTGAGGATCTATTAAACTTCGAGAGGGAAAATTTATCGAGTTATCGGTTACTCAAAATCGTTCGAGTATTTGAAATTATCGAAGTTGCGAGTATTATCGAAGTCTCGGGTATTATCAAAATTTCAAGTATTATCGAAATTTCGAGTATTATCGAAGTTTCGGGTATTATCGAAATTTCGAATATTATCGAAATTTCGGGTATTATCGAAAGTACGAATATTATGAAAGTTTCTTGCAGCTAATGATTCCTTCTTGCAGCCAAACTGGTCAGACAGCTTTTATCATCTGATAAGTTATTGCAAAGTTGTATTTGTGAAGAGAAAGGATAGCGTGCAGAAAGGGACTGGTTTTTCGACAGACACACACATACATAGGAAGTTCAATTTCTTCCTGAATTCTAATTCTTGTTTGTTATTTGCTGATCACCTATTGTATCAGTGTTGGCAGACATATAGAAGAACATAGACTGAAAGTATTTGAGAACAGAATCCTGAGAAGAATATTCGGACCCAAGAGGAACGAGAATGGGGAATGGCGGAAGCTTCATAACGAGATACTACATAGTTTATACGGTTTACCCAACATTGTTAGGGTCGTCAAGTCTAGGAGGCTTAGGTGGGCAGGTCATGTAGCTAGAATGGAAGAAAGTAGAAACGCTTTCAAAGTCTTGACTGGTAGACCCATAGGAAAACGACCATTAGGAAGACCTAGGCGCAGATGGGAGGATAATATTAAGATGGATCTCGCAGAGATAAGAATACAAAGTAGAAACTGGATCCAATTAGCTAAGGATAGAAGTCAGTGGAGAGCTTTTGTGAACGCGGCACTGAACCTCCGGGTTCCATAGGCCATAGAGTTAGTTAGTTAGTTGGCAGACATATGGTCTTGAACGTACAAATACCGTACTTTGCTCTTCGTACAATATAGTATACGGTCCAACACCTCAATCATATGAATCATGTGCAGTGTTGGTAAAATTTTGTAGCAAATTTTTTTCTGCCAAATATGTTATCTTCTGTCATGTTCTCTCTCTCTCTCTCTCAACGACCTATAGTTCACACATTGCCGCAATCAGATATGATGATGCTTTGGGCGCAAACTCCCCTTTCGCTTTTCAGTAAAATAAATGTTAATCAAATCAGTGGTGATTTCAGGGGGTTGCTCAGGAGGGGTATTTCTCCACAAACATATGGCTGATCGTGTTCATACCAGTATTTTTGCTACTTTCACCCGCGTGTATTCAAATATGTATTCAAAATCTCCCGTGGTAGGATTATCATAATGCCTGGACACGAATCCCGGAGATATATATTCTTTAAAATGGTGTGTGTTTATTGAGAAGTTAGAAATGTCTAACCTTAAGTTCCAAAAATGCTTATGCTCATTTTCTTTATCTTATATATAAAAGAGAACGTACAAATCCTTTGTTCCCTCATCACGCTAATACGGCTGAACCAATTTCTTTTATTTTTGGGGGGTTATTAGGATTTGGACCCTAGATGGTTTTTATCATATCACTTTAATTTTTAATTACCAGTGTCTTGAGATAATTGACCATTCAAGTGTCCATAACGTACCAAATTTCACATAAGTAAATCCCCACGCTAAGCGGGTTTGCATATACAGGCTCCTAACTATGAAAATATTTACGATCACTCCAACCCCAATCATTTCACAGATTCAACCTGTTGTATATAAGTTATTAGGACGTAAAATTGAATGTAATTTATACGAAAAACCCTTTTATGCATTGCAAGACCTGTAACGTCCAAATATTCACCACAAACTTATAGTTGTATCGACATAAACAAACAAACAAAAAAAAAGTGTGGACCAGGAAACCACTTTACACAAAAGTCAAAAGAGGTCATTGAATACATACGAACTGGTCGAGCGGTTTGTGTCACTAGTCTATCAATCAGAAGTTTCTGTGTTCAAACCCTGTAGAAAATATTCGTTTCTTTTTCTGAAAAGTGTGTTCCTATTTTCATCAGAGGACTGAGAACATTTCTTTGAATAAATCTTTGGAAACTACTTTTCTCTCAAATTCGATTAGAAGCGAACATTATATGAATTGCTAATCTAAAATCCACAGCTGAAAACAAAATATTAAGTATGTTCAATATGTCATTATTATCATTTGATTTGTAATTAAAAACTAATTATAAGCATTGACGATTTCAGAAGATTCTCCCCGGTAATGGTCAAGATATGAATGAGAAAAAACTGATAAAACATTATTAGTCTACTTTGAGTATGATCGAAAATAACTTATGGCCACGAAGGGGAAATTTATGTCGACAGGGTCTCAAATTCTCCGACGGGTCATGACCTGAAATTATCATTGTTTGAAAGGTTTCCTTAACAAATAGAATATTATATTTATTTCTCGTTCTACGTTTTGAAATGGAAAAATCATAATTTTAAATAGAATTATAATACGATAAGCATAAAGATTTATACAACTAATGAAGTAAATATTTTTGTGTAAGCTATCGATTTCTATTCGGATTAAAACTCGAATACTCGTTTGCATCACACTTTAAAGTAATTCCTCTCTCTATATATATTTCCTACTGGAAAGCATGTTTAACTCCAATTACTTAATCAATATTTTTAATAATATATTTTTATTGTAATACTCTTACTATTCAATGTTGTATGCACTTAATTTCTCAAAGCAAAACCTCACAAATGTATAATTGACTAGTAAATATTATCAAATAAATTATCATTTAGTTTACGTAAACATTGCATCGCCTGATTTGAAACTTCGTATTTTAAATAATAATAATAATAATAATAATAATAATAATAATAATAATAATAATAATAATAATAATAATAATAATAATAATAATAATAATAATAATAATAATAATAATAGTAGTAGTAGTAGTAGTAGTAGTAGTAGTAGTAGTAGTAGTAGTAGTAGTAATAAAATCATAGCCATATCTTTATCAGAATTTCAGGCTTAGTCAATAAATGAATTCAACATAGTCTCTATTCGAAGCTCTATTTAATCGAATCAGATAGAAATACGAAGAGGAACTTCGAGAACAGGCAAAAGAAAAATGTTACTTTGGTGGGTTTGGAAGTAACTTTTAAGTTTTTTTTTTTTTGTAACAAATTACAGACAAATGCCTTGGACACTTTTTTCTTTTCTTTAAGTTAACTGATTCACCGAACGTATCTGACATATGAGTAACTTGTCTCTATTTTCTACTCGGTTATACACGTTTTACACTCTTTTCCATTAACCTTGAACGACAAGAACACGAACACAAAAACATCCACATAGGTATGACAGTTAAAATTCCTAACTTCCCCCACGGGGAATCGAACCCGGGACCACATACACCTGAGGCGCACGTGCTAGCCACTAGACCAGCGGGAAGAGCAAATGAAATGTATTTTGTAGTGTCTGAAGTTTATAGCTATTTCACCCTGTTGTAGTATGTTTATTGATTTTTTAATGTTTACCGTATTCGTTACTTTAAGGAATGATATATATTATTGATATAGGTTTTATTACATATTCGGCCATAAATATTATATAAATTATCAGAATTATTCATGATCTTCCATGGAAATTCACTGGTGCATGCACAGTAGACAGACAGTGTAATTGGAAGATGAGTTCAACAGAGGTTATATATTCCGCCGATTATATTTTATTTAATAACTATTTAGAAGAGATAACGAAAACGAGTCTACCTAATGAAGATGGAATTTCCGTAGAAGATAGAATGGTGAGGTGTATACGGTTTGGGGTTGATATGGTTGTTGTTGCAGAATCTAAAAAGAAAATTAATAAGATGTAGAAAACTTGAGAAAGGCTTGTGAAGAATATGGGCTGAAAATAAATGTTAGAAAGACAAAATCCATGGTGATTGAAACGAAGCGATCGGTGTGAAATATAGAAGTAGGAGCGGGAAAAAACAACAAGTGATTAGTTTTCGATATCTGAGTACTATTACTAGTGATGATATGACATGCGAACGTGAAATAAAAGCAAAGATAGAAATGGCGAAAAGAGCCTTTAGGATGGAGGAAATAGTATTTTGAGGGGACCACGAATAGAGTTGTAAAGAAAAAGACTCATAAAATGCTTCGTTTACTGTATTTTACTGTATTTATAGGACATAAACATGGACGAAACTGTAGAAACTGTTAAGAAGGAACTGTATCATGACGGATGTGCTAGAGGATATGGTGGCAGGGAAGAGAGGGAGAGGACGAATTAGACTATATAGAAACAGAATTAGGCTATTGGCGATATCAAAACAGAAAAATCGTATGTGAAGATGGAGAGGTTAACAGAAGATCGTGGAGCATGGCAGCTTCTCAGCTGCGGTAAGTGACCCGCTGGTAATGGCGGAATACTTCTGATATAATGATACTGATTATGCACAGTAGGAACAGAAATATCCACTTTACTGTCATTGCTAATACGAATCACAATGCAAATTTCTACAGGTTGTCAAAATACCTCGCTCTAAAAGCTGTAGAAAACTATCTGTTACTATGCGAGGGAAAATCATAGGTCGAGCAACAATTAGACAAATTGCCATTCAGATAGCTAGGGGTATGAGCTGTGACGAGAAAACAGTGAAGAAATTGATTTAGCGGTATGAAGAAGGTAGTGAATATTTCACATCTTGGCCAAGAAGTAGGAGACCAATAATAATAATAATAATAATAATAATAATAATAATAATAATAATAATAATAATAATAATAATAATAATAATAATAATAATAATAATAATAATAATAATCCCAGGAATTTATATTTATTTCCAGCAAGACTTTTGCATACCCTCCTAGTGCAATATGATGTTTTTGTAAAACGGCAATTATAAAATTGTCAAGCTGAATTTGAAAGTCATAATAAGTTGTGCTTTATTTATTTATTGCACAATTCTTTTATGCCAGTAGCTTTCGCCACCTTACTCGCTCTTCATGCTTACTCAGGAGGAAGCTGCGGGTCCCTAGGTTGGGAACTACTGCTTTCCACCAAGGAATTCAGACATTCTGTTAGAAATTTGTGTTCTGACCAACATCAGAAAGTTGTGTTCTTCTGTTTCTACTGCGCATGCACCAGTGAATTTCCATGGAAGATCATGAATAATTCTGATAATTTATATAATATTTATGGCCGAATATGTAATAAAACCTATATCAATAATATATATCATTCCTCAAAGTAACGAATACGGTAAACATTAAAAATCAATAGACATACTACAACAGGGTGAAATAGCTATAAACTTCAGACACTACAAAATACATTTCATTTGCTCTTCCCGCTGGTCTAGTGGCTAGCACGTGCGCCTCAGGTGTATGTGGTCCCGGGTTCGATTCCCCGTGGGGGAAGTTAGGAATTTTAACTGTCATACCTATGTGGATGTTTTTGTGTTCGTGTTCTTGTCGTTCAAGGTTAATGGAAAAGAGTGTAAAACGTGTATAACCGAGTAGAAAATAGAGACAAGTTACTCATATGTCAGATACGTTCGGTGAATCAGTTAACTTAAAGAAAAGAAAAAAGTGTCCAAGGCATTTGTCTGTAATTTGTTAAAAAAAAAAAAACTTAAAAGTTACTTCCAAACCCACCAAAGTAACATTTTTCTTTTGCCTGTTCTCGAAGTTCCTCTTCGTATTTCTATCTGATTCGATTAAATAGAGCTTCGAATAGAGACTATGTTGAATTCATTTATTGACTAAGCCTGAAATTCTGATAAAGATATGGCTATGATTTTATTACTACTACTACTACTACTACTACTACTACTACTACTACTACTACTACTACTACTACTACTACTATTATTATTATTATTATTATTATTATTATTATTATTATTATTATTATTATTATTATTATTATTATTATTATTATTATTATTTAAAATACGAAGTTTCAAATCAGGCGATGCAATGTTTACGTAAACTAAATGATAATTTATTTGATAATATTTACTAGTCAATTATACATTTGTGAGGTTTTGCTTTGAGAAATTAAGTGCATACAACATTGAATAGTAAGAGTATTACAATAAAAATATATTATTAAAAATATTGATTAAGTAATTGGAGTTAAACATGCTTTCCAGTAGGAAATATATATAGAGAGAGGAATTACTTTAAAGTGTGATGCAAACGAGTATTCGAGTTTTAATCCGAATAGAAATCGATAGCTTACACAAAAATATTTACTTCATTAGTTGTATAAATCTTTATGCTTATCGTATTATAATTCTATTTAAAATTATGATTTTTCCATTTCAAAACGTAGAAGGAGAAATAAATGTAATATCCTATTTGTTAAGGATACCTTTCAAACAGTTAAGATTTTAGGGCATGACCTGTCGGAGAATTTGAGACCCTGTCGACATAAATTTCCCCTTCATGGCCATAAGTTATCTTCGATCATGCTCAAATGGACTAATAATGTTTTATCAGTTTTTTCTCATTCATATATTGACCATTACCGGGGGAGAATCTTCTGAAATTGTCAATGCTTATAATTAGTTTTTCACTACAAATCAAAGGATAATAATGACATATTGAACATACTTAATATTTTGTTCTCAGCTGTGGATGTTAGATTTTCAATTCATATAATGTTCGCTTCTAATCGAATTTGAGAGAAAGTAGTTTCCAAAGATTTATTCAAAGAAATGTTCTCAGTCCTCTGATGAAAATAGGAACACACGTTTCAGAAAAAAAAACGAATATTTTCTACAGGGTTTGAACACAGAAACTTCTGATTGATAGACTAGTGACACAAACCGCTCGACCAGTTCGTATCTCTTCAATGACCTCTTTTGACTTTTCTGTAAAGTGGTTTCCTGGTCCACACTTTTTTTTTTGTTTGTTTGTTTATGTCGATACAACTATAAGTTTGTGGTGAATATTTGGACGTTACAGGTCTTGCAATGCATAAAAGGGTTTTTCGTATAAATTACATTCAATTTTACGTCCTAATAACTTATATACAACAGGTTGAATCTGTGAAATGATTGGGGTTGGAGTGATCGTAAATATTTTCATAGTTAGGAGCCTGTATATGCAAACCCGCTTAGCGTGGGGATTTACTTATGTGAAATTTGGTACAAATCCTTTGTTAGTTCATCATAGGTAAAAATAAACGTATTTATATGCAACCCGCATGACCGTATCACTCGGCGGGTTAACATAAATGACAGGCGCTATAATGTTAACATTAATGCAATCTTCTATGGTTTTTATCATATCAATTGAAAGCGAAAAAGTAAAAATTCTCTAAGTAACAAAGTTTATTGCGTTCCGGGGTGACCGCAGCGAAGCGGGGCGGGTTAACATAAATGACAGGCGATATAATGTTAACATTTACTGCAATCTTCTATGGTTTTTATCATATCACTTGAAAGCGAAAAAGTAAAAATTATCTAAGTAACAAAGTTTATTGCGTTCCGGGGTGACCGCAGCGAAGCGGGGTGAACGCTGCTAGTTTAAAATATATTTGTATATTATTGTCTTAGTTATTTTCTAAATTATTTTTTTGAGTAAAGTATTCTTCCGAAGAACACCTTATCGCTACTGATTTTTTCATGAATATCAGCACAAGGCAGATTTGCAAACCGACCATTTGACCAAGCACGGTGAAATTTCCCGACCTTCCGTTTTCCCTAAAATTTCGGATATTAGTTAATTCCAGACAATTTTCCGGACGCAGGCTTAAATCCCGGACTATGGTAAGCCTACCCAGGGAAAACTTTGAAGTTATCACTGAGTTTAATGATGAAGATGGAAAACGGAAATGATTCTATTACGACGACAATGAATATATACAATGTATGTTCTAAACAGTCGGTTTGTACATTATGATGAATTCACATACTAGCGGATCCAGAAGCGTCGTTTGGAGGGGGGGATTGCTTCCTGGACGAATAATGTAGGCCTAAAATACGTAACAGTTTTACATCAATTCAGAATAACGTGGTGCATTATTTTATATATAGGCCTATTAAAAGGTAGAATAAATATTAAATATTAGGAACCTTGACTTAGAAACCTAGGATCAGAATTTTGGAAAGTATATTAGTTCACCCAGTGGCGTATGCAAAGGTTATCAAGACGGCTCTAAGCTCTCAAGTTCGTATAATTTCAGGTGCTTGTATATATATGATGTAATATATATACAAGGTGGGTCAAAATAAGTGTTACAAGCCAATATCTCGCGAACCATACAGTACATCAAATAAGAAAATATTAAGAGCCAATGTATAATGCAAAGGGGCTTAAAATGAGTCAAACATGAGGTTCTTCCGCCCCCCGTTTTGGTTGTACGTAAAATTTTCAAATGGGAACATAGGTCGAGTGATACCTCGTTCGAATAAGCTTGGAAAATTGAACAATTTTTGTAGGAAACAATTTTTGATATTGATATCGTTTTCAAGATGCCCCCCCCCCAAAAAAAAAAATTATCTTGTATCATTTAAATTTTCCAGTACTTATAAATCAGAAACGGCCGAGTAGAAAACGGTGAAACAAAAAATGAAAAAGGAAAAAGCCATCGATCAAACACGAGGTCCTAATTTTGTACTAACGGTAAGGGGTTTGGTATTTCATGATTTATCAAAGAAGGTATCATTCGCCCTATGTTGTCATTTGAAAATTGCACGTATACTCCTCCCTCCAAAATGGGGTGCGGGGAAACCTCGTGTTTAATCCATATTTTAGGCCGTCTGTATTTTACCTTGACTCTTAACAACATATTTCTTATTTGATGCATAGTTCGCGGGATATTGGCGTGTAACACTCAATTTGAATACTGTGCTTTGTATCTGAATGTGGAACCATTTTCGGCGGCAATTTTGAAACTGGTTTGCCTGAAATCAAAACAAATTTTGTACTAAGATGTTTGGCTTTCCACGATCTATCAAACAAAGTATCACTCGACCTATATTCATATTTGCAATTTTCAAGTTGGTCCCGGGGCCTCATGATAGGGGCCCTGGGGACACCGCAACAATACTATTCCATGTTGCCTATGGCCTTTTCCTTTTTCATTTTTTGTTTCACCGTTTTCTACTCAGCCGGGCAATTTTATCTGACACAGGAAAACTTTGGGGGGCCATCTTGAAAACGGTGCCCCATATCAAAAATGGCTTCCTACAAAAATTGTTCAATTTTCGAAGCTATTTCGAACGAGGTATCACTTGACCTATGTTCTCATTTGAAAATTTTCACGTACAACCCCCTCCTCCTTTATTTTTCCATTAGCATCTTAATCAAGGGAGGTTAAACCCCGAAATTCCATTGCATACACCACTAATTCATCTAATGTTGAAGTATTTTCTCTCTCTTCTATCCCATTTTTCCTCCGGTCTCAGTTTATTCATTATCTCATCTTTGTAGGAATATTTGGGATAGGACTCTCTTATTTCTGTATTATTGGCTGACATATCATGCTGTAAGATATATATATATATATATATATATATATATATATATATATATATATATATATATATATATATATATATATATATATATATATTAAAACAAACTTTTAGTTTAACTTAGAGCTAAGCGAAGTGGTTAATATTCGTAAGGTTCCGGTTTCGATCCCAATGAAGGTGCTTACCTTTGAGAAATGTCAGAGTAATGGTTTGAATCTCACTCTATCAAATAAGGCTTATCCCATATAGCCTTTACGTTGAACTGTAATATTAATATCCAATGAAACAATCGATTGTGAATTTTACAGTAGGATACATGACGATGCATCAATATAGGTTACACCAAAAAACTCATTTTCTGAATTGCAATACAAAACATCAGTAGACCTGGTAATCCTGAACATGTGCAAGAGAAGAAAGTCAACAAACATTCTGATAAGACTAGTTGCTACACTCCCTACTCCCTACTCCCTTCATTGGTAGAGGAGTTTCATGATCAGAATATTCTTAGAAGGGACACAAAAATCACAAAGAAGGTTTGGTGGTTTGTAGGCATGCGCCATAGGACCTTTCTCTCTCTCTCTCTCTCTCTCTCTGTCATACATTGTCCATTTGTTTTGCAATGCAGCTTTTGTCTGATTCCATCTATATCAATCCATCAGCTGGGTCTGCTCTTGAACATATGTTGTTTGGTTCCGTCCTCTATTTCCATTAACTGAATCCACTGTCTCAAACCGTCTCTTTCTTTCGCTGAACGAATCCGTCTATTGATTCCGCCAGTCAATCCCGTTCATTTTAGAGATTCGATCCTTTCATTCCGCTAAAGGATTCGTTCTTTTGGAACGAATCGTTCTGGAACTACCTCCATCACTAATTCAAAGTATGAATATTATCGATATCGAAAGTTTCGAGTATTATTAAAAGTTCGAATATTATCGAAGTTTCGGATATTTGAAAGTTCTAGTGTTATCAAAATTTCAGGTAATTTTGAAAATTTGATTATTACAGAAATTTCGGGTATCTCGAAACTTAGAATATTAACAAAATTTCTGGTATTCTCGAAACTTCGGGTATTATCGATCGAGCATTATCCAAACTTTCAATATTACTGACATTTCGGTTATTGACGAACCATTACGAAACTTCATTAGTCGAGTATTGAAAAGTTTTCGAATGTCATCAAATTTTGTCAACCATGATTTCTTTTTTGATGTGGTTGTATGCGTCTCTTATGCGCGAGGCTAATGGTGCCAAAAGAAATATACATGTCTAAATGACATCCGAATCAAGGATCCCTAGCTTCGGAGTGCATCTAGCTAACTTTTTGCTAGCAAGTTTGGCTTGAAACCTTAAGTGCTCGTAACAATGCGGAAATTAATAATTATGTCAGGTATGAAGGAAAAAAGTACTTATTAATGCTTGGTATTTTACCTGTAATTTGAAAGGTTTAGAATTTATCAATGTCACCCCATAGGAGAGGAAATGGATGCTACTAGATGTTAACATGGTTTTCCAAAAAATTGAGATTCAAACCTTATAGCCGCCGAGCAATTTACTCTGACCCATTTTTCTCTCCTTTTTAGCTCATCCTATAAGAAGGGACGGGCTAAAGTAACAGCTCGCGCTGTGTATGTGTGTGTCTATGCCACGCAAAGGGCACCAGATAGAGCAATGCGCTTTTGCAGGTACTAACATTGTAAGTTAGTTCGACAGACAACAGAACCGGCACAGTAAAAGTTGTCAGTCGCACCGTTTTATTTCAACATGGTGGCCAAAAGAAAATGGAGGCAATGGGAAAGTAGTGACGAAGTATAATCATGCTGATAAACTGATGAACCGAATCGAGTGATTCTTTGCACGATTACTGACCTTAGTCAACTACAGTTACAGGCTTATAATTTCATGAGGGGCGGGCTCCAGCGGGTGCGAAAAGGAATGTTCGAAAACGGCAAGAATGAGGGTTCTTCTGCGAGCCTTCTTATCGGAGGGGGGAATGTGTCCGATTACTACGGTACTTGGTCATAGGCATTTCGATATGGCACAAAACGGAAATTTTGTTCATAGAAACTCGCGCTAAAAATAGAAATGGCGGTCTCAAGACCCGATTTCTATTCGTTACATATTACTACAGTATTTGACAATAGGCATTTCAAAATGGCAGCAAAGAAGAAAATGGAGGACAACAAGATGGTGGTAGAAAAAAAAGGCAAACACTGGCAGAAGGGCGAGTCTAGCTTGTTTTCCATGCAGCAAATATTTGAGGGAAAGAGATCTTTAGTAATGTAATGAAATTTAGTTTTCTATTACTATTGCAGTATTCGCCTTTTTTGATTGTAGTTAAAATTTGAGTTGATTTTGAGTTTAACGTCCCGTTCAGCAGCGAGGCTATATGAGACATGGACCTACTGATTAACGTGGAATCCGAACCACATGAGCTCCCGCCGGGAATCAAACCCGGGTCTCCCACGCCAAAGGCGCGTACACTAACCGCTTAGCCACGAAGGAGCTCTAGTTAAAATTTAGTTGGGTTGTATAACTTTAAACTATTCTAAATCATATCAATAATTTTGTGTAAAATCTACATACTTCAATAACGCATAGTATCATGAGTCTTCTATGAAGAAAGGAAAAAGGCTGAAATATAGTACTGAAACGTATTAAACGTCAGATCCAAAAAATACAGTAAAAGATTATAGTGGTAATAGTAATAGAAGTAGTAGTAATATTAATATTGGGAAAACTGTAATATTCAGAATAGTCATAACATCACGAATACACTCAAAGTATGAACAAATACTCGAATTCAAGGGAGTTCCCCTTGTCGTAAGGCAACAGATGCATGATGAAAGCGAAGAGGAACATTTTAAAGTAAGTTCCATCAAAATTGTACAATCTGTTCGAAAGTTATCCTCGGATACCACATACAAAGAGACAGCGTGATCTAGAGTGAGCTTCGCACCGAAAATTAAAAAAAAAAAAAAAAAAAAAATCAATGATACTCGAAGTCCAGATGTTACACGAAATTTAGACAATCTCAAACACTCAAAGGGTCTCAAGTATCGGATAATAAATTCTCAAAACCGAAGTTCGATAAGTCTTCAGTCTTATCGAACCTCCGTACCTCTACCTATATCAAAAACTGTCTCCATCCAGAACTTTAATTTAAATCCTCGGAACCAGATAAAAAAAGAATCCTTTTTCTGCCTACCCTATTGTTGACAATCGGTAAAGTGGCAGTTTGTGGACCAATGGGACCTTATGCAGAGTCGTTTTGACGTATGAGTAGCGTCATAGTATATGCCTGACTGCTGCAGGAAACATATGTTAGTCGAACTCTTTAATATGGCACTAATCATGGGTTAAAACGACTCTACATAAGGCCCGTGGTATCTTGGATTCCAATCTCGTTTGGGTGATGCATGTTTTATCTTCCTTTCTCTGTCTCTGTCTGTCTGTCTGCCTCCCTCTCTCTCTCTCCTTTCCCTGACAGACTACTTAATCCTTGTACAATTCGCGGCAAAAAACCTGCAACATGAGGATGTAAGTTTATTGAAAAACTACGCCTAACAGCACAGGGAATGAACATAACGTCTAAGTGGAACGAATCACGCCAGGATAAACCTCGGCCTCCTCCCGTGCACACTTATTTTGGAGCAAAAGACTTCGTCATTTCACAATAAACTTATATGCTCATGTTGCAGGTTTTTTGCCGCGGATTGTACATGCATAAACATTGGTCTTAAAGACATGTGGGTAGAAACTCTTTTTTCACTTCATTTCAACGAATTTAACTTTTAAAATAAACACCCTACGTATATATAATACTTATAGAATATAGGCCTACATCAATGATAACATCGATTGCATTGTTTCTTCCAGATCTTTCAGTATTTGCTGCTTTCAAACAATTCGAGTTTCTCAAACTCGTTGAATGTTTCTAACACTTCGAGTGTTTCAAACATTTCGAGAGTCTCAAACATTTCGATAGTCTCAAACATTTCGAGAGTCTCAAACGTTTCGAGTCTCGAGTCTCAAACATTTCGAGTCTCAAACAATTCAAGAGTCTCGAAAATTCAATAATTCGATAAAATTAAAATTCTTTATCGACGAAACGGTTTTGAAATTTTATCGAATTGTTATCGATTACTCGATTATTGGAACAGCTCTGCACTCAGCTACACAAAGACGTACAGCGAGCGTAAGACACCACACTCCAGAAAGTCATTAAGCATCTATACGATTAGCCACCTCCTTGTGTGGGTAGCTAGGGATAGTTATATATACTATGAAGCTAAATAGTGCAATATTTCTGAACACCTTGTATAACGTGTTCAGGATGTCCTAGGGGCACCAAATTTGGATGACTACCATTACCTTTCCTATTGGATGTACGAAATATCGTATCAGTTTCCTTCCTTGATCGAGTACAACTGATTCTGCCTGTCATCCTTCTTGCAAACTCCTTGTTTGTTAGTTTAGTATCATTTTTCCCTTTTAAGCACATAATCCTGGGGTCAATTTTAGATGAAGACACGTTGAATAATTATATTTCATCGTTTCTTGTAGCCTATGTGGCTTAATTTTTCAGCTGTTTCCTCTATTCTTGCTCGTTGTTCAAATTACCCGTGGGACCCGTTACAGGTTACGAATCAGTAGTTTGTGAATATTTCTCTCTCCAAATTACTCACGACGTAATATAAATCATTTACCAGTACTTAGACACCACTATATCCATTTGTGTAGTTATGTACTTAATAAGAACGTACGTTTCATTAGTTAGAAGCAGATAGGGTATGTGTTATTAAGGTTTTGGTTAGTTACATACAACAAAGTATGACAGAACATAAATATCCTTTATCTTCACAGCTATTTATGGGCATTAATATGGTGTTCAATATAAGAGCTACTGAAGGTAAATGTCAGTAGTAGTGGCATCAGTATAGGTAATTAAACTTAATCTGCCAAAAATTCGAGCGGTAGGCCTACAATATGCCCCTCAACAATTGGGCTGATGTAACCACGGTCAATGCACCTCTTTTTAAACATCCGACAACTGGCCCAGGTCCCCTATCAAAATATTATAGTCCTCAGCTCTATGAGTAGACCCGGAGCCCAATAGGTACTTTTCTTCAAAGCTTAGTGAAATCGAGGCCAAGGACTAACTTTGGAAGTGTTTAAACAATGATGGGATCAAGGCTGCACCTTATTGGCATGACCAAATGACATACTTTTTTTTTTTTTGGTTTAAACTTGGGTTTCAAATCATCTGGACTCTTACCAATCAGCTTCCCGATCCCAAAAACTAAGGGTTCGACATTCATCTCCGTCATTTTGAACGTTTTACTTTTCACCTTTCTCATCTTCCATGCCGATGAGGCCTGAACTTGAATTTAAACATTATCGAGGGTATAACTATTTATCTCAGTGTCTCCAAAACCTATGATGTTAACACTAACGTTCATCATTTTCGATTATTTTACACGTCCCCCATCCCACCCCCAAGGAGTTTCAGGATTATCTCGACTAAACTTAGGCTGAACTGTCACTGCGACAATCACTAATCAGCTTGGACTCGACACTAATATCGGTCGTTTCTGATTATTTTTACGTGGCCGTCCTCCCAGCTCCTAGAATAGCTAAGGCGCATTACCTCCATAGTATTTTTTCATCATATGTGTACCAAGCTTGGTTGAACTTGCTCCTATATATGAATGCCTCCTTCTTCCCCCTTAAAGACTCAAGTCCACTTATTTCTAATGAGGAGCCTTTACATCAAGTTCCACATTTTTCGCATAAAGTTTAACCTCTTTCCGCTCTCTCCATGGTACAAATTTTGATCAAAGTATATCGTGATGAACTCCTAAGTTGGACCCTGGTATATTCATGTACTAAAAATCATCCAAATCGGTTGAGCGATCTAGGAGGAGCTCGCGGATATTTATTTTCATTTGAATAGATAAAAGCTAGTAAGACATTTTGCATTTCGTTTGTTTCACATGTGATCTACACAGCCAACCCAAGACTGTCATAGCCACGCTCGTAGCTAGAACATTGAGACAGAGGGGGCTGAGATCATTTTTGTGAACTGAGATCATTTTTCACCTTACATTCATGCTACATATCAACATACAACTGAAAATTTTAGAGGGCTGAGTTCCATCCTGGCTACCCGCTAGTTGCGGTTCTGCTGATTCTTTATTTTGTCAAATATATACTAACAACAAATAAAACCTAAATTTAATTTACTGCATTTGGCCACTAAAATACCAACAATGTTTGATTTGAAAGAGATAGATGTTTGATGATAGAACCTTGCCATCTCATGTCAGCGAAACGCGAATTCCAAGATAACAAGGCTCTAACTGCTAAATCGTCATTCCCATTAACACGTCCTTCTGTATTTTTCTTTTTTTCTTTTCTTTTCTTTTCTTTTTCTTTCTTTTTTTTGAAAGGATCAAAGTCTACATTTATTCATTAACAAGGTGCTATTGTATTATAAACTGTAGGGGAGAATTGGCCAATGCCGAACGGGCGGCCAATGCCGAACGCCCACTTTGCAACGAATCTTGTGAAGACAGAAGGCAGCGACAAGTACTGCCACTACGCGGATGCAACGTGAAACCCTCCCAGCGCACCAAGCCGCCATTTTGAGGCAAGGAATCGGAGTGGTAGTAGGGGTGTTCCAAGAACCGGTTAACCGGTTTCGGTTCGGTTTGTAGTCTAAACCGAATCAATCGGTTTGGACTTCAAACCGGTCCGGTTCGGTTTGGGAACGGTTCGGTTCGGTTTGGTTTGGAAACGGTTCGGTTCGGTACGGTTTGGGAACGGTTCGGTTCGGTTTGGAAACGATTCGGTTTGGGTATGGTTCGGTTCGGTTTGTAAAGATTTCGGTTCGGTTTGTACAATGGTTCGGTTCGGTTTAAGAACTGTTGGGCCCTTTTTGAGGACTGTTTTGTTCGGTTTTAGTTCAATATTTGATATCGACAGAAATGCAGTTTGCATTATTAGCAACCGTCCACCCAGACATTATAATAATGCTGAATGTTACGTTTTTCGGTATAACTTTATTCAGATTAAAATTATTTCGATATTACTGAAACAACTTAGGGGTCGTACTTGTTTGGGTACTTTTACTGATGCTTTGGATTTTGGAATAAAACCCTTAATATCAGTTGGAAGACAACTTTACGGCAGGGGCGGATTTAGGAGATACCGTGGTAGGAGTGGCAGTTACTTGAAGGGTGGATGCTATTCCAGGAGAAGCTACGTTTAGAATGAAACATTAAATTCGTCTTGAAATGACTAGGGGGGAGGGCATGATTTACACCTGTATGTGGAATATATCGTGGTGTAATATTATCAGGTAACCAAGAAAATTTATGCTGTTTTTGAGAACAGTTACTTTTGTCGAGTTAGTGTAGTCAAATTGATTCTGATGACGCTACACAGTATGGCGCTAAAGTCGTTGTACAGAAACAGAGGGGTGATTCCTGAGAAAGAAAAAAAAGTTCCAGTACACATAGGACGAAAAGCGTGTCGTTTACGTGTTATAGGCTGCCGAAAGCGTGGGAAAACAAACTTTAGAATTAAATATTGCACAAACTACTGATTGTAGACGTGATGTGGCATGATATCGACAAAATATCCTAACCTGCTCTATCCAAATTTGCAGTTTTCAGATTTGTGTAACGACGGCACAAAGAATTTCCTGATATTTTATGACGTAAATTGAGTGTACAACAACATGTAAAGGACATTCACTCCCTGGAAATAATACTACGTGGCAGGTCAGTACTCATACACGAAGATAAAAGATGGCGGATGAAGTAAAAATTACTGTGTGTGGTTGCACACCTCCTCAAAAAGTACTAGTAAAGTCGTTGTACAAGAACTCACTGGAAACTTTACGTTTCTAGAATGTAAAAATACGTACGGCACAAGCCGATAAATAACAGAAAATAAAGAAATTCCAGTTGCTGATCTGCTCATATTAATGATATTGCAACGATTTTGAGAACGCATCTAGCTTTACAACTACAGTAATTGAACAAGAACTACAGACAAATAAAGAACGCGTAATAATAATAATAATAATAATAATAATAATAATAATAATAATAATAATAATAATAATAATAATAATAATAATTATTATTATTATTATTATTATTATTATTATTATTATTATTATTATTATTATTATTATTATTATTATTATTATTATACACATAACTGTTTTAGCAGGGTTGGCAAAAACCGTGGTTTTTATTGAAAAAAAAAAAACAGATTTTTTGGTTTAAACCCGTTTTTTTGGGTTTAAACCAGTTTTTTTGTGGGGGGGTTAAACTATTTGCTCTATATATTTATATCACATATGGACAGAAATAAGCTTGTTTTGCCTTGGTGTTAGTATGCAGCAACTGGGTTATGCTGAAATGAGTCACATAAGCTTAAAGCGGAATCCAAACCGCTTCTCTGCTTACATCCAAGAGAAATTGTTTTCCATTTGAACTAGAAACCGGGACTAATTGGCCACAAATGCGATACGTCTGCCGACTCACTCACGAAGGACTCCTGATTAAAATACGTTGACTGATCTTTACATATTTGTTAATATAATCGTCAAGAGTCATTAGGACAGAAGGACAAAAAGATAAACAATTGCACAATTTCAAAGTACTGCAGAGTACAGAAGAACTAATTTAGTACAAGTCAGTTCACTACGACTTTTATTAGTCCAAGTTAAAGAAATATAACGACTTACTTTGCATATGAGTAAGAAAAGTGAATAAAGATACGAATTATTTGAGTACACTTTGGCTCTAACCCATTTATACATAAATAGTTACCAAAGATTCTTGTTATTTCAATAATTGCCTCTTGTGGAGTTTGTATGGCCGCCCTCCCCAAAAAAGTACGGCATTTCGATGTATTTTATCAATAGTAAACATTATTAAAACGAAACAATGTTTAGAATTTTCCTTTGGTTCCATAACAATAATAATAAACTATAAAAAAATCACTAAAGAAACATCCATAAAGTTACATAAAAAAGGTTGCTTTTGTAATATAATCTCTTTGAGTAAAGAATGGGGAATTTAGGTCTGAATATAGTACGAATAATACATGGGAGTGAAACGTGATAACCCACAAATTTGTGTTCATCAAGATTTTACGAATAGTTACACTTTTACAAACATTTTTCGTTTTTTGGTTTAAACCAGGTTTTTTTTTTTTTTAAACAGCTGGTTTAAACCAAGGTACGTTTTTTTCAATCAATGTTGTAAACTGACGGGTGTGAAACAAAATATTCCTTCCATTCACGATATTTGTACGTACTGTAACAGGGGCCGATATTTCTGGATCCAAATCGTATAACGGGACTGCATACAGAAGGTAGTTGTAGGGAGCAAGGTACAGAGGGGAGTCTTTGTTTACATGGAAAGAGGATGGTTGTCAGAACGGACACTGCAAAAGGTGTTCAAAGTTTCAACCCACCACTTCAATGCAAAGGTTACAGCGGCGTCGAAGGGAAAGACGCTATGAACGCGTTGAAACACTCCTGCCTTTTCCTAAATGCTCCACGCTGCAGCAACAATTCGAGCAACCAAATCCTCCTCTGATTGCACAGGCGTCGCGTAGATTAGTTGTTTCATATGGCTCCAGAAAAAGAAATCTAAGTGGTTAAGGTCGGATGAGCGAGGTGGCCAAGATACCGGTCCTTCTCTGCCGTCCATTTGTTCGGAAAGGATGCGTTGCGACAATTTCGCACCTCCACAGCAAATGTGCTGGAGCACCGTTGTGCATAAACCACTTGTTTCGACGAACAGCCAGTGGCACAGTCTCTAGTAGTTCAGGCAGAATCTCTTTAAAAAATATCCCATACTCCCACCCGGGTAGGCATTGTGGTAGTAGGTACGGTCTGATGAGAATTATCAATGATTCATGCCAACACATTCACAGAACACCGTTCCTGATGGGCACGAGTTGACATTCCATATGAGTTTGCCTCAGACCACAAATGTTGAGTGTGAGTGTTCATCACCCCATCATGGGAAAACATAGCTTTATCTTTGAAGAGAATACGAGACATGAAGCGGGATATATTAGCATGGTTCGCGTAACCACTGGACAAACTCCCGCCTACGTGGATGGCGTGTAATGCATGCACCCTTTGGACATGGAAAGAGTACATTTGATTTTCGTGAAGCATGTTCCAAACCTGCCGATGATGGGTGTTAATTTCAGCAGTTACTACCCGTGCGCTGGTGGACGGTTTTCTCTGATTTCAAGCAAGAATTTCCTCCTCAAAAGTCACAGTCTATACGGTTCTGTTTCGTCCAGCATTGGGCCTGTGTGCTTCCAGCAATCCTGTTTCTTGTAATCTTCGATCTACACCTGAAAACGTTGCGTGGTGTAGAATTCTAAGATTAAGAAACTGTTTTCTGTACACCGTTGTGCCACACGGCCATTACCGTCCGCTTTCCCGTATGCCAGATCAATGTCTGCCAATTTGAATTGAATTGAATTGAATTTCTCTTTATTTCAACGGGCGAGGTTCAGCCGGAGGCTGCTCTGCCACCTAACTCTTGTCATCATTACAAAGAAGAGAAGGAAAAAACAAAGACACAAATAAGATACAAGATACAAATAACAACATAACATGCTAAGGATAAACAAACCTCTCAGTAAATGTAAATGTAAATGTAAATGTAAATGTAAAAAAAAAATACTGTTAGTCCAATTTCGTACCAATTTCAGTCCAATTTCATACTGTAGTAAACCTTTCATGTGTGCCAATGCTTTGTCTCTGATCTCTAAATAATAATGTTTGGAGTGATGATTTAAATGAACTGTATGGTTTGTCAGTGATTGACTGTGGTAGTGAGTTCCAGATTCTTACTGCCGAAATTGAAAATGCCTTCTCTGTTATTTTTCAAGAATACCGGGGCATATTCAGTTTATTACTTCCTCGGGTATTGTAACGGTGAATTTCTGATCTACATGTTAATTTATGATGCAAGTAAGGTGGTGTTTTATGTGAATTTATTTTGTATAGTAAACAACAGTATCGGAGATATCGTCTTCGGGACATGGTTAGGATATTGTTTTCATTAAGTACCGGCAGAATATTCTAAGACTTTCTGTAATTGAGAGAGAAGCGTAAAGAGTAATTCTGTATTTTCTGAATTGCCCTAGTATTTTGAGTGGAGAGAGAGCTACCATATATTGAATCGCAGTAGTCGAACAGAGGCAAAATGAGAGTGTTAACAAGATATAGTCTTGTTTCTTGCGACAAATAGACTTTTAATTTATAAAGCTGTCGTAAGATGCGCTTAGCTTTAATACACTGTTCACAAATGTGTTTACTCTAGCTAAGCCCTTGGTCTATTGTTAAGCCTAGATCTTTTACAATTTCTCACGTGTGTACTCCTTTATTACCTCTGTAATCACACTCGTTAGCAATATGGTGATGAAATAAAGAGAAATTAAAGTGCGAAATGGTAGATGTTTCCTCGCCATTGTGTTCACTGTCCAGAATCGAAGATAGCGAGATTGCAACTTAGTGCAACTCTTCTGTCAGAGAATGATATTTATGTGTACGATTAGCAAATATACAAAACCTTCATCGTGACGGAGAAGATACCATACCCAGAGCCGTAGCTACGGGGGGGGGGGGGGAGCTGGTAGCAAGAGGGCGCCGTTGAAAATGAGTAAACGATGTGGTGCCCCGTAAAAGTATTGGCGCCCTATTAAATCAATATTGTTGTCGGTTTGCAAAGAAATAGATTTGTTAAAAATTTTCTTGCTCGCTACGCTCGCAATCCAAACGTTTCAGTAAAACTCACAAGAAGTTTTTGCTTATTATTTACAGAAAGTAATTATATAATAATTTGTTAACGATGTGATATACAAGGTGCCCAGTATTGACTTACATCGTACGTAGGAGAGTTTTCAAAACCAGAAACGGTCAAAGTCTGAAATATGTGTTCGGCGTTTTGATGATGATGAGTCTGATTAGTTAATCACACTTTTCTTATAATATTAATCACGACGGTGATAATGAAAGTATGAAAAATGAGAGAAATGAAGACACACATGCAAGCTGCTATTTGAGCAGGAATATTAAAAGTGAAGGTAAACAAGAAGAATAATAACATTTTCGAATTTGAAGCAGTTGTAGAATGGGGGCTTAACAGGTCAGAACTTAACCCAACGAATTTCATCTTTTTCAAAGATTGATCACTACCAGTGATGGTTTTTTATTCCGTTGACAAATGAAATGCTTCTAATTTGAAGGAATTTATTGGGATCATTTCTCCATCAAATACTTGTATTGCCAGGATTTTTTTGTGCATACCTGGTATCTAGCTATGTGATATACATACATACAAAAGATATACAAACATTATATATATATACTGCAATGAGAACTTTCAGGCTCTTTGCTATTTTATTCTTTTATTATACACAAATCTGCTAAATGGTAGTATGACAGTTTAGTTTGTCAAAGTTCTACGGACAGTTCAGAACGGTACGATTCGGTTCGGTTCGGTTTGGGATCAGTTCGGTTCGGTTCGGTTTGGGATCGGTTCGGTTCGGTTTGGTTCGGTTTGGGATCGGTTTGGAAACGGTTCGGTTCGGTTTCGGTTAACCGTTCCAAACCGGTTTAAGTGGCAAACCGAAACCGCGGTTTACGTTTTCAGGAACCGTCCACCCCTAAGTGATAGGAACAAATGTTGTTTTGCGTATTCATGTTATAATATTCGGTTGGTCTAAACGTGCAGGTAAGTCACAATCACATATATTTTTTGCATTTGTATTGTACTAAAAATGAAAGTATGCATTGTTGTGAATGCAATAAGCTATTTCTTTGCTTTGGGCATTGATTGTTTGATGACATGATAACACATTTTCATGGCGGCTGTGTGGGGCAATGCCGAACAGTGTTCGGCAACTGTTCGGCATTGCCCGCAACTGTTCACTATTTTTTGTCTCGTTCAAATTGATATTTTACATACATTTGCACAAAAGAAGTTCTGAATACAACGTCAGTTGACCAAAAATGAATTATACTATAGTACGTATTTAAAAATGTTGCACTCTGGAATATATATTGTAAGAGCTAGTTTAAGTTATTTGAGCTTAGGTGAGAAACTTTCACTGAAGTATGCAAATGAAATAGCCTATAAAAGAAACGTGAAATGCTGTTGTTCTTTATTGTAGTAACAGAAATGTGCATAAGCCTATATACAGTGAAAGAAATCCTCCAATGGTAGCACGCAAGCGCATTCATGTTTGTCAATCGGCATTGCTAAAAGTGCCTTGCCTTGCGCCGGCCGTGCATCCTAACAGGTTTTCCTGGTATTCCTCAGTGCTCCAGGCGAACGCCAGAATGGTACTTTCTATGAGGCCAGGCCGGATCTTTACATATCCTTGCCCTTCCTCCTCCCTAAGCCGTAGGCCTACACTGAGAAAAATCCGTTCTCCGGACAGCAGTATATTGATCAAATATACGGTATCCTTTTGCTTACTACAGAAATTAGTACGAAGCATATGTTAACTGTATGCTACATAGGCACTGCCCTTAGATGTTATATCATTCCGTTGCAGGATGTCTGATATCTAAAATCTTCCTTATATTACATACATATATGTATGTTATCTTCGTCAGCTATATGTTATATACGTCCATTTGTATGTGAGATCCTGACCGCCTACATTGTTTCATACGGAAAATACGCATAGATGGAACACTTATACAGAAAGTATTATAAAGCATGCGTTTTCAATTATACGTTTACTGTACGTTAAGTCCAAAAAACTACAGGATTTACAAATGTAACATAAGATTTTACGTACACCGCATACGATTTTTCCTCAGTGTATTGGCGAAAGGTCGTAAGAAATGCAAGAAGTAGGCTATTCATTCATGAAGTTTAGAGCAGTATTAACTTAGGTCTTTTCTGAACAAAATGAGACAATAGTAGATAATATAATTTGACTATTAAGCTCATTAGGCCGTATTATTTGTTTCAAGTGTAATGGGAAAGAATCGCCAGAGGAAAACTGATAAAGCCAAATGGACGGCTGAAACATTGGAACTTGCAGTGATGGAAGTTCAGGCAGGAAGGTCGATGAGAGAAGTATCTCGTTATTTTAAGATACCACTAACAACCTCGCATGATAGAATTAAGCTTGGAAACCTAACACAGCCTAAAATGGGACGTAGTACTACCTTTACAACCGAACAAGAAAAGGAAATAGCTGAACACTGCGTAGTGCTGTCCAACTTATTTCAGGGGTTAACTCCTCTGGAACTGAGAAGACAAGCTTTCCAATATGTTGAAACGAACCAAATTAAGCATAACTTCAACGTCAATACAAGGCTTGCTGGTAAAGATTGGCTGCGAGGGTTCCTAACACGGAACAGGAAAATCAGTGTTAGACGACCCGAGGCAACAAGTATTAATAGAGTGATGGGTTTCAACAAAGATGAGGTAGGACTATTTTTCGAAAACCTTGACAAGCAGATGACTAAATACAAATTTTCAGCTGACAGAATCTGGAATGTAGATGAATCGGGACTCACAAATGTCCACAAACCAGGTGCCATAATTGCTTCACGAGGCCAGAAGCAGGTAGGATCCGTAACTAGTGGTGAACGTGGAAGCACGGTGACAATTTGTTGTGCTTTCAGTACAGCGGGGAATTATGCTCCTCCCATGTTCATCTTCCCGAGACAACGAATGAAACCAGAGTTAGAGAGGGATGGCCCACCAGGATCATTGTACCGATGCTCAAAATCAGGTTGGATGACAGAATATCTTTTCCTTGAGTGGCTAAAACACTTTGCTTCATTCATTAGTGTTTCAAATGCTAATCCAGTGCTTTTTATTCTCGACAATCATTCGAGTCACATATCTCTTGCTAGCTACAATTTCTGTAGAGATAATGGGATTGTTATTTTATCTTTACCTCCCCATACCTCACATAGGCTCCAACCATTAGACAAAACATTCTTTGGTCCCCTGAAACAAGCCTTTCATGTACAGTGTCAGATTTTCTTGAAAAACAAACCGGTAATAAACATAAGTGATTTACCCAGGATAACGAGCGAAGCGTTTGGAAAAGCTGCTACTGTTGAGAAAGCTGTATCTGGATTTCAGTCAACAGGAATCTATCCTTTCAATCCAAGTGTGTTTTCCGATAGTGACTTACAAGCAGCGACAGTTCGTCAACCTATTGAAGACATTAGTGATGAAGACGTTAGTGTCAGAGAAAGTGTCAATGCAAATACGTACAACATTGGTGTGGAAATGTCGAATAGGTTTGATTCATCTGGTCTTGCAACAATATTAGGCAGTCAAATGTTACATACATCCAACTTATGTGCGTCAGAAACTTCACAACCCAGCTCATCAAGAAGTTCCACACCTCGATGCAGTGGCAATTCCCGCAACTTGCAGTCAGATACCAATAACTCCGACTTTTCTTCACAAATACCAGTTTCATTCTCTACAGTTTCTCCTATTCCGACCACACGTCAGATCAAGAAATCTCAGGGGGGACGAAAGAAACAGCACAGTGAGGTTCTAACTTCTACAGCAACTAAGCAAAAGCTTCAGAAGAAAGAAGAAAATAAAGTAAAGAAGAAACAGAAGGTTGAGCCTAAGAAAATCCACGTTCAAAAAGACAAACATGAAATAACAAAGTTAAACTCGAGATCGTAAGGACTCTAAGAAGTGGACGTGCAATTAGAAACCAGAATAGCAGTTTTTCCTCATTTGGAGAAGAAAAGGATAGCGGCAACATAGATACTAAGTGGCAGGAGTCTTCAACTGACGATTATAATAAATTTGACGTAGCTAACTTGAAAGATACTAGTGAAGATATCTGTTCTGTGTGTAATGAATTCGGCAAGGACAAAGAATTGTGGTATCAGTGTTCACTTTGTACAAATTGGACACATGCAGCTTGTAGTGGTTGGGAATCCAAAGGGAGTGCTTACAAATGTGATGATTGCTCTTAAAATATCTTTATTATAGTAAGAAATAGTTTAAGAACACTTAAGATTTCAAACCAATAATAGAGTTGGTGATGTTCTGTTTTATAGTAACTTTTTATTAATAATTTTGTTATGCTGTTAGGTGTAGTTATCCTACTATTCATTTGAACTGTGAAAGTATCAATATTACATACCTCAGTTGAAATTATGTATATCTTTTTAACGTCCTGGTGGTCTGTTCGGCATTGCCCAAGTGGGTGGGCAATCCCGAACATTTGGACCATTTTTTAAAAACTTAATTTTCTACCATTTTGGAACATATTGTTTTGCATATTGAATGCCTTTTTGTAGTTTAAGCATTAAAATACTTTTCAGAAATTTCAAATTCCTGTTTTATTCAAGAATTACCTTGCCATTGTCATTCAATCCTTATGTATTCGCCATTGCCCCACTCTCCCCTACGTAAAGGTATCTTCAATATTGTTCACACCAGAGCAAATCAAAATTTTGAACATTTGTATCTCGAAATGTAGATGGATGCAGTTAGAATCTTGTCAAACTAGGGCCACGAGTTGCTTCAAAATAATTTTGAAATTGTAATATCTAATATACATGTAGTAATTAACTAATATAAGTTCTTTATATTTCCGGAACATCTGAATAGTGCAATTTCAAAACAAAATACTGCTTAAGTCCGAAATCATGTTTTAATGACAAGTAATAAAATTTATGATTATTGTGCTTGAAACTAACATTAAGTTCTAGCTCCCTCGTGGATCTGGCATCAATTTCCGGTGGAATCTCGCGTACTACTGATCCCACTTCAAATTGTAGAGTATGTCCACGTCTCATATAGCCTCGGTGTTGAAATGGATAAAAATTCCCATCCTACCAACTAATAACGTTAAGTTTATTGTTGAAACTAATTCAATTTGACTGTTGACTTAAATTGCTATCAATTTTCTGACATAGCAAATAATATTCTTAATTTTTTTTAAGGTAAGCAAACGATTCTGTTAATATCAACTGCATATGGTTCACATTTATTTGTTTTATATTTCTTTCTCTGATAAATACGCACAAATATTGGTACCCACCCAAAGAGAACTTCACGTCTTCTATTGTGGGTTGTCTTATTCTTTATTTCCTTCTAATAGAAATTCCAATTCCTCCTGTTGTTTTATGAAAAAATAAAATAGTATCTCTTGTTCGTATGCGAAACTTCCTCCTGTATTAATTGAATCAAAACGCCGTTAATGTTTCCCTCCAAATTTACAAAAGTTTAAAGATGCTCTTTCTACAGCCCAACCCATCCATTACTTCTCAGAAAAGGATGTTTGACAATTAAGCAAAACAGAAAATAGCAGCTGGGGCTAGGTGAAAGTCTTGACACTTGTTTAATAGTTACATATCCTTTCCCCAAATAGAAGAATTAATGAGTTAATACGGGAGAATAGAACCCACCTGGCACACACTTTCATGAACATCAGTACGTCATGATCAATATGGTGGAGTGCAATGTCACTCACTGTAATACACCTCTTGTCCTACATCAACTCATCAACTCTCGCAATGTTGTTCCCCATGACTGCACAGACAGCGTCCTGGGTGTGGCAAATCTTCAACACTTGTTACACCTCGTTTGAACTTACCTGCTCACTTGTACACTTGTGTTCAACTCAAACTATTTTCACCATATTGCACTGCCATCCGACGGCGAATTTCGATTGGATTTAACCCTTCAGCTAACAGAAGTCTAATGACACTCCGCTGTTCTACGTTGGTGCAAATCTACAAGAGTGTCGCTATCTTGTTTTAATAGTTCCCAGCATCGCGTTCGCGAGGCAGGCGTACCAGGCTCATCTGATAATAGTTCCAGCCCAGATAGCAAAAATGACTTGCAACAAACTTGCAGCAGACTAGCAATTCAAGTCTGGCAAACTTGCAGCAGACTTGTGATGCAAGTCAGCAAGTTTGATGCAAATTTAATGCAAACTTCCTAGTTGACGCTCTTCGAACTTGCAGTACGCCTGCAATGCAAGTGTATGGTAAGTTTGTAAAGCAAGTTTCTGCAAGGGGTTTACTTGCACCGCAAGCCTACTGCAAGTTTACACTTGCACTGCAAGTGCACAGCAAGTCGACAACAAGTTAGTGCAGGTGTGACGCAAGTCTCTGCAAGAATACCACTTGCACTGCAAGTCTACAGCAAGTTTGTAGTGAGTCTTCTGCAAGTATATACTTGCATTGCAAGTCTACAGCACGTCTTCAGCAAGTGAGTGTAGTAAGTCTTCTGCAGGTATATACTTGTATTGCATTGTATGCCTATTACAAACCGAACATTTACTGTATATGAACAATCACACAGTATATTTTTTCAACAACTTTGTCAAACAATACACGTTTAAAATACAAATTATCTCTACATACTGGATACTTACGTATTTATCTTAATTGTCCACTTGTTTTAATGCTTCACACACTTCACACCTACTACAAATGGCGGCCTGGCGGGGAGATTTCTAAGATTAGACTTTTGTACCACCTGTTGGTAGAAACTAGAATTGACACACTTGCTACAAAGTTGCAGCAAGCCTCGGAGGCAAGTAAAATATGGCAAGTGAAAATAAAATTACGACATTTGCGGGCAATTCTTTCAAAACGCCTGCAGCAGGTGTACAGTGCACGGAAAGTCTAGCAAGTTAAAATCAAATATAGTGAAAGACTTGCTGCAAACCGACATGCTATTAGGGAGGACACCACCATAAATAACAAAGAAGCATAAACTTTGTCGAAGGTTTGTTTCTTTTATACAACTTTTCCGGTTTTATTGAATGGGCCTTGTACAGCGGAGGACACTTCTAAATGGTACACCTTAGCCGTAAATCTCCATATGGCTGTACCATTTAGAAGTGTCCCCCGCTGTACAAACATTTTAAAGTACTATTGCTATATAATTCGAACAATTGTTCGAAAATGGTAAATAAATGATTAGAATAATGAACGTTCGAATAATTTTATCAGTATTAGTGTACGTCTTCTTAGTTTATAGAGGTAACCCTTCAAGGTGAAGGCACATAGAATACTCGAGAAACTCTTTGGTTGACCCATACTCTAGATGTTAAATTAATTTGAAGTATCTAAAAAGTCTATCTCTTCGAAAATGTGGACAGGAACACATAATGTAAAACTAGGAAACATATTTTTTTCGTAGAAAGGGAACGTTTGGAAAATAAACACTTAGACTATTGTATCGTAAATGTATTATGCTTTTTTTTTTTATATATACAAGAGCCGAAGAACTTTGAAATAGTCTATCTAAGCGTTTCCCAACCTTTTTCAACTTGCGACACACTATGAGTGTAACTTGAATTCTCGTGGCACACTCATAGATTTTATTATATTTAAATACAAAATACCATGGTATCTTTTTCTGTGATTACTGATGTCCTCACAGAGAAGAAAGCTCCATCACTGGTTTTCCACCATGGTAAATCATTATGCTTATTTTTCATTCTAATTTAAAAATAGAAAACAATTGCAATGAAATATTGGACTTAGGTTTTTAAAAATTCGCTTTCTTTTTTGAAAACTGCATCCAAACTTTCACTAACAAGGAAGATACTAAATAACGAACGAACAAACAAATCTCTTTTACTTTTAAAACACAAATGTAGGTAATTCGTATGCATGTTTGTTTTATCGAAAGGATTGAATATTTTAAAATTTAAAGTCACGAAATAGTCTCCAACAATAAAGAAGCAATAATGGTCATAACGTCATAACAATGATAACAAATACCTTTTTCAATATTAAAAATGTACAGAGAAGTAACGCGGTATGAAACTTAAAACTGCAGATTCATATTAGAGGTTGATAGTAATGTGAAATACAAATATACATTTTCTCCTATGTCCTGCAATTTAATTGCTATAGAATTAATAATTTTGTTTCGATTTACTCACGGCACACCAGCGGCCCATTCACGGCACACCAGTGTGCCGCGGCACACCGGTTGGGAAACGCTGGTCTATCGTCATTATGACGTAAGGCAATATAAGCATTAGTCTTGAACGTTTTTAAATGCAACTTTTGCACATTTTTATTTACGTTTTTTATCTTTTACAGACACTGGATTGTATGCGATGTTTGGTAACATATTTGTGTGTGTGAATGATGTATTTTTATGTCTTTAACAAAAGAAACGATTAGCTGTACAGTCATTTATTCTGAAACAGGTTTTTATGGCTAGACATAAATCAGTAGCACAAATCACATAAATCAGTCTTCACACAACTGGGAACATAGATTTGTCTTATTATTGAAGTTTTGGATTCGTGAATAGTACATTTTAGAAGATGCAATCACGTGTACACAATACTTCCTTTTGTTGTTGGTCTGCAGTTTTTAAAATATCTCTCTTTCATGCACAGGTTTTTAAAGACACATGTGAAGTTTACTTATCTGCACATTGACTTACCGGAAATATTTTTTATCAGCTAGAGATAAATCAGAACATTTTTGCACATAGTGGTAGCCTTTTTTTTGGGCACAGAACGGTACGCTATACTTGTACCTTCTTCTAAAGTGTAAAAATCTTAGTTTTATAGTTTCTTAATTTTTGTATTTATGGAAAGAATTTTAAATTTAAGTCAGTTTGGAGAGTGGAACAACAGTACTTGCATAATATATACACTTAAAACATAGTACAAACAACAGTTCGCACTACATGGTTGTCTAACTTATTTAAACTTTGGCACTTCTCTTCACAGCAATAAAACTTGCTTAATTGAAAATGAAACCGTTTAGGGTTAATTTAAGTACCTTCAGGAAAATAAAGTCCCAGGCATACTGTTTCCTCTAAAGCATCTTTAGCCATAATTGCAAGATTCCAGCGAATGTGAAAAGGGTTTTTCTCAGATGAGCCTTAATGTAACTTCACCTAGGATATCTCTGAATGTACGGACAAATTGTTCACTTATATAAGGACTGACTGTAATACAGTGTAGCCCTAGCAAGTATGTGCTTCGATGTCGTTCTTCTCTGATACCAAAACAAAAAGTGATCTAGGCGAGGATGTGCTAAAAGTATGGACATTGCTGTAATACATGTTCATGGTGAGTACCGGCACTTTTTCTTCCAGGAAAAAAGCACTGGTTATAAGGAAGATTTCTCTTGCACGAAAGGCTCACGATTCCTGAAGAGTATAAAAAGATATTTTTAGATATATTCATGTATGTCGTTTGTCTATAGTTTCCTTTTAAATCTTAGTGTTAAGTTTCTTTCATAGGGGAGACCGGGGCACATTTGCCAACTTTTTTAAATTGCGTGTGTGGTATTTTATCTGAAACCTATTTAGAGGTAAACAGGATATCATTTTCTTCCTTATACCTTATGAACGAAGTGGAACAGGTATTTTTCACAAAGTGAATATTGAGTTTCACTGCCAATGGTTAAGTGTAATCATGTGACGTTGAAAAATGTGCTCCGTATGCGGGGCAAGTTGGCCAACCTACTAAACTATACAGGGGCAAGTATTCCAACTACTTCACATGCTAAAACACAGGTAATAAATAGTTGCTTTTACTGAAAATGCACCTTTTGTTTATTGCTTGGACAGTATAGAGAAGTGAGATTATGGTAGAACTAATCAACAAGTTAACAAGTCATCATTGTCTGAATCACAATGAACGCGAACAAAATATACAACATCTCCCTTTCTATAGTTTTCGTGTGCCCAGTTGTTGCATTTTGTTTCTCTTTTGTCTGAGAGCTGGAGAAAGATTCAAAGCAATAAATGCATAAACAATCTTCATCATTTGAATTAGTTTTTTTTTTTTTTTTTTACACAATAGACTATATAGTCAATGCAAGCACGTATTCAGTATTGTTTTTTGGGGGAGGGATAGAGCCATAGCCGCTTCGATATTTCGAGGGCGTTGTTCAGACGTCATTTTTGCAATATATATATATATATATATATATATATATATATATATATATATATATATATATATATACAGATGGTGATCAGAAAAGTGGAAACACCCGAAATTGCAACTTACTAGATTAATATGCTGTCGGGCCACCTTTCGCCTTCAGAGCAGCCTTGATGTGACGTGGGATGGAGGCATAGAGGTCGTGAATGGTAGCAAGTGGAATTTTACACCATTCCTCGTGCAAAGCATCGGCCAGTTCTGTGAGAGAGAATGGAGGTGGAAATCGTCGCCGGAATCGTGTTTCCAAGACGGACCACAGATGTTTAATTATGTTGAGATCTGGGGATTGGGAGGGCCAGGGGAGGTGTTGAACTTCATCCCGATGTTTCTCAAACCACGCTGCAACAACACCAGCTGTGTGAATGGGTGCATTATCATCCTGGAAGATGGCGTCATTGTCCGGGAACAACATCCGGACCATAGGATGCAAGTGGTCTCCTAAAATTGCGACATAATCGTTGGCAGTGATTCGTCCGCTAAGTGTGACCACAGGACCGAATGAAAACCATGATATGGCGGCCCACAACATCACCGAGCCGCAGCCATGTTCACAGTTGCGCGGAGACACTGCAGATCATAAGCTTCTTTGGGCGTTCTCCACACATAAACACGGCCCGTGGTTGGGAATAGGATGAAGGATGACTCATCCGACCACATCACACGTTTCCAGTCCTCAACGGTCCAAGTTGTATGGTCGCGGCACCATTTGCGGCGTGCAAAAGCGTTATGGTCCCTGATGAGCGGCTTGGCCTGTGCAACACGACCCCATAAGTTCATGTCATGTAATTCGCGGCGGACTGTGATTGTCGAAACAGGGTGGGGGATGTGCTGATTGAATTCCTCCGTCACTTGCTCCGCAGTGGCACGACGATTCTGCGTGACAATGCGCTTTAATACCCGGCGTGACCTGTCACTCATGATTTTCTTCCCCCCACTGTTCCGCTTCCCCGATGTGGTTTTCCCGTGTGTTGTGTAGGCCGTCATCACCTTTGACACTGTCCCACGCGACACACCTAACACAGTAGCCACTGCCATCACACTCACTCCACATAACCGCGCACCAACAATTTGCCCTCTTTGAAAATCTGAGAGGTCTCCCATTTTACACTACCTCCGTCTGCTGCAGCCACTGGACACTGCTGTTCCACTGCGCCTGACGTAGTATGGAGACCGACCTAACACACCACCACCAACGGTCCGGCGCTGCGAGCGCCACGACACCACTGCCAACCCATACATCTGATCACCATCTATATATATATATATATATATATATATATATATATATATATATATATATATATACTGTATCTATATATATATATCAGCATAGAATAACATTAGCTTTTTACACGTTCCCCCTGGCTGCGTGCCTGGTCATGGGCTACGTATTGTGTACCATACATCGTTATTTCGGAGATTTCTTTACACAAATTTCTTTACATTTGTTATAGTCCTACTAAAATTAGAGAAACTGACTGAGACCGGAAAAATATTAGAATGTGTCGTATGTTGTTGGAAAACCTGCCTTATCGCCATTTTTGAACTTCAACATAACCTTGACGAGTAATGGTGCATATTATTTGCTAAACAAACACATCATTGCATAAAGGAAGAACACAATCTTTAGTACCTGCTATGTCAAAGCAGTACGTTTAACGCTAGTACATTTATTTTAAGTTTTAATGCAGACCTGCTACTTTACTCATTTTCGAAAAAGTGATTTCACAAGATCTCCTGCCTACGTCAATCCAGCTACTCAACTGAAACTTGCGTAGATGACGTGCCAAGGTTTGCTACTTCAGCCAGTCCACCCGCAGGAGTGATTTACCAGATCCTTTCAGAACTAAAGCCAGTTGGAAAACGTGCCCCTATAGAAAACGTGCTCCGGTCTCCCCTACACATAGGTCCTTTCTTATTTATTGATGAGGGTTGCTGTTAAGGAGGGTATCCTGCTCTAAAACTCACGCCAAAACCAATATGTGAGGATTCATTTCAATTTCACCTCGGAATATCCCAGAAGCCTCGCCTGTTCCTTATGAGAGATGGACAAGAGCTACCAAGGCGATTTCGGCTTAAGAAGAAAGTCAAAATAAGATTTGGAAACTTAAATATAGGGTCAAAGATCGGTAAAGGAAAGGAAAGGAAATCAACGAATGATGGAATATTAGTAGGTAAGGTAGTGTGGGTAAAATTTCAGAAAAAGATGAAGAAATCTGATTCGAAGGATGATGTACAAGAAGCAAATAAAATATACGGAAGTGTCAAAATAAAATGCGAAAAGATGGGCACCCATGAGGATCAGAAACAATACCGATGGGCATCCAAAACGGATAAAAGAACCATAGGAAAGGTAAGATCATAAATCTGGGACGATGCCTACGTCACGAAATAAAGAAACAAAATATTTATACCATATCGGATTCTGCGTAATGATTTCTGATACCAGTGGAAGAAAGGAATCCTAGAAGGAAAACGGACTGGTCTCAAACCGAAATGGTGGCGTAAACATACAATTGGATTCGAGACGAGATACAGTAGTATATCGACAACTTCGCGGTACTTCTACATGGAAGGTGGTGGCTGTTGAAGATAGAGGTAGGCAGGGCCTAGAATAATCAAGGCCCCTGGGTTTGCCTGGGACTCCCAGAACTCGATTGGACTCTGAAAGTCTGTAATCATACCGTGGAATTCTGTAGGTAGCGCTTGCACTGGCAGGAGGTGAGCTTTCCTTATAACGCTCAGGAAAACCTAGGGGGACTGTAAAGATTTCAAATACAGATAAAGAATGAGGAAAAGAGTAATAAAATACACGATGCTACTAGAAGAAAATAAAGTCAACAAGACGTGGGGAATTATTAAAAAAAAAAACTGTTAAATGAAGAAAACTGTCGCTAACATTTAAGAATGGTGTCCCAACCCAAGGATTGACTCGTAACATGCAAAGAGAGAAAGTATTAAAGCTACGTAAAAAAAAAAAAAAAAAAAAAAAAAAAAAAAAAAAAAAAACTGGCCTGTACTTGGAAAGCAAGGAATAGATCTGTAGTGGAATTTGATATATGAAATGTGCAGAAAAATACTTCATCATCATCATAGGTATTCTGCCTTTATTGGCAGGTCACTTGGCGCAGCTGAGAAGCTTCCATGCTCCACGGTCCTCCGCTATCTTCTTCGTCTTCGCGTATGATCTTTCTGTTTTTATATCATCCACTAATTGTAGTCTCCTTCGCCCCCTCCCTCTCTTTCCCGCCACCTTACCCTCTAGGACGTCCCTCATGATACAATCTCTTCTTAGGCAATGTCCCAACCAGTTTCTCTTCATATTCCTAATAATATCTAAAAGTGTTCTTTTCTCACCCACCATTTCTAACACTCTCTCATTCGTTTTCCGCTCGACCCAACTAATTCTTTCCATTCTTCTCCACACCCACATTTAGAAGGCTTCCAGTCGATTTTCATCACCTTTACGTAATTTCCACTTTTCCGCCCCATACAGTACAACACTCCACACGAAGCATGTTATGAGTCTTTTTCTCAACTCTTTATTCAAGGTCCCACAAAACAGACTTTTATTCCTCCTAAGGGCTTCTTTGACCATTCCTATCCTTGCTTTTATTTCACGTTTGCACTTCATGTTTTTACTAAGAATACTACCCAGATATCGAAAACTATTCACTTGTTCTATTTTCTCCACTCCTACTTTTATATTTGACACAGACCTCTTCGTTCCAATGACCATGGCTTTTGTCTTTCTAACATTTATTTTCATCCCATATTCTTCAAAGCCCTTTCTCATTTTTTCTAACATTTTATTGATCTTCTTTTCAGATTCTGCAACAAGCGCCATATCGTCTGCAAATCTTATGCATCTAATCATTTTACCTCCTACCGAAATGCCATCATCATCATTTAAGCTCTTTTTCACTATCTCTTCTAGATAGACATTAAATAGTGTTGGCGAGAGGCAGCATCCTTGTCGAACTCCCCTTTCAATTGCACTCTCTTCCGTCAGTTCTTCCCCTATCCTAACACTTACTTCTTGGTTCATGTATAAGTTTCTTATGAGTCTTCTATCTTTCCATTCCAACCCTATCTCCGCTAGAATTCCCAACAACAATTCCCAATTCACGCGGTCAAAAGCCTTTTCTAGATCAAAACATATAACATACACCTCTTTCCCTTTTTCTATAAATCTTTCACCGATCGCCCTTAATAATCCAATTGCATCTCTTGTGCCCTTGCCTCTTCTGAACCCGAACTGCTCGTTCTCAACTTCTTTATTTGTTCTTTCATATAATCTTCTGTTCAGTATTCGGAGCAAAATTGTAGCTGCATGAGGTATGAGACTAATAGTTCTATAATCCTCACATCTCTTCGGGTTCTATTTCTTAGCCATCGGTATCTTACTTAAAATACTTAAAGAATGGAATTATAGTATGATAATACCACTCTATAAAGATTAGGGTGCTATTCAAGAGTGCAATAACATACAGGTGTAAAATAATATTGAAAGACAGATTTGAGGGGTATTCATAGATGAAAAATTTGCATTTATGTTAGGACGTGTAACAACAGATACATGTTTTCTATAAGAAAAATTACGGAAAAATTTCGAGAGAAGGTATCCTTTAGTGTTCATCGACTCGATGTATGACGGAGACAGCGTCAAGAAATCTAGAGAGATTTGAGAGGTGTCTCAAATAGGTATGTACAGTACGTTTCATGTAAGATGGAGCTAGAACAAGGATCAAGGAGCAGTGCAGGCTTTATGATCTTGATACCTATCAGAGTTGGTTTACATCAGGTTTCTCCTTGAGTCCATATTTCTTCTACCCCTAATAACCCTTTGGGGATCTTATCGTACATTTTGTACGATACGTATTTTTCATGGTACATTCCGTTATTTCTCTTCTATTTGAGCTTTTTCGTCCGGTTTTTTTTTTGTTTTTCAAGTCCAGATACATTGTAGAAGACATTACGTATGGTTTCAGACCGTCCTGCGTCCAGACATAGGAGGTGATGACGTCATAATTTTGAAATAGAAATTTTCCCTTATGAAGCCTATGTTCATTATTTTTTGGCGGGCTTATTTTTTCACGTAGAAGAATGAAATTTTGCACAAACATTCAGTTCACCGAGTAGTATTTACCAGATGTTTTGTTCCGATGTCAGTGCTAAAACAGGGGGGAACCAGAGGGGCAAAGGGGTGAAAAAGGGATATTTTTACCCCCAAAATCAGGTTTCTCGTCATTTTCCCGCCTCACATACATGATGGGGACACGTGAGTCATACCGTCTGAAAGGCAGTTCCATTCTGAAGAGAATGACGGTCGAATCATTATCCTAGGGTAATTAGGGACGTCTCAGGGATTTTTTGAAAAATATACTTCTATATAGGGAAAAATGGGACATGGTGGGTATATTTTTTTTTGGCGGGCTTACTTTTGCACCTAGAAGATTGAAATTGTGCACAAACATTCAGCCCACCTAGTAGTATTTCTCAGATTTTTTCAGATCTCTGCATTAAAACAGGGGGGTCCAGAAGGGGAAAAAATTGAAAAAAGGGGTTTTTAGACAAAAATCCCATTTTTCATGATTTTCCCGCCTCACATACATGATGGAGACACGTGAGTCATACCGTCTGAAAGGCAGTTCCATTCTGAAGAGAATGACGGTCGAATTATTATTCTAGGGTAATTAGGGACGTCTCAGTGATTTTTTTTCAAAATATACTTCTGTATAGGGTAACATGGGAAATTTTCTGAATTTTTTTTTTGGCGGGCTTATTTTAGCATCTAGAAGATTGAAATTGTGCACAAACATTCGGTCCACCGAGTAGCATTTAACAGATTTTTTCACATTTCTGCGTTAAAACAGGGGGGGTCCAGAGGGGCTAAAAGTTGAAAAAAGGGAAATTTAGACCCAAAAAATCCCTTTTTCTGCAATTTCCCGCCTTAGATACATGATGGAGACATGTGAATCGTACCGCCTGAAAGGGAGTTCTTTTCAGAAGAGAATATGGGCGACACATGTCCCTAGGGTAATTAGGGATGTCTCAGGAAGTTTTTCCCTGAGATCATAGTGTTTTGTGGTAATTTGGGGCATTGTGGGAATTTTTGATAAAATTTCTCCCGCCCTTACTATTCAAGATAGAAACTTGAAATTTGGCACACACATTCAGTATACCAAGTACTATTTATGAGATTTTTTTTTAGATGGCTGCGTTCACACAGGGGGGGGTCCAGGAGGTCCAAAGTTCGAGGAAAAAATTTTTCCCTCCGAAATTTTCACTTTGACATTTTTTCCCGCTGCAGGTATATGGTATGAGCATGCAAGTGGTACCATATGAAGAGAATGAGGTATGAATCATGATCTTAGGATAAATAGTGACGATGCAGTAGCTTCTTGACTGAAAGTCTAAAAAATAGCCCAAAAAGCCAGCATCCCAAAAGGGATAAGCATTCTGTCTGAGGGCATTAGCCCCTTGATGCATGCAGTTTGCAGATGATAATGTCTCATGTAAGAAGAATAAGAAAAATATAGAATAGAAACTGTAAGTGTAGAGAATATCTATAGAAGACTAAGGAGATGAAGGAAATACACAGACGAAAGGGTCAAGGGCTAGTCCTGACGAAAGAGTGTATAGATGTAGCTCTATTTCCATAAGAGTGGATGTTATTACAGTGCGTGGCTTATATGCAATGCCCACTACCTGCAAACAATGGGTTTATAATTTTGAGTTTGTTGCCCCTTATAGATTTGCTTGGTTGGTGTTAGGCCTAGAACCCATGATCCGTGAATTAAGCTACGATACATAGATCTAGTCAGAGTGCGAAATCATTTGAAAATGGTGGAGGGAAGAAGTTCAGCGATCTCCACTAATGTTTCGTGGGGCCTCCAAAAAGTTGAAATTTTAATGGATTACTACTACTACTACTACTACTACTACTACTACTACTACTACTACTACTACTACTACTACTACTACTACTAATAATAATAATAATAATAATAATAATAATAATAATAATAATAATAATAATAATAATAATAATAATAATAAAGTGTTCAAACTAGTCGACAATGTTATTTAAAAATACTTTAATGTTATTTATCCATTTAACCAAAATTGATAACTTATCTATTGCATTTAATATACACTTCGGTGCGTATGGTCCAGGGTTAGACTTCCATGGGAGCACAGTACCCTTGTGTTTACCATCATATTGAAGACTGCATTCACGAAAAAGAGGTAGAGATCTATAAGTCAGAAATTATAGTCCCTGAGAACCGATGTCCTAACCAAGCATTAGAACTACTAACTTGAAACGCTTCATCTGGCCAGCCATAGATCCCCATGATCTGTAGAGTCAGAACATAGTCTTTATTATTTATGAAATTCCCGTTTCTTCGCTAAGTATTTAGTGTTTCAGTTTGGCCGCTCAGATATCCGGTCACTTATGTAAATCTAAATAATACTATGTATTTATATTGTATTATTAGCAAGAATATATTATTTAAATGGTGTTGCCTCAGAATGGTGTTGCCTCAGTGGTAGAGCGCTCACCTCAAGTGCGTGGAATCCCTGGCTGGATCCTAGCTCGCGCCAAATTCTGCTTGTGGTATACATACAATTGTGTGTGGGGTTTCTCGGGGTCCTCCGCTTCCTTCCACTATCTTAATCCACCATTGTAATTCATCTCATCATGACAGTCTTCCTTAGCCTTACTGAATATTCGTAGGACGTTAAACCTTAGAAAATGAAAGCACAAATACAATAATACGATTGATTTGCTGATTTAAATTTAGTGTCCCTTTTCAGCAGTGAGGCTATGAGATGTGGACTTACAGTTTAAGGTGGAATCCGAACCACAGTAATCGTTCAAATTTTTGTAAGGAATTCCCATCAGGAATCGAACCCGGGACCCCGTGCACCGGATGGTGCGTGCGTGCTAGCCACTACACCAGCGAGGAGAGCCACAATAATATGAGTATTGAGTAATTGTATTACTGTATTTATAGACCTAAAATATAGTTTGCAATAACGTATCTTACCTTAGAGGAAAATTTTAAGATTAAACTTCACTTTCTTTCCATGTGTAACGAGAGTTGGACATGTGATGGCCAGAAGAAACCCACGTATGAGCAGCAGTAACAGCATTGCATAATTTTAAAGAAGACCCACTGAGTTTAATTGTGAATAAAGATTGCAAGGTATTCGCCAACATACGGTTGCTTTCGGAACTTTTAGTATGAACAACAGCAGCAGTTGATAATGGCACAGAACGAACTTTCCGCGTTAAGTCTTTTAAGAACTTGAAAAACATTTACCGACTTAGAACTTGACTTTTACTCTCTCCATTCTGACACTGTAGAACCCCCGTTTGGTCTAGTGGCTAGCACGCTTGACTTCGGTTAGCGTGGTCCCTGGTTCGATTCCCGGTGGGGTACAGTTGAACGTCCAAAGTGGTTCGGATTCCATTATAATCAGTAGGTCCACGTCTCCTTTAGCCTAGCAGGCATAACCGTGGGACGTTAAAGTAAATCAAACCAAACCATTCTGACACTGCAGTATCAGGATTCAATCCAAACAATTGAGCTGCTTTATATACGTCTACGTTACCGAATAAACCACTCATGCTATTACGATCTTTATTTTAAAACACTGAAAAGCGCTTTAGCACATCATTAGAGGGAAACCTTCTTTCCACTTCGTCTACTAAACCCTGAAATACCTGTCCCCTTATTTGATCAAACTCACTATAATCACTCCCTGTATCAGATGCTTGTCTGCAGTGCACTAATACAAAGACTTTGGGAGACATCATCTTGCATACGCATTTCTCGCAAAGCTTGGATTAAAGGTTCAATTTTTGCTCTATTTCATTGTACGTAACTGCTTCCTTTTGCATCGTTTTACTAATATTAGACAGGATCGACGCAATATCCAGAAGAAAACCGAGCAATAGAATAGAATGTTCTTTTGTTCTGACAGTTTTTTTTTTTTTTTTTTTTTTTTTTTTTTGTAAATACCACTCAGTTAACTATCTCTGTTGAAATGGTCAGTATTTTCATACTCCAAAAGTAGGAATTGCATTATACAAGAAAAATATGTAAAGACTGCAAATAATGCATACTTCTCATTAGAAATCCAGCGTATGTGAAACAATCTTTTGATTTTCAGCAGTCCTGCGGCACCTGTGACTGTCGCGATATTTTTAAGTGTTGCAGCTGTAGATGCCTTACTGAACACATTGTGAAGTTCGCCTAACAAACATTCAAAGTTGTGAACAGCATTCACAACACCAAAAACTCTTTCAGATACAAGATCCATTCGATGTGCCATGCAGTGTACGCTAATTAGGCACTGGTCGACATTTCTTCTAATTTGAGCAGCAACACCTTGTTTCTCCCAGTAAACACTACATCCCTGTCAGAACCAAATCCAACAAGCTTTTCTTTAAGATTAAAAATATCTATGCCATATTCGGAAAACGCTTGAATAATTTTCTCTTTAAGGAATTTTGCATCGGCATTTTCTACAGGTACTAATTTATAAAAACAACAACAAGGGTTATTTTCTTCGTCCACATATGTTACATATAACAACAAGTGCTTATCCGCAAACCTGTTTGTAGATTCGTCAACTGAAACTGAAAAACAATCTGTTTAAAAACTTTTTACCAATTTTGCACGCAACTGGTACGCTAGAGAATAAATGTCTCCATCTCGTCATAACGAAGCATTCGACAAAGTTAAACACCTGATCCCTTTACAACTAAACTACGTTTTTTAAAACAGGCATGCATTCAAAATTGTTGTTTGTTTGAAAATTTTCATTATAGACCTACTTATATTTTCATATTAAGATGTCTCCCCTTACAGATTTTGGTGGGGGGGAACGCAAGTATAAAAGTTTTGGTGGGGGAAAACCCTCCCGTCCCCCTGGAATTTCGCACCCTGATGCTAGTTGAACAATACCTGCAAAGAAATATCAGTAGTTCCTTCTTGACAAACACACATGTAACATATAAAACAATAAAAACATGGCTTTACCAGACAGCCTTGTGAAACACAGGTTGGAAAAAACTTTTAATACGCATTTTTTGTTGCACTAGCACCACTACATAATTGAATTTACTGCCATAACATATTTATGCACCATGACTAGCACTTTATAATTTTTTGTATTTGTAATAAAAAAAGAAAGAAAAAGAAAAGTTTTGTTTTAGTTTTATACTTTTAGTACACTCTTAGTTTTTTTTAACTTTTTATTTTTAGATTGTTAGTGTTGAATTTGCTTTTTATACACACTGCTGAAGAACAGTTTATGGTTGTGCTTCACTCCTTCCTTTTTCCTTTTTCTTTCTGAACACACCTTGTGGAAGTTTACTATGCTATAATTGTGATTTTTAAAGTTTTTGTTTATATTTCTTTAATATGATATTTTACATTGCAGCTACTTTAGTTGGTTATTATTTATTTTAACTGATTACAGATACGTTATGTATATTAGCAGTCCATTTATTTTATAGCTTGACTTTTGTCACAGGTTTATTTTATACTGATTACAGTTTTAATGATTGCCCAAGCCCTTGGCTTTAGTTTTTGTTTATAAGGGACGCCACGCTAGAGTTTATGGACTTGCACTAATTTTTTTTTGTTTTTTGAAATATTTGTGTATCTTTGAAGCAAACCTTTTGACTTTTGTTTTTTTTACCGTAATTATATATTGTTGTATTGTCCTTTTCATTAAACTAGTTGTTTTATTTTTATTTTTAAGTTTTTTACCTAAACAAACAATAGCGGGTGTATTTTGCTTTTGCTTTGTATTTTTCCATAACCCTTAGTTTAATATTTTTTAAGTTTATACGATTTTAAACAAGTATACATTAGAATTTGTGCACAACTATAGTTTTACATATTTTTGCTTACATAACAAGTACTGACATTTGGATGACATTTAAAAGGTTAGCTATAAATATCTGTATTTTTAAAGTCCGCCGTGGTTGTTTGCTTATCATGAGAGACACCCACAACTTTTCCTTTAGGTACTGTTTAGAAGTAAATACAAACTTAGAAAGGCAAGTTGGAAAGGGTTTTGAGAAGAGTTTATTTTATTTAGAATTTTTTAGGGCTATTAGTACTTTTAAAAATAATTGTTGTGTTTATATTTAATTATAGTATATAAAACAAAGCCAGAAAGCGTCACTTTGGAAAGGCTGACTGACTAGGTAGATTAACCGACGCTATTATAGCGTCATCCGATGTTTTTTATTTTTTTTTAATATTTGGACGTAGGGTTTTAGCAACGAAGTGGACACTTAAACTTGGCACCTTGTCGAGGCTGTGGCCAACTGTTAGAAATATATCTAACAGGGGTGTGTTTTGTTCCCATACTAAAAGAGATGATTTTTTTAAAAAAAATTTGACCAAATGAATTTTAAATGGTTATAAACACTGCATAGCAGTGAGTTCAACAAACACTAAGTTTGGCGTTTTTCCTGCATTTACGAGTTTTCTGTAACTTTGTAGCTATTTTTGTAACTATATTTAGCCATAACCAGAAAAGCAAAACTTTCTTTTTATTTTCAAAAAAAAAAAAAAAAAAAATAGCTAAATGTATATTAATGAACTATAAAGATGGCTACTAATAAAAATATAAAAACACAAAACTAAATTAATTTAAAAATAAATAAAATATAAGCTAGCATATAATGTAAGAGTTTTAAATATAAAGTAAATTTTTGCATCTTCCTAATTGGTTCTTTACAAGAGGAATCACTTAAATATCTCAGTGGACTGTAAGAATTGGAATTTGGATGGTAAAATAGGTCAGAATTAAGGCGTGATGGGTGAATTAGAATAAGATATAAAGTGTTCTTTGTGGTAAGAAGGATAAGCACCAGAGTAAAATGAGGAGCCTACATGATTACACTCTGACCTGCAATGATGTATGGTGCAAGAGCATAGGAAATCAAGAAGAGGCAGGAAGAGAAAGTAATTGTGACTAGAACGAATATGCTAAGAGAGATGTGTGATGTCACCTGAATGGATAAGATCAGAAACGAAAGAATAAAAGGCAATGTTAAGGGGATCTTCTACCTCTTCGCTTAGGTTTCTAACTCTCCACCTGATAACACGTAAATTTTAATATGGTAATTTCTAACAAAGTATTACAGATAATGACTTGAAATTTTTAATACAAATACACAAGACCCGTATAAATCCAACCACGGTCTCCAATTTACGTTACATGCGTTAGATTAATTGTAATATATTCTTCAGAAAGTTTGGCAACTATGCTGTATATAGTATATGGATAGATCTTTTTGAAGGAATTGAGAGCCCTCTGAACCTCTAGCCCTACTAGTCTTCGCGACACGTGGTAGTGATTTATGAGCACTTTAGGCTAAAAACTAATGTCGCCTCTGTTCCTTTCCTTCTAAATTTCTTTCTTTTCCTTTTTTTCAAAAACTTGTTTTGGGCAGCTTTGCCCTTTTGTCGGCTGTCTATAGAAATAGCAGTCATACTCCCTGGAATTGTTGATTCTCGGTTGGGACAGTCACTTCCTCTCCGTCGTGAACCTCAGTGTTAGATTCGACAAACAAAAATAAACTCAAAGACAGTAAATGTAAAAAGACAACAGTAGCAGTAGTTTGTATTAAAAATTTGGACCGAACAAAAATATTGTATCTAAATAACGTATTTGTGTTAAATGTACTTTATCATAATAAGAAGTTCTATATTCTTCTCGTATAAGATGCTATAAATGCTCTACTTTGTAATAAAACTAAAAGTAATGTCTTTGAAAGATGGTATTAGACTTGGCAAAAATTGGTTTTGTGGGGTCAATGTAATATTTCACACATACAATATTTTTATTCAATTTTCAGAAATTAGTGTATTGGTAATATACAAAGTGTACAGTACATGTAATCAGTGTACAATATTAAGATATTTTATTGATAATTGTTTTTTGGATGAGTTAACTTCAGGCATATAATCATTCTATTCTTTTCTATAATGTAATTAATATAAATGTGTACAGAGAGTATGAATGTTGTTTGACAATAGTAAGGTATTTCGTTGGAAAAAATGCTTTTTGTAGGATCATTTTAATTTTAGATATATAGTCATTCTACCTGTTTTCATAAAGTAATTAATATAAATGTATCAACAGTATATATGTCGTTAGTGTTAGAAATGTAGGGAAATATTTAGTTGATAATTGTTTTTTGTAGAATCATTTGAATTTTAACCTTATAGTCATTCAATGGGGTTCCATAGTCTAAAAAAATGAAATGAAATCTTTGTTTTACGTCCCACAGTTATGCCGGTTAGGCTAAAGGGGACGGTGACAATGAGAGACGAGTGAAATGAAGAAAGTGGGAGGAAACGGGAGATGTCCCGAGAAAACCCACGAGCACGGTGTTTGTCCACCACAAAGTCCACACGGCGCGAGCTGGGATCGAACCAGGGACCCCAAGCAACGGAGGTGAACGCTCTACCACTGAGCCACCGTGCCCTCCGTTCCATAGTCTAGTGGTTAGAGCGTTCGACTTCTGATCGCCTGGTTCTAGGTTCGATTCCCTGCTAGAATACTCAAATTATTGGCGTCTGCCCATCGTCGTGAGGCAAGCTGGGTAGCCATGTGATTAAAAGACATGACAGTCTATATAATTAATATAAATATATACACAGTACAAATGTTGTTTGATAGTAGTGAGGTATTTCGTTGATAATTTATTTTTGTAAGATGTATACTATTTTTATAATGGTAGAATGTGTGTATACTATTTATAGGATGTAGACCTATACATTTCTTTGTATAGACTTTTATAATGTAGCTATAATGAATTTTTATAATCAAGAGCGAAAGTTGAAAACCTTAGAATGGGCGAATCTTGCCACAAAAGCGAGATGTACCCGTAGAAAGATTATTATTATTATTATTATTAATAATAATAATAATAATAATAATAATAATAATAATAATAATAATAATAATAATAATAATAATAATATTAATAATAAGGGAAGGAATGAAGACGTACTAAAGGAAGCTAGTGAAGGACGACAGATCATGAAGATAATAGGAAAGAGAAGAAACAGCATGCTTGCCTATCTTATTCGACACTCCGTTCGGACCACCGTGTTGATAGAGGAAAAGGCAGAAGAAAAACCAGGAAGTGGAAGACCAAGGATAGAAAAATCTATAAGTTTTACGTCCCACAGTTATGCCTGGTAGGTTAAAGGAGCTAGTGATGTTGAGAAATGAAGGAAATGGTGGAATGCAGAAAGTGGAAGGAAACGGGAGAACCCCGAGAAAACCCCCACTCATGGTGTTTGTCCTCCACAAAGTTCACTTGGTGCGAGCTGAGATCGAACTAAGGACGTCATGCATTAGAGGTGAACGCTTTACCACTGAACCACCGCGGCCCGACCAAGGATAGATGCAGTTACGAAGAAGAGACTTATCAAATTATAAAATTTCCTTCTTGCGCATCAACCTATAATTGAAGTGAGGAAGATTATTATTATTATTATTATTATTTTATCGAGAATGTGTTTCTGGGTTTCCTCCTAAAAAAAACTACACACACTATTTCCAACTATAGTTATTCTACTTTTTACAAATTTGTCTAATTCAATATTGGTTTAAATAGTAGTAGTTTTCAAGCTACATATATGAGTTCTTTGACTAACTGAATAGCGCACGCCCCTTCTGGCTCACTCGCCACTATTTAACATTAAATTTCAGTTGCTTCGATATATTTGCATAAGTGTATTACTTCTAAAATAAACATTACGTAAAAGGTCTATTCAAATTGATATCAAGTTTCTCTGACATTTGTATATTACGCATATATTTCTTAATTTGCATTACTCACATTACCCCAGAGAACGAACACATTTTAGAGGTCTGGTTTGAACTTCTCTTACAATAATAAGCAAATATACGAGGAACAAATTTACCATTATTGACGATGCGGAGGGGAGGAGATTTTCTGGACTAGGAAGGAATGTGTGCGGGTGCGGAGCAGAGGTCTGCACGGATCGGAATTTTCAGCCCGGGCCCGGCCCATGAATTTACAATGTGAGGCCCGACCCGAGTCGGAAATATTTCTTAGCATTCAGGCCCGAGCCCGGACTGAGCTCTGCGATAATCAAATGAGCCCGAAATAAGCCCGAATTACAGAAACTTAATTGTTAATGCAAAATTGTATTTTTATTTACAGCAATTCGAGGTTTGATTTTGCAGTTGTGTTTTAAAAGTCCTCCAGAAAGAACGGTGCAATTTGTATCGTTTTACACTATATTTACAAAGTTAGGTCCGAAAAAGTCCGAGAAATATGGTTGTATATTTAAAAATTCATGGCCCGAACCCAGGGGCGTCATTTAGGGAGCAGGGAGGGGCATTTGCCGCCCTGAGTTTGAGATTTATATAGATTTTATCAATAGAATAGTAGTAAGTCAGTGAAAAACGCGAAATTTTACATAAATCAAGGGGTGTTGCCCCCCCAAGCCAAATCTGAAATGACGCTGTGACAATCGCCTAGAAGCAATTATTATTACATATGTAAATTATGTACAATCAACTCGAGATTAAAATTTGAGCTACCCAGAACACAATTTCTTTCTTTTTTCTAAATGAACATCTTTACTTCGCGATTCAACCAGCTTCGATCGCAGGTAACGGAAGGCCAACTTTTTTGGACAATAGATCCCGTTTCTTTCTGTCCTCGTGGCCCACACACAGGCTGAGCAATTAACAGTTAAAATTCTCGGAGGAACTGCTAAAACATCCTTTTTACATTCAGAAATCCTTTAGCTTTGTAAGCATGTCGTAAACTCACCCTGGAACGTTACAACGAACTTTTTTTTTTTTTAAAAAAAAAAAGAGAACAACGAAAACCGCCACCACAACAAACCAAGTTGCGAATTTTAAAATTTTTTGAAAGAAAAGAAAGATCTTTTTGTTTATAGATAGGTACGCGCCCTAACACCGAAAGAAGCTACGGCAGTTGCAATACATTCGTCGAACATTACACACGGCCGCTCTACGCACACACACACACACTAACAAATATCGATGAACTTATTTTTTTTTTAAGTGATTCTTAGTTAAAAATTATGTGCTAATACATCACCGTCGTGGTGCTTTGTCAGGAGGGGACCAGCTAACATTTCTTATTGATTAATATCGTTCAAACACTGTAGACTACATTGATAAATATTATTCGAATTATTTTACTTTAAGAAAAAGGTGTTATCAAAAGCAGAAGTGGTTTGTTGATAGTGGCGGTGATCGAACTTGTTGATAGTGGCGGTAATCGAACTTGTTGATAGTGGCGGGGATCGAACTTGTTGATAGTGGCAGTGATCGAACTAGTTGATAATGTCAGCCAACTCCATAGTAGAACAGAATCAAACATTTACATCCCATGGAAGCCCCAGCATATGCTCTGTGAAGAGGCAAATGAGCGACCAGCCGAGTATCCAGCCCAGGAGATGCACAGGTCGGGATCCGAAGTAAGGACTTCAACCATAGAACTGTGATGGAAGCATGGCCCACATGGAAAGGAGCAGGAGAAGCTAAGTTCAAGCGAACATTTTAACAAGTTTAACGCAAAGAAGAAAGTACGTGCCTGGTAAGAAGCAGTCACTAAAAGAAATGGCGACCAGTTGCGGTGAGAAGGTAGGAAATATAGTTAATTTATTTCTTCCCCATTATGACTCAAGGCCGGACTACTTTGGCAGATGTCATCCGTCGATTTCTTTACTTCGTTACCCAATCGGGTCGAGACTGTTGGTGTTGTTTGATTCTCCGTTCCCATACGGAATGAACAATTAACGTGCCTTAACTTTCACCCAATAACCACAAATCCAGTTGCATGTCAGTGATCCATTTTATTTTATCGATTTATTTTATTTTATTTTATTTTATTGAAGAAATGATTCATTTTATTGCATAAGATTTTGAGTTCTTAACTCCTCATCATAAACTAACACTTTCTGTCATATAATTGATGAAGAAAGGTCAGAATAAGAAGCATATTTGTAGCCTATTGAGTGCTAATATTTAGAATAATATTCATCTCTGTGGAAATACAAATTTGAGAGTTGCACTTTGAATAAAATATAAGTTCAATGTTATTAGTTGTTCGATGAAAATGGTTTGGATAGGCACTTTGTAAACGGAAACGAATTGTAGTTGCACATCTATAAAGGTTTTTGTAAAAGCAAGAGTTTCGGTCTGTCGGTAAATTAAATAATTTATACAAAAGTTAGGATAATTCCTCGATAAGTATTTAATTAAGCGACACGTTACGCAGACGGACTCTGATCACTGAAGACAAAAAGTCCACTAATTCAAAGTAATGTCCAATTGATATCCCAAGTAATTTGTATCAATATTATATGTGTATTTTATGGCTTGTTTATATAGTAATTAACATTGATTTTTCTTTGGTAATTTGTTTAGATAAGAATGAATAATGATTTGAATGTTTATATGTATGAATCTTTAGCTATATGATATGTGTATATATATGAATATTAAGATCCACAAGTGCACTTCTATCCTCTTGTATCTTTTCTATAATTTCACGTTTCCATTCCCATTCGCTAGCAAGTCATGACTTAAAGTAAATCAAAATTATCCAATCATAACTTCTCTACAGTCTTTTCATTTTTTTCTATTCTATTTTTTTTAATTCTTCTTTAATAATAATATCTGGAGGTGATAAATAAACTTGAATTCAAGCAATAACAATCTGTTTGCCACTGTTTAGTCATAAGCAGATTAATTAAAATCTCATTTACTGTTAGAAATTATTCAAAAACATATATGATAACAATTCAGATTAATTGTATTTTTTTGAGCCTTAATTGGAAATTAATAAAAAAAGAACTGTTAATCAGAAGTATGAAATGATTCAGGAAATCACATAATTGTATGCTGAGATAAGAAACTAAATTCTCTATTTAACGTTCTCAGGTGGAATCCTTCTGATTCCATAAAAATAATTCAGGTATTGTCATTAACATTTTCAAAAAGCAAACAATGGTATTAATTCCTGTTGAAAAGATTTGTTTTTCTTCTGTTATTTAACTTTTTTTTTATTGTTGACTACTCTAAATTGTTATTCCATTCACTAGTAATTACCTTTATTTTTAATTAATTAAAATTTTATTGCTGTTACAAAATTTCTGTGTAACTTTTGTTATTTAAGCAAAGTAGATTTAAATTCCTCACCCCTGCTAGACATGGTAAAAGCATTTTTTTTTGTTTGTCTTGACATTACCAGTAATTTGGGAGATGCCTGAACTGACCACCACAGTCATAATTAATTTGAGTTATTTTGAATTTTTTCGATTTGATTTATTTCTATTATATCTTTTCAATAAATCTAAAATCTATTGCAGCATTCAGCAATTGAATTTTTATTCAAAAATTCACTTGCTTCTCCAAGTGGTAGTCAGTACAGTCTGTCCCATAAAAACTGCATTGGTGAGAACATTTTCTTTCAGCTTTGCAGCGTGTGACCGTTTTGTGGAGGTTGCGTAAAACAGATGTTTATTTGTTTTATTTAAATTCTAATTAGCTGCGCAACTACTTTTCCTAGCGCCCTGGATAATACCGCTTTGGGGGAAAAGTAGGACTTCGAGATCTGTATATCATTAGAAGTATTAACTTTAAATTTCTCTACGTTTCGTAAATCGCTAATTGAACATTAGACTTGGAGACCTGAGGTTTAAGCCCCGCGGCGTTAACTTTAGCTTTCCATGATTTAGCTTACTATCGTACCGGTGCAATCTTCGGAAATAAACCATCAAAAGCCCAGCCTTGGTAGGCAAATATAAATTTACATATTAATTTATTCAGATCTGGCGAACCCGAGCATAATGCATGTCATTATGATAATTATCACCTGCTCATATTCAGGAATCGAGGTCAAATTTACATATCTAATAAATTTGAACAAAACCAACCTTTACAAAACTTGGCGCAACCGAACTAGGACCAAAGTATCCTTTACAATGCTACTGCCCGAAGCCCTCCCGGGTCCGAAGTGATACATGCTTTGTAGGCCCGAGCACGTGCAGACCTCTAGTGCAGAGGCGTTTCAAGTGGTGGGCGACTGCCCACGGCCTTGCATCTTTAGGAACTTCGCAAAGACCAACGAGCCTAAATCGATTTGGCACTCACTTTTGTCGATGCAACAATAGAAACAAGTATGAATTCGGACTTACAGAAAAACAATACATAAGGCTTCAAACTAACTTTTCATCTATTCGTATATATTAGATCGCTAGCATACGCGACAGGCGGCGAGTTTATTTTAAGATTGCAATAATGAATGTGTATAAGTCTTTATCGTTAGGATGAATTGTTTTCGATAAATTTTATTATAATTAGCCATTTTTAAAAAGGGGGGCAGGAAGGACTCGTAAACCTTACTCGCCTTGCTGTGCAGATGGTATGGTCAAAATCAATAATGGATAGTGAAAGTGTAAGTGTAAAGGCTAATATGGAACAGAGAAACAAAAGAGAACTTCTTCAGAAGGGAATTGGGAGGGGAGGGGAGGAGAGTACAATGCTGTGACACTTGAAATGCGTCTTGATCTGTATACTTCAACAAACTTTTCTTATTAGATTACGCAATTTGTAGTTTCTTACTTCGATTATTCAAAGTATTCAAATGTTCTCGGAGGGAGTGACCGTCCCTCCCTTTAATCCGTCCGTGGTGCCATTCAGTTTTGCTTTTTGCTACTAATTCAAAATTCTTTCCGAAACAAGTTGTCTTCTTGTGACTGCAGGGGGTGGAAGAAACAAACAAACCGTGAAAGGAAGAAAGAAGTGGTTTTGGGCTCTTCCAGTCCAGACCATTCTAACCACTGAGAAGCGAGAATCACAGCGTCCTTTTAAATGTAGCTAACAAGCAAACAGATGGTCAGCCCTCTCCCCTCTGCAGCATACTTTTTATTCTCTGTTGCCAAACTTACTGAAGAATATATTACAATTAATCTAATGCATGTAACGTAAATTGGAGACCGTGGTTGGATTTATATGGGTCTTGTGCATTTGTATTAAAAATTTCAAGTCATTACCTGTAATACTTTGTTAGAAATTACCATATTAAAATTTACGTGTTATCAAATGGAGAGTTAGAAACCTAAGCGAAGAGGTAGAAAATCCCCTTAAGTTAACTGAGATTTCGAAAAAAAAAAAAAAAAAAAAAAAGAAAAAAGAACGAAGACTGGAACTGGTATTCGAAAACAAATGAGGGTTACTAAGGCAAGCGAGGAGGGGAAAATGGTGCTGGGAAGCACAAGAGGAAGAGAAAGACCGAAAATAAAATGCTTATATTTTGTGAATATTGACTTAAAATAAATAGATTAGCAGCAGACGATGTGTAAGGCCGAGTAAGATGGAAACTAAATGTCAGAAACTGTCAACCCCGAGTAAGTGACAAAAGATAATGTTCGTTTTTTAAGTGGAGCTATTTTATTATGTAGTGGCTGTATATTTTCAACCTAAAGAAGAGAGGTGGTATGTCATATTAACACGTACAATTTCATTTTGACCGCTAAATCATACAGTATCAAAAGTATATAAAACAATCTCTTGCTATATAATTGGGAAACAAGAAAGTGACCAACTTACCTGTGGAAATAATGTGTAACAAAGAAAATAAGAATTATCCAATTTGGAAGATCCATATTCCATGCCTCAGGATCTGTGGCAATTACCCACAGAGGGACAAATACTGAAGGTAGCAAAATCACCGTCCATGGAATGTTTACAGTAGGTAGAAACGTTTTCCATTTGTTATTGTAACGACCATATGGAGCAGGAAAAATAGCCAGCAGTCCACATATTAAGAACACAAGAAATAGATGCACATTACTGCTATTTGTTATAAATTCTTCATCTGTTTTGGCTTTATATAATGGTTTTAAATAGTTGTTAACTAGAGCTCCTGCAGTTAGCATCTGAAAGAAAGAAAAAGTCACATGTGAAGGGAAAATTGCAGTTTGTAGTTCTTAAATTAAATTATATCATGTCTCTATGTTTATGATTATCATGAATCAAATATTTAATGTTGTAAAAGAATTCATGTGTAAAGTCGAATTATTTTTTAATAGTGTTCTTTTATTATTGTTATATTCCTCCCTCTAAAAGACGCGACATATAATTTCCAAATTCTCTCCTGAATGTGTTACAGAATTGGCTATATTACAGAAAGAGTAACGTTTCTTCGTTACTTAAGCAATATTACAAGCATTACTCAACAAATCTGTCAAAGCTGTTTCTGAAAAGAGATTACGGACAAAAGATTGACAAGCCAAGAAGTCCAAATACACATGGAAGATTATAATGGCACACCATGATAGGCAACATACTGTTATAAAACATTTTTGTCATGAATAGCTTCCAGAGGAACATTCTATCATTATTCGTGCAATGTAACACCCTGTTACGTTAGTGAAGGATGTCTGCTTCGTGGTTTTTTCATATTGAATCTCATCCCGTACGGCCCAAATCGGGACCTACACGAAAATACATACATTTGGCACTGGATTTTCACTTCAACCACCAGGGAGCACAGGAATCTGCTTTCTCGGTTTTAGTCTTCGATTATGGCTTAGGGGACGCCTTCACTGGATCCGAATGCGATTGTAAAAACCACGAAAACATAGTAATGGGAAAGATTCCAGTACGAAAACACACTGGGATTGTTCGACCGAACTCTTGCAAATAGACATCATTTGGAACCGAAACGATGCATTTTTCAACGCGGGAAATGCCTAAAGAAGTACAGAAGCATTGTTTACGAAAAACAATATGAATAAATAAACTGTGGTTATGTGAACTGTCAATTTAAAAGTAATTATATTGTGTGAGGTGAGAGTGAAAATTAATATATATATATAGGGTAACTTCGTCAAATAACGGCAGTCGGGTAATAACGTCATTTAAAACTTTCCAGAGTGCTAGCATGAACACGTGATGTGTGAGTCGATCACTTATAGGTGTGTGATAAGCAGTGGCGCCTGTTATCTTTGTAGACACAAGAACTATAGGCCAGACACACGTCAGCAGAAAGAAAGCAGTGAACAAGTGTTGACGTGGCAGCCGCGGAGCATAAGAAACAACTCGCAAATTTTTAGTGCGTCAAACGAGGTAGGCGAATTGTTTGTGTAAAAGCAAGATTTTACTATTACTAAAGGTATGCGTCGATAGGGGCTAATATAGATAATATATGCAGGACCTCTATTCTTGGTACAGAAAGAATGGTCAAACCAAGATCTATTGCTTCTGGAAATAACGCCGCTATCACGTCGGGAAATAACGCCACTCCATCTAATCGCTAATCGAAACTAATACTATTGTTAAGAGTTTGTTTTTATATCGAAGTGGCTATGAAATGTGAGACGTCTGATGTTTTGTTCATTTTCTTTTCCAGTTGGGAAGGAAATATCTAAACATACGGGCCAGGTGGTCTGAAAATGATTTACGTCAAGCTATCACAACCATCGAGCAGGGTATGAGAATTGGAAGGGCTGTATGTGCATTTAACATTCCTTCCAGAACGTTAAGAGACTGGGTAAAACGAAAGGACAAAAATCTCATTCGCAAACTTGGTTGCAGCTCTATGTTTTTACAGGAACTGAAAAAAATAATTAGAACAGAGAATAATTCGTTTAGATACAGTTGGATTTGGTTTAACTAGAAAATATGTTCTTGAGGCCGCGTACAGAATATGTAAAGAGAACGCCATAACTAATGCATTTCTTAATGGTGGGGCTGGAAAAGACTGGCTTTATACTTGCATCGTAAGATATCTGAATATCGTGTGCAGAAAGGCGGAAAATTTGAGCTATAGTAAACTCATGGTTTCAACTGAACGAATTGTATGCGCTATTGAAAAATACACTTGATGCTATGAACTTACTTGACAGTCCAGAACTTACTTACAATGCAGATGAAACTGGGCTAAAACTAACGTACAACAGTAGCCTAAAAATTCTGGCATAGAAAAGAAGCAAGCGAGTACATAATGCCACACATGGCGAAAAATGTGATACTGTGAGTGTTATTGCATGTACCGGTACCAATACATCAGGTTTAAATGGGATTCCTCCAATGGTGTTATACAAGGAAAAATAATATATAAAAAAGAGTATGGTAATGATCTTCTCCAGGTAACACATGTGCAATGACACCTAAAGGCTTTGTTACAAAGGAATAATTCCGTACATTTCTGGAACATTTCAAAAGAGACACCGGATCCCTGGCCGAGCACTGCTTTTGTAGACTGTCAAGATCGCAGACATCTTGATATTACCATTTTAAACGCTGCGGATATTCAACTACTGTGCTTGCCTGCACATTGCACGCACAAACTTCAACCGCTCGAGAAGTGTTTCAAATCGTTAAAAGTGTACTGTACTGAAACAGTTGACAATTATCGACGAACAGATTTCAGAAGAACATTTGGGAAGCTACAGTTTCCAAAACTGTTTTCATAGACATGGTTCCGTTCAGAAACACCTCAGAACACAATTTCAGGCTTCAGCGCTATAGGTATCCATCTTTTTTAACAGAAATGCTATACCCTATGTCGCTTTTGCCCCAAGTCATGTCTCGGAGCGAGAGCAAACTCCACCAACAACTCCAAGCACACGACCAGCCTCCATCTCTCCTTCAACAAAACCGAGCGCCCACTCCATCCACGAGCTTCTGCCTACACCCAAAATAACTAGGAGCAAATCTCATCCCAGGGGCGTTCTCTTACTGCCAGAGGAGTATTGGTAACACCGAACCTGTTTACTTCCCTTCTACTTTTTCCGGCACGAGGAACCAAGAATCCTCTAGAAAAAAGAAGGATGAAGACACGTTCCGTGGGGACTGTGGAGGATATTACAATAATCCAAGGGGTCTTAAAACGTGGATTCAGTGTGTTGGATACAAGATTTGGTTTCACGAATCATGTGATTCTGGCAGCATTGTTAGATGTGGCTTATGTATATTGTGTGACGCTGGTTGTGCATTGTTGACTGACTTCTACGAGTAGTGTTCCATGTGACTGCAGCTCCCATGTTAAGGGGTTCGCAATCATCACAAGAGTTACAGGTTAACGACATATAGTATGACTATGAGTTTTGTGTACCAGCAAAGCAGGTAGCACATTGCGAAAAACATTATTTAGTTGTGTTCAAAATGTATTTCGTTACGATTCTAACACCTTTTTGTTGTTATAAAGCAAATGGCGTTATTTGCCGACACGTCTGGTAATAACGCCATCTCATACTCACTCCAATTCTCAGTGCATTGTGGTCGACATTTTTTGTGTAGGATCTTTGTTTTCTCATTGTATTATAGCGGAGGGTTCACTCCATTTTCTGGGTAATTTGCACGGTTCTAGATATAAAAACACTTGAATACCAGGACAATATGTTGAATTAGTGGCGTTATTTGCCGAAGTTACCATATATATATATAGGATGTCTCAAAAGTACCCTGCTTAGGATAACTCTGTTGGTATCGTTATTATCAGAGTTACAACAAAATGTAAGAGGTAAAACCGTCTCCAAATATGAGATTTTCAATTTCAAGTGAAGGTTTTTTTTTTTTTTTTAAGTCGGACGAGTCGTTTGGGTTGTACACTCTTTATGCGCCCAATGTTCAATGAAAATTCAATATTGCCATTTACCTGGGCACATAACATAAGTGAATGAAGTTACTTTTTGAAATAGATGCTGGCCATCGACACGTTAATGCAAAAGACAGTAACTTTATTCATTTATGTTGTGAGTCCAGGTAAATGTCAACGTTGCATTTTCATTTAACATTGGGCGCATAAAGAGTGTACACCCCATACGGCTTGTCCGATTTTTTAAAAAAATCATTCACTTTAGATTGAAAACATCATATTTGGCAGTGGCGGCTAATGTTAGTGTTGCAGCGTTGCGCAACGACCAAAGTATTTCAAGAAAAAAATATTATTAGCAATAGTAGTAAAGAACAGAAAAAAATACTTTCTAATAATCCCATACATACTTTAAATAACATATTTTTTTTTACTTCTCTAACTGTCCGTTTCGTTAATCCGTTTTAAAAAGCGAAAAATAATCCGTCACAGATTCTCTAATTTATATTGTGTTGCAGCGAGCATGCAACGACCAGATTCCTTCAGCGCGGGAATTGGAGCAAATGTTAAGTCTCCTTTCCCCTATCTCAGAAGTTAAAGGGTCTGGTCGTTGCAGTGCTTCTGCAACACAGCACGGTTTCCAGTGAACGAGAAGGTTTTTCGCGCTAAATAAGATTTCTAAATTTTATTTCACTAGCAGTTAACAAATGGAGTTTGTTTTTATACATTCATATTTTTATATTACGGTACTTATACTGAAGCAAATCAATATAATGACAATTAAAAAAAGTGATAGCAGAATTACAAAATAAAAAAAGAAAATATATAGTAGAGCAGAAATCAAATGAAAGTAGATCCGCATTTACAAGTTAATTCTTAGCTTATAGATAATGAAAATTTCTTCTACAGTAATTTGTGAACCAAATATTAATAAGTCAATATGCAGAATTCCCTCCCCCTTCTGTGGATAGTATTTTAGTATATATATATTTCTTTTATAAAATAAGTATATTTTATACTCTTGATAGAACTGTATGGTGAGGAACGCTACATTGAATTTGAGCCTAGTTAGCAATGCTCAGAGGCGTACCCACGAGGGGGGTCCACCGGGTCCATACCTCCCCAAAATTTCGAAACTCGACTAGCATTTGTAGACTTTCTTAACGAACTATACTTGTTTAACAGAGAAATGATTGATGTAAGCTAAATATTTTATTTTACGCCTCATCATGTACTCTTTCTTTTCTTATAGAAATAATCGTTCTATCATTTTTTCTAAAAATATAGGTGACAGTAATTAAGAATTACTTATCTTTTCGGGTACAGTAAAAGACAGGTTCGTGATTGCGTAGACGTATTGGACCTTCCTCAAATACTTTGGACCCCTCCCAGCTAACATGTTGCTCCTATATCTGGTGCGTTTCAAGGTTGCTTTCCAGAACGTTGATAAACATCGTTTCGCCTCATGTGGAAGTATATTGTGTTCATCGTGGATTGCGTAACAACCAAGACGGATGATTTGGATTATAGTTCTTTTTTTCTTTTACGCACAAGTGTGTGTGTTGATATATGAATAGGGTTGCAACTCTGTATTTTTTTTTTTTTTTTTTTTTTAAAAACGACAGTTCCTCAAAGTTCTCTGTGATATAGGTCTCAGCGTGAAGTATCTCTGTTCGGACCTATCCATGGAAAGGAAATGTACTATCGTGAACGAAAGTGCATTAACACATATATTCTGTATGTCCTTAGAACATTCACTAATAAGCTTAATAGATACATTGTGCTATAAATGAGAAACTGAAATTGATCAATCGGCATTGATCAATTTATTGTATTTACCAGTAACTACCATTCCTTTAAAATTATCGAAACAGATGAACAAAAGTATAATAATTTTTACGTGACAATTTTGGATTTGGAAAATGAAATTCACTCTTTAAACATATACTCTCTACTTCAACCATAGGGAATTGCTTTAAGAAGTCCTTTTCCACTCTTAATAAATGTATAAAATTCCTTGAAAGTAAATTTCAAATTTTCCCTGATACAGTCCCTGTCATCTCTCTAAAATTTTCTAAACAGGTGAACAAAATATATTAATCGTTGATACATGGTGAAAGTTAACAGTATTGAGTTTACAGAATGACAGCCCAGAAAATCCGTAAACACAATACTATCGTTCACAAACTCATATACGCTGAAATCATTTTGAGTTTTTGTGCTACAGTACAGTTGGCGTTTAAGAAGACTACCATATAAGACCAACTCTCACAGATCGTTCTTCACCAGAATATCCCGCTTCCAAGAGAGTGGCGTTCCAGGACCATACCACCGATAATGGCTGAGCTCAAATACGAGGGCTGATGGAAAAGTTCTTCTAATAGTGACGCTAGTGTTCTATAAAATATGCAAGAGTAGAAATTCTATGTTAAATAATTTCAACATTATTGTCTTTCTTTGTTTAAGAGCCTACTCGTTTATTTTATTTATTTATTTATTTTTTACATCAGTTTGAAGTAGTACACCATTTTTGAGAAATGTGTCCGAAAAAGAAAAAAACGAAAGTCCCTCAGTAAACCATTACTCCTTAATTTTATATATATAAAAAATAGCTTACAGAGTTGACACGCTCCCATTATCCTCGAGTGACGTCATCGGTATCCAAAAACAGATCGATGTAGAAGATGACCACAGTCCGCATTGATCAAAGCAAGACATACGTCAGGAGATAAGAAAAAGAGTCAGGAATCTAGTTCACATCACAGCGGATAAAAGATGTTAGCTCCTTCACTCACAAGGGACATCACCCAAATGTTCGACTCCAATTTTAATGAAATTTTTGTTTCTGATAGGGGCCATGTATGCATCATTTGTAATAACAGAAATTTTTGCTATGATGCATGCTTTCTATTTTTTTTAAATAATTTTTAAGTATTGTGATATTAAGGATTACTGCAGAAGCCCCTTACTACCCTCTGTAAACGGAGTGTTAATGAAAAAAGTGAAGAACAACCATGTGGATACATATAAGGCCTAAGGGGAAGTCGTATGCTAGGTATGATCTTGACGGCAGCCATCTTAAAATCCGCCATTTTGAATTAAGGTCAAGCTTTTTAAATGGGAATAGTGTAATATGATACATAATTTCGGGCTAGAATTTAATCAGGAAAACAATGGTGAAGTTAGTTTTAAGATACGCACATTTGGGGAAAAGTTACAGACATATTAATTGTTTATACTTACTACGTGCGTAAGTCCCTTACCTCCGCTTCTAACCCATGAATTAATGATAATAAAATGATAATAAGTGTATAAAAGCTTGTGTAATACATATTAGGTTTAGAGGGAAGTGTTACGGTAAGGGTAACCTTGAAGGTAGCCATCTTGAAATCCACCACTTTGAATGAAAGTGAAGTTTTGAAAAATGAAAAACCATAGCATATCGCACCTCATTTTAATAGCAAACATTCAACGCAACTCTTAAAAAATGTAATAAATTTAGAAAACATGAGCCATGGCCACTGGCGCAAATCCCGGGGGGACGAGGGGACTTGTCCCCCCAATCTTGGACCTGGGGGACTGTCCCCCCTTAATAATCTGACGTGAAAAGTGCTTTTTGGGATAAGTGTGATGATTTGTGTCCGACTGCCACAAAGGAATGCAAGATGAAATTGATTTCTCTTGGCTTTTCCATTTTCTTAAAAGAAAGGATCGTATTCTGTAGTATTTCAAACAGAACTTCGTGCTGTAGTGCGTTTAGTAGTCACATCAACATGTATTAATTCTATTTCCGCTACTTGGGCACAAATTGCAATAAATACCAGAGGAGGATATGCCCCTCTCCTTATGCTGGAAAGTTGTCTCAGCTGTAGGTATGGGCACAAATTCCGGGGAAATGGGGGGGACATGTCGCCCCAACATTGGAACTGGAGGCTCTCCCAATAATCCGATTTGAAAAGTGCTCTTTGCAGACAAGTGTGATGATTTGTGTCCCATTGCCACAAAGGAAAGTGAGATGAAGTTGGTTTCTCTTGGCTTTTCCATTTTTAATGAAAATGAAGGCGTGAGACTGTGCATGGCGTAATCTGATGTGAAATCTTATCTCCTCCTCTCCCCTTGGTCCTAGCCCACGAAGAGTATATAGACTACCCAATGTTAGTAGAACCCATGTTTACAGTAAATGCGCATTTCATCTATTTGTAGGATCAGCCTAGGCATTTACTCATGCTTCGTAAGCTAACTAACTCTATGGCCTATGGAAGCCGGAGGTTTAATGCCGCGTTCACAAAAGCTCTCCATTGACTTCTATCCTTAGCCAACTGGATCCAGTTTCTACTTCGTATTCCTATTTCTGCGACAATTCATCCTCCCATCTGCGCCTAGGTCTTTCTAATGGTCGTTTTCCGATTGGTCTTTCAGTCAAGACTTTGAAAGCGTTTCTACTTTCTTACATTCTAGCTACATGACGTGCCCACCTAAGCCTCCTAGACTTGATGACCCTAACATGTTTGGTAATCCGTACAAATTTTGTAGTCCCTCGTTATGAAGTTTCCGCCATTCCCCATTCCCGTTCCTCCTGGGTCCGAATATTCGTCTTAGGATCTTCTTCTCAAATACTTTCAGTCTATGTTCTTCCCTCAGAGTAAACGACCATGTTTCGGAACCACTCAGAACAACAGGCATGATTATTATTTTATATATTTTAAGCTTCGAATTCCTCGACAGAATTCGCGACGAAAAGAGATTTTGAACTGAATAATAACACGAATTCCCTGTTTTTAGTCGATATTTAATTTCTTCATGAATATGATTTCCGTCTATTAATATTGATCCTAGATATTTGAAAGTACCCACTTTATCAAAAGTATTATTTAATATTTTAACGCATTCATGATTTGCAGTATGCAGTCCCGATGCATTTCCATGTATTTAGTTTTCTCTGCATTTACTTCTAAGCCCATGTCCCTGCAAGCGTTTAATAAGACCTCTGCATTTCTTTCTATTGTTCTCCTATCATCCCCTATTATATTTACATCATCAGCGTATGCCATAACTTGGTGAACACCGTTCAACTCTAGGCCCTGGTTGCTATCTTTGATTTTCCTTATAGCGTATTCCAGGACAAAGTTGAACAATAATGGCGACAACGCATCTCCATGTTCAGACCATTCTCGAAGTGAAAGCTCGTGGATACTTTGGGATTCATTTAAACATGCTTTAATTAATCTAATTAGCTTTTACGGTATTCCAAATTCTGTAAGAACGTTGTACAATGTTTCTCTCCTAACCGAGTCGTAAGCGTTTCTAATATCAATAAATAGTTGATGTACCGGGGCATTGTATTCTCACTTCTTTTCGAGTATTTGTGCGAATGGTAAATATTTGATCAATAGTTGATCGATTTCGTCTAAATCCACAGTGATAAATCCCAATAATTTAATCTACGTATGGGGTCAATCTTGCTAATAGAATGTTCGGAAGGATTTTATAAGATGTTTCGAGAAGAGAGACGCCTCGATAATTATTACAGTCAGTTTTGTCGCCTGCTCGAACAATGATTGATTCTTTCCACTCTTGTGGCAATTCTTCCTTGTTCTAGATAAGGAGGATGAGTTTGTGTATCTTGTTCCACAATATTTCGCCTCCAGCTAAAATTAACACAGCCGGAATTTCGTCTACACCCGGAGATTTGTGTTTCTTTAATTTCTTTATAGCGATTTCTACTTCTATTCAATTGGGTTCTGGAATGTACGGTTCTGCGGTGTGTATCTCCCTTTCTCCATGCACATCAGTTTTTGGCTGCGTGTTCAGCAAATCGCCAAAGAAATCTTTCCATCTATTTAAAATACTGTCTGTATTAGTGAGAACTGTTCCGTCAGCTTTCTTTAGTAGGTTGATAGCCTTTCTTAAATTCGTTGATCCCTTTATACATGTCCCTAATGTTTTTATCTTTACTATTATCTTCAAGTTCCTTAATTTAGCTTTCAAAAAATTGTGTTTCTTTTTTCTAAAAGTTTTGGAAATTTCCCACCTAATGTCTACGAAATTTTGTGTAGTTATTTCATTCGGGTTTTGTAGCCAACGTAATTTTGCCTGTTTTCTCTTCTCTGCTAGTTTAATGCATTCCTGGTAGAACCATGGTTTGTTCCTACGTATTTCCATGTGTCCCAATTTTTCTTTTGAGAGAGGATGCTTCGTAAGGAAAGAAAAGAATTCAATTGCTCTAATATTTTTCTCCATAATCGTAAGGTTACATCTGTTAACTAGAGACTATATGACATGCTTCAGATTTCTGTAACGATTCCTGTAATGCTATTAAGATTATCATCATTTTGCTCAAATAAGAGTATTGTTGCGTCATACATAATTGATATTCTTTCTTCGTAGTTTTGGGGAAGTCATTATTTATATTATTATAAAACAATTTTAACGTGGATCTTTGTGGAAGCCTAATTAGAAATATACCAATTATAAATATGCATTTATTCAGATTTCAGAATGCGTTCACGGCAGTGATTTGTAATACTGATATGTACTACTACTTCATCTACATCGCCTAATATATAATATACTCTACAACAGGGTCACCTCAGATTCATCTACCGTAATATGAGTTTAATCTCCCTTCCCTAGAATAAGCGTCAAATCTGCCCACCTCCCGATGTTGAAGACAACCAATGGCGTATTTATGATTTTGTTTCGAGGGGCTATGCCCAACACAGGGAAGGAAGTGGGCAATTGCCCACCTAAGTTTGTGAATTAAATATGTTTTAATTTATGCATAAGTTGAATTTATAATGGCAAGAATTGCAGACTGATAAATCCTATATGATATGATACAAACATTTACGACTGAATCTAACCCTTTATTCTATTCATACAAGAAAAAGGAAGCATCCTCTTGGCCTACCTAATTTCCCAGGCTAATTATTCCCCCATTTTGGTTTCTTTTAAATTCAAACATTTCCTTCTTTTGAAAATAACTAAACGATATAATTTTTCCTTTTTTATAATAACTAAAATCCCGTCATGTTGATATCCGCTCAAGTTGGTGTGGAACACCAGTTTCGCTTATCAACTTCTCTTAGTTTAGATGTTACTGATGACGGCCGACTTGAATCACAACTGACAACGGTCGATAAAGTATGATAGACGAAACGAAAGATAGTAACATCAAGAAGAAGAAACAGAAAAGTAGAAAGGACGAAAGAAAGAACAAAAGGACGCAGTTCTTACTTGGAATGAACATAAGAAAATGAACAGTCTATGACATTCTTAGATTAGTAAGAAGGATTATTGTTGTACGTGGAATGCGAAAAACTAACAAATTTATTTCGGGGAGAGCTTGAGCCCGATAGCCCCCTAAATACGCCACTGAAGACAATTCCGCTCCCCTGATCCTCCACAGCATTGTTTTCACCTTCATAAATATTTTGAACATCGCTTTTATATACATATATACATACATACATACATATATATATATATATAATATGGCAACGGTCTTACCCGTCCCCCCCAATGTTGAAGACAGATTTGCGCCGATGGCCATGGCAACAATTGCAAAGTGCTAGTTGGAATCTTAAAACATGCAGTGTTGCCAATTTGAAAAATCGAATAATGGTCGTTTGGTGCACATTAGAAGCAGTCCTAAATTCGTACTGTTTAACTAAAAACTAAAACTAACTAACTAACTCTATGGCCTATGGAACCCGGAGGTTCAGTGCCGCGTTCACAAAAGCTCTCCACTGACTTCTATCCTTAGCTAATTGCATCCAGTTTCTACTTTGTATTCCTATCTCTGCGAGATCCATCTTAATATTGTCCTCCTATCTGCGCCTAGGTCTTCCTAATGGTCGTTTTCCTATGGGTCTACCAGTCAAGACTTTGAAAGCGTTTCTACTTTCTTCCATTCTAGCTACATGACCTGCCCACCTAAGCCTCCTAGACTTGACGACCCTAACAATGTTGGGTAAACCGTATAAACTATGTAGTTCCTCGTTATGAAGCTTCCGCCATTCCCCATTCTCGCTCCTCTTGGGTCCGAATATTCTTCTCAGGATCCTGTTCTCAAATACTTTCAGTCTATGTTCTTCCCTCAGAGTAAGCGACCATGTTTCACAACCATACAGAACAACAGGCATGATTATCGTTTTATATATTTTAAGTTTCAAATTCCTCGACAGAATTCGCGACGACAAGAGATTTTGAACCGAATAGTAACACGAATTCCCTGCTTTTAGTCGACATTTAATTTCTTCGTGAATATGATTTACGTCTGTTAATATTGATCCTAAATATTTGAAAGTATCTACTTTATCAAAAGCATTATTTAATATTTTAACGCCTCCACAATTTGCCGTATTACGGTCCCGACGCACTTCCATGTATTTAGTTTTCTCTGCATTTACTTCTAAACCCATGTCCCTGCAAGCGTTTAATAAGATCTCTGCATTTATTTCTACTGTTCTCCTATCATCCCCTATTAAATTTACATCATCAGCATATGCCATAACCTGGTGAATGCCGTTCAACTCTAGGCCCTGGTTGCTATCTTTGATTTTCCTTATGGCGTATTCCAGCACAAAGTTAAATAATAATGGCGACAACGCATCTCCTTGTTTCAGGCCATTTTCGACGTGGAAGCTCGTGGACAAAAATTTTCCTACCCGGACTTTACTTTGGGATTCACTTAAACATATCTTAATTAATCTAATTAGCTTTCTCGGTATTCCAAGTTCTGTAAGAACGTTGTATAATGTTTCTCTCCTAACCGAGTCATAATTCTTTCTAAAATCAATAAATAGTTGATGTACCGGGGTATTGTATTCCCACTTCTTTTCGAGTATTTGGCGAATGGTAAATATTTGGTCGATAGTTGATCGATTTCGTCTAAATCCGCACTGATAATCTCCAATAATTTCATCTGCGTATGGGGTCAATCTTGCTAACAGAATATTTGAAAGGATTTTATAGGATGTTGACAGAAGAGAAATGCCTCGATAATTATTACAGTCAGTTTTGTCGCCTTTCTTGTGAATTGGAACAATTATTGATTCTTTCCACTCTTGTGGCAATTCTTCCTTGTTCCAGATAAGGAGAATGAGTTTGTGTATCTTGTTCCACAATTTTTCGCCTCCAGCTAAAATTAACTCAGCCGGAATTTCATCTACACCCGGAGATTTGTGTTTCTTCAATTTCTTTATAGCGGCTTCCACTTCTATTCGATTGGGTTCTGGAATATACGGTTCTGCGGTGTGTATCTCCTTTTCTCCACGCACATTAGTTTTTGGCTGCGTGTTCAGCAAATCGTCAAAGAAATCTTTCCATCTATTTAAGAGGCTATCCGTATCGGTGAGAACTCTTCCGTCAGATTTTTTTAATATATAAGCACGAGGTTGATAGCCTTTCTTAAATTCGCTGATCCCCTTATACATGTCCCGAATATTTTTATTTTTACTATTATCTTCAAGTTCCTTAATTTTAGCTTTCAAAAAATCCCGTTTCTTTGTTCTAAAAGTTTTGGAAGTTTCCCGCCTGATATCTGCGAAATTTTGTGTAATTGTTTCATTCGGATTTTGTAGCCACCGTAATTTTGCCTGTTTTCTCTTCTCTGCTAGTTTAATGCATTCTTGGTCGAACCATGGTTTGATCCTACGTATTTCCGCGTGTCCCAATTTTTCTATTGCTGAACTTTTAATGCTATCTCTAATTTCAATCCAAGTATCCTCAACACTAGTGCACTCCGAGTCTTCTAAAACCGCGAATCTATTCGAAACTTCAATCTGGTATTCCTCTCTTACCTGGCTCTCTTCTAATTTCTTTAAATTAAATCTCTCCGTTTTCGGACATTGAATATTACCTTTATTCAACGATAATCTCTCCCGTATTATCGCTACTACCAGGTAGTGATCAGTGTCACAATCAGCCCCTCTAAACGACCGGACGTCAATTATGCTAGATTGTCTTCTTCTATCTACTAAAACGTGATCAATTTGATTATGTGTTTTTCCGTCTGGTGATGTCCAAGTGTATTTATGAACGTCGCGATGTGGGAATTTTGTACTCTTCACGATTAGGTTTTTGGATGTTGCAAAGTTCACGAGTCTAACACCGTTGTCATTACTTTCCTTATGCAAACTTTCGTTCCCTATAATCGGTTTGAAAATATCCTCTCGTCCTACCTTCGCATTGAAATCCCCTAATAGAATCTTCATATGGTATCGCGGGAGTTGGTCAAATATTCGTTCCACTTCTTCGTAAAAACTCTTTTATATCGTCTCCCTTATCTTCAGTTGGAGCATGTACATTTAAAACAATAATATCACACCACCGTCCCTTAAGAGTAATAAAAGAAAGTCTGTCAGTAACAAATTCAACCCGTTTAATTGCTGGTAATATTCGTTTGTGAACGAAAAACCCTGTTCCTAACTGGTGATTTTTATTTCCTTCCCCGTAAAAGAACGTAAAATTTCCGGAATTCTCAGATCCATTTCCTTCCCACCTAACTTCCTGAACTCCTACTAAGTCCATCCTGTATTTCTCTAACTCACTCGTTACAGATTTTAACGCGCCAGCCCTATAAAGACTTCTAATATTCCATGTTCCAAATCTCATGTCCATTTTCTTTTGCTGATGTCGTGCCAAGTTATCAGTCCTTGTCCGAGGCTTTTGTGAATGTTTCTGAACAAGTACCTTTTTTTACAGGATGAGGGTGTTAGCCTTACCCAAACCCCCAAGCTGGAGGACCACTCCTAGTCGTCTGTCCGCGACTGCTTATTCAGTGTATTCGCAGCTAACCTCTATATCTAGAGGCCTTCTCCTCGATCCGCAACCTGAGGACGCGCCATGCCGTGGTGACAGGAACCCACGTTACACGGTCGTACTGTTTAACTATAGAACAAAAATAAGCATACCATTGGATTTTTTGGAATATTTGCTATTAAAATGAGGTGTCATATGCTATGCTTTTCATTTTTCAAAACTTCACTTTATTCAAAATGGCGGATTTCAAGATGGCTGTCGTCAAAGTTACCCTTACCGTACCACTTCCCTCTAGGCCTAATATGTATTACAGAAGCTTTTATCCACCTATTGTTATTAATATGCGGGCTACAAGCGGAGGTAAGGGACTTACGCACATAGTAAATATAAACAATTAATATGCCTCTAACTTTCCCTCAAATGTGCGTATCTTAAAAATAACTTCATCATTATTTTTCTGATGAAATTCTAGCGTGAAATTATGTATCATATTACCCTATTTCCATTTAAAAAGCTTGACCTTAATTCAAAATGGCGGATTTCAAGATGGCTGCCGTCAAGGTCATACCTAGCATACGACGTTTCCCTAGGCCTTATATGTATTCACATGGTTGTTCTTCACTTTTTTCATCAACACTCCGTTTACAAAGGGTAGTAAGAGAGCTCTGCAGTCATCTCTAATAACCACATCCCAATTCTAAAAAAATATTTAAAAAATAGAAAACATGCACCATGGCAAAAATTTCTGTTATCACAAATAATGCATATATGCCTTCTATCAGAAAAATAAAATTCATTGAAATCGGAGCTGGATACGTGGGTGATGTCCCTTGTCAGCTCTTAAGCAACGCAGCTGAATCTAGTTCGCCCAGGGTGTTGCCGTAAGCGGAAAGTAACCTCGAAAATATAAAGTTTAGTTCGTGGGGATACAGCCATTGAAGATAAAGAGTCGAAAAATCTCATCCTATGGTGGAAAGTTAACCATGATGAACACAATAATTACATGTAAGAGTTTACATTAAACACAATTTTAACAAATTGAAGCAGAAACCAAATAATTTTGTATCGGTTAACATATGGAACATATCTCGTATATGCCTTTCTGAAAACTTCACAAGTACGAACGAAGAACTCAGGAACGATGAATTCAGGGGGTAAATATTTATATTTTGTTAGCTTTCAGTTAGTTTACAAATATAGAATAATTGAAAGTTTACATTAATAATTATTTTTATTTCTTTTCAGACGAGTCGACGTTGCAGCATAATGCAGAAGAATAAAGAATCACATGTAGCATAAGGTAAATATTAACACTCAGGTAAATAGTTTTGATATTTTGTAGATTTCGGTACTGATACTTATGTACAGTAGTATTAGTAGTAGTGAACAGAATAAGAATAGAGTTCAAAGCAGCAGTAGAATAGATATCCTATAAATTGTATAACATTTAATAGTAGTAGTAATTGAAATTTAAAATAGTTGTAGCAGTAGTAGTAGTAAAAGACTTTGAAAATAATACGATTCAATTACACTATAGTTTAATATTTATTTGAGACTATCATATATTACCTGATTCGCTGGGTTGAAATAAATAATTTAAATGCACACTGATGTTGCTCATTTCGGATCATTTTAATGTATGTCATCCCTCCTCATCCCCCAAGTGTCAGGGCTGAAAATTGACTTAAACAGCATCAGAAGTGTCACTGTTCATTTCGGCGACCGCAAAAACTATAGATTCAACAGTAGTATCTGTCATTTTTGACCATTTATATATAGGACATATATATATTTCAACCACCCCCATGTTGCAGGACATGGCATCGGAAGTGTCACCATTCACCTCAGCGATCTCAAAAAATATGGATTCGGTACTAATACAGGTTATTTTCGATGATTTTTAAATATCTCTTCCTTCCCCTCCCCCCAGGTTGTGGGTTTGAATTTGGATTTAAACGGGATTGAAAGTACAACTGTTTATCTAAGGGAGCTAGAAAACTATAAATTCGAAACTGATAGTGTCCATTTTCGATCATTTTTATATATCTCTTTCTTCCCTTCCCCCAAGTGGCGGGGCTGATTTTATATTTAAACCGGATTGGAAATGTCACTGTTCATCTGAATGATCCCAAAAACTATGGATTAGACACTAATATTGGTCATTTTCGATCATTATTATACATAGCTCCCACTATTTCTCCTCCTTGCTGCGACACACAGCATCAGAATTGTCACTTTCAATCTCAGCTACTCCTAAAACTATAGATTCGACACTAATATTAGTCATTTTCGATAATTTTTAAATATTTATCCCCCTCCCCTACGTGTACCCTCCCCCTCCCCAACTATCAGAGCTGAATTTGGATTCAAAACAGCATCACTGTTTCTCTCATTGACCCCGAAAACTATGGATTAAACACTAATATCGGTCATTTTTGATCATTTTGAAATCTCTCTCCCCCTCCCCCTCCCCTACGTTGCATCGTCAAACTGAATAGCCTAAAGCAATCCCTGCCCCTAAACTCATGTATGTTAAAAATATGATTCAGATCGGTAAGGTGGTTCAAGAGTGATGAAGTCACAAAGGCAGTCATTTTTATTTTTTTTACATGTATCTCCCCCTCCTCCTCGGCTACGTTGGCTCGTCAAAGTGAAACGATAAAAACTCACAAGGCCCGACCCTCATATATGTTGAAAATTTGATCGAGATTGGTTGGTGGTTCAAAAGTTATTAAGCTACAAAAATAGTCGCTTTCAGTCTTATATAAATTGATTTTTATATATCTCCTCCCTCTTCCTCCCCTAAGTTGCACCGTAAAAGTGAAATGACGAAAACATCCCAGGCCCTAACCTAGGAATGCACGCGAGTGCATTTGCGAGACGAGACACGAGACGAGAGTGAAAATTTTATGCGAGACGCGAGACGAGACTAAAACCATGCGAGACGAGACGCTAGACGAGACTCGGTTAAGTCTCGCGAGACTTCTCGTAGTCTCGCAACATTTATGAATTACATTTAATTGTATATTTAGTGATTTTACATTTATTGAGTTTTCTAAGTTGAGCGTTAATGCCTCCAGGAACAAAAAAGTGATTGGGGCAATACACATTGTATGAGATTTATTAGATATTATTCAAGGTTGATTTTCAGAATTAAAACCTTCTTTAGTTTCTAAACATCATTAAAAAAGAAAAGCTTTGTAAATTGGAAATGTATTACAGTATCGATTTAGGACTTTATTTTGCGACACAAACACATACACGCGGGCGCGCACGAATAAATGAACTTCTGTTTTTGGTCTGGAAAGCAAATAAGACTCCCTATTGCTGCGAAATGTGATATTTCTGTTGTTTCTGTCTTTTTCACATTACTACTAGCGATTAATGTTGGGGGATGGCGGGGAAACCCCGTCTCGTCAAAGTTTATGCCCGGCCTGGCTTGCAGAAATAACATGATATTTTTACATGGAATAAGTATTTTCTTTCTATATATTTATCAAAAACACCCCCTTCTAGTTAATTCAAACACTGGTTTGGTAGGATGGCCCTATAGGATTGGTGGGAGATGGTAGGAATGGCCCTATATCTGTCAGTAATTTTATTTTCTAGATCTGGCCACACTTTATAAGTTAAAAGCGAAAGTTGATAAAATGCGATAATGCAACATTGCTACAAGCGCGAACGAACCGAAAGAATTGGGTCGTATTCTGTTGTAAGGAGTTCTTTTGTTGTCTACAAGTGCTTTTGGTGGTATAAAAACATCTTTATAATGGAAAATTACCCTTCAAGGAAACGACTAAAACGTGTAAATGTTGATAGTGGCGACGATAGTGGCGTTGATAGTGGATACCATGTTGTACTCTAGGTTCCGTCTCCTTAGGATGTTATGAACATTCATCCCATGGAAAGCAATAGCAAACCACCATGGATTTACCTTGCCAAGGGTCAAATATCTGCCTTCGGACAGAATATCACATCATCATTCATTAACAGCCATAGAATAACACATTGCAAAATTTTGACCCAGAATATATGCGAGACTGCGAGACCATGCGAGAAAGTCTCGCGCAAGACGCGAGATGAGACTCAAAATTTTATGCGAGACGAGACTTCAGATTTGCGAGACGAGACGAGACCAACATTTGAGGCTGCGAGACGAGACGAGACTTTTTCATTTCTCGCCTCGTCTCGTCTCGCGTGCATCCCTATCCGAACCCTATATATGTTCAAAGTTTGATCAAGATCGGTCTGATGGTTCAAGGGTTATTAAGTTTCATTTATTTTTATAGATTTCTTCCCTCCCCCTCCCCTAAGTTCTACCGTTAAAGTGATATGATAAAAACCACCTCAGGTCCGAATCTCATCTATGTTGATTTTTTTAAAGATCAATCGGGTGGTTTAAGCGTGATGAAATCACAAAGACAGTCACTTTTATTTTTACTTTTTTCTTTTTGACATATATATCTTCCCCTCCTCCTACCCTTCATTGCACTGTAAAAGTGAAATGAAGAAAACATCTCAGGCCCGAATCTTATCAATGTTGAAAGTTTGATCCAGATCGGTTGGGTCGTTCAAGAGTAATTAAGTTTTATTCATTTTGACATAATTCCCTTCTTCCCCTCCCCCTCCCCTAAAATCTACTGTCAAAATGAAATGATAAAAAGCTTCCCAGGTTTGAGCTTCATATATGTTGAAAATATGATTGAGATCGATCGGGTGGTTCAAGAGTTATTAGTTCACAAACTTAGTCACTTTTATTTTTATATTTATTTATTTTTGTATATTTCCCCCACCACCCCCTCCCCGACGCTGCTCCGTCAAAGTCAAATGATAAAAATCATCCCAGTCCCAAACCTCACCTACATTGAAACTTTGATCTAGATCCGTCGGGTGGTTCAAGAGTTATTAAGTTTTATTTATATTTTTATATGTCCCCTCCTAACTCTCCCCTAAGTTCTACCGTCAAAGTAAATAGCTATAAACACTCCCAGCCCAGACTCTCATCTACATTGAAAATTTGATCGAGATCCGTCGGGCGGTTCAAGAGATTAAGAGTCATAAACGTAGTCTCTTTCAATTTTATAATATAGATTATTGAAAATGAATTTTCCAATTCTAAATCTATTGTATTAGAGCGGTGGTTCTCAGTGGGGTACGTGGACCCCTGGCGTCCGTGGGACGTAGCCAAGGGGTCCGCGACGCCTAAAATTTGAAATGTGTTATAATAAAATGGAACTCACAGCTGTTATGCAAGAAGTATTTTTGCAGTTACTAAAAAGAAAGAAATTAGAAATTATACTTACGTTTGTAAATTTAAATGTTTTCCTACTTTACTAAATTTCTGCCCTATGAGTATGGAGAGTTGACTAAAAAGGCATTGCAACATTTGATATCTTTCCTTACCACTCACTTAAGTGAACAGACTTTATCTGCTCTTTGCAGTATTAAAGCCTGAAAGTGAAATCGTTTTAATGTGGAATCGGACCTAAGATTAATGGTGACAAAACTTATTCCGGATTTCAGTGCAATTATAAAAAAAAAACAAAGAATTTCATTCCTCATATTAGTAACCCTACATTTGAGAACATTGTTTATCAAGTGAATTTCCTTTTAATAAAAGTACATTGATTTTCAGTCTTGAAAATTACTGTATTTTCAATTGAAATTTCGTTCACTAGGAAATATTCATGTATCTTTAGAATAAATTATTTATTGCAATATTTTTGTTGATTTTTTCTTGTCACTGGTAATTCTAATCAGTATAGTTTTTAATACCATGTGAAATTTCAGGTAGCATTGCAAGGGGGTCCGCGGATCACTTTACGAATGCACAGGAGATCCGCGTTATCGGAAAGTTTGAGAACCACTGTATTAGAGTAATAAAATACTTGGGTTACAATGTTTCCATTTACTGATATTTTAGATTAGGTTGATATGGAACAGCTCGCAAGGTAGTATAACATAGTCAGGTACGACATATTCTTAGCTGTTGCATTCATAAACTTAAAATTGTTCGTATCCATAGTAACAGATTGTTGATTAGGCTAATAATAAATTACGTACTCATTCTGCATACACGTATCAGTATTTAAATTCCTATTCAAATCGAAGATACCAAGTTGCAGCATACACGATTCCTGCTACTTTTCGAAAACATACGTAGCACTACTGTAGTATTACGTAATGCCGATATTCAAATATAGAGTATTATAGTACATATATATTTTACTGCACATAATATTTTACTTTTTCTTCAATAAAGCTTATTTGCATAAAATCATTATTTCAGGCAATATGCTATCACCAAACATTTTAAATACAACTAGCGTCAATTATCCGCTTTGCTGAGTTAAAATAAAAAAAAAATTAGTAATATGTTCCGTTAGTCAGTCACTTTTTACTATGGATTCGGCAATAATATCGGTCATTTCCGATCATTTATATATATATACTCCCCTAAGTCCTCTCCCAAGTTGAGGGGATGAATTTGGATTTAAACGGCACCGGAAATACCACTGTTCATCTCAGCGACCCTGAAAACTATGGATTCGGCACTAATATTGGTCATTTTCGATCATTTTTATCTCCCCCTCCCCTTAATTGCACCGTCAAAGTGAAATGATGAAAGCCATCCCAGTCCCGAACTTCATCTATGTTGATAATTTGCTCGAGATCGGTCGGATGGTTCAAGAGTTATTAAGTTATAAACACAATCACTTTCAGTTTTATTTATACAGTATATATAGATATATTAAATAATTATCATTAATTACTATAATTTAAATCAGAGGGGTACGTAATATTCAAACACTGAGGATACCGGTATCCATCTTAGCTTCAAAATATTAATGTATATAATATTATGATTAAGTATTTTGTGCCTACATTACTTTATTTGAATTGTGATACGTAGTAGCCGTAAAGTAACATTGCTAAATGCAGAACTCTAACCTAAAATTTTGATTCAGAGAAATGAAGTTACTACAAGAATTTAGGCATAAGTAGAGTTGTTATTATTTGTTATCGTATTTCAAACTGGCGGTAGTGTGTTTCGGAAGGAAAAAACTATTCACGGCTTACGGCCAATTAATTATGCATAACCTATTTTTCAAAACCATAATTTCTCAACAAAAATTAATGTATTCTTAATTAGAATTATTACCTTGCCAATATTATTACTTATTATTCTATTTAATCTGATCAGTAACCTGTTTTTCCTACGTAGACGTAATCTTAAGAATTCTATTAATCTTCTGCAACAATTTCTTGCGTCGAAAGTATTATTTCGTGTTTTAAAATAATTTCCAAATGTGTTTACAAAATTTAAACGATGTGTACTTAGGAACAAGATCGAAAGTGTATATTTTAAAACGAGAGAATTTTTAAAAAAGAAATTCAAGTAACTCTTCCTTTTCTTTTCGAAATCATTTTCAACATTTTAATATTTTAACGGACTAACACGTACATTGCCATCACAAATTTCAAATACATCATTAAATACAAACAAATCTTAACCATAAGACTGGAATATTATTAAACAGATACTAAATAAACAAACAAGTATTCCTAACCTACTTGTAACGTGATCACGTTTGAGCGCGTTACAGAGTTGTAAGATAATCGCATAAGAAAAGTCCAGTTCCTCCATAAAGTAGCGTTTAAGGGTTTCTATTTAAATAAACTGTTTATATAATATGATGAGACTTGTAATTGCAGTATTGATATGTGAAATATTAACAAAATCTTTACATTTGTTTTTATAGAAAATCATGATTTGCAATTTTTACATTTCAGCTAAATATTCTTACTTTAGGGGTAGGAATAAAATTTGGGAATGCCTCTGAAGAATATTATAATATCTGTATGTTTTAAATTTGGTTTCAATATGTTGTTGAATGCTGCAGCGTCTGGACCTGTGCACATATTGACGAGCGGATGTCTGAAAGTAATTTTCCTCCACTTATTGGGCATGAAAACCTTCAAATTGGCTCTTCTAGGCTCACAAAACAATCTTCACCATACTTATTACCGCTCAAAAGCAAACTGTTACGACATACTCTTCACGATATAACGAATGATTATGACGGTCCTAATTGTGAATTGGACAAGTCAAAGACGATAGGCGAATCCTTGACATTGTCTTTCTGTTTATACGAGTCAAAGTAGCCACACTCCAGAGGCTATTACGCATATCATATACTGGGGCCATGATAGCGAGAAAGACAATAAATGTAGCACAATTTTAAATCAATAAACTGCCAGTTGAGATGTATCATTGTGCTTGTATCTGGAGTATTAATACAACACGGAACTATTAGACTTTAATTAGTTAAAATTAAAATTAAAGTTGAGCTTCAAGAGATAAAACTAAGTTTAAGTATTTTTGCTGTTGGTTGGATGTCCTTATTTTAAGATAATAAACTCTGATGTTCGTTTCCAAAACGAATACTTTGTTTCTGAGTGACTAATTACATATTTCAAAATAATCTACTAAATAATTTAGTCTACAGTTCTTCGAGATTTTTAGAAGAAACGATAATAACCACGAAATGTCTTGTCTCACGTCTCATCTCGTCTTGAATTCCGCAAAGTCTGTCTCGTCTCATGAACAAGATTAGTAGAGTTATGTTAAAAGTAGATTCATTCTTATAATTAGTCCGCGGTGGCTCAGTGGTAGAGGGTTCATCTCTAGTGCGTGGGGTCCTTGGTTCTATCCCAGCTCGCTCCAAGTGAACTCTGTGGTGGACAAACACCGTGTTTATGGATTTTCTCGGAGACCTTCGTTTCCCTCTGCTTTCTTCATTCCAACAATTCATTTATTTCTCATCATCATCGTCTCCTTTAGTCTAATCGGCATAATCGTGCGATGTAAAACTCAAAGATTTTATTTTCTCTTATAATTGTTATTTCCGCCTTTCACTTAATTTTTCTCTGAAAAACCAATGACAAGGACACTATATATCGTACGATTTCATCGAACTCATCCGATATGGATCAAACTTTGTATGATGGTAGACTTTGACTTGATATTCAAGCTTGTGAATATTATGGTACGCAGATCTTTGGCTCCTAAGTTGAACTTTGAAACGGTTGAATCGATGTTCTCTGCCACTTGAAGTGAAATTGTTTTAAGATACACTGAGCTCAAATTGAAAGATATAATAATTAGTGACAGAGTAAGTGGTATAATAATAATAATAATAATAATAATAATAATAATAATAATAATAATAATAATAATAATAATAATAATAATAATAATAATAATAATAATAATACTTTCATTACATTTAGGAAATAATAGACAATGTATTCAATTACAATTTCCAGTTCACAAAGTTGCATCAAATTTAAACAAACATATCGCAATGCTATAAAAATATACATTAAATGATAAGCCATAGAACATGGAAATCATATAGGAAATAATAATAATAATAATAATAATAATAATAATAATAATAATAATAATAATAATAATAATAATGTTTTTTGAATTTATTATGAATTTGAATAATTCATTCTTCATGGAACGTGATTGATCTGTTTAAAATATTTCTTATTTTTGTTATTGCAGTATAGAAGGTAGACATGCTGCACCACCTACCTTTGTATTCCAATAATTTGGAAACGTTATCCATCTCAGAAACTATTCACTAACCAAGTTGCGGCTTGAAGACGAAACATTACTCAAAGGAAACAATTTGCAAAATTGAATGAAAATGGATACAACAGAATTGTGGAGAAATACATGTGCGACTATGGTTTCGATTTACGTTTATATGCTTTGTTGAGATTCACTACACGTCTTCTCCGAAAATGTTGCCTGGCGAGAAATCAAGGTAAGAACTGACCATTCCAACCCAAGGACGTTTAACCGTTGCGAGTAAAGAAAATTAAAAAGCAGACACGTTGAGATGTGTGTGAATCTGTTGAGTCATGCTGTACTATAATTGATCATGTGAATAAAAAATAATAATTATTTGGTTACCTTGGTAAATGAAGCGATATGTTGGAATTCACTTCTGCCACCTTCAACGAACTTATTGCTATGGTATTCAAAGAATAGATCTATTTCTTTTCTTCGATCGTGTGAGCTGAGATAATCGGGTCTTGACTTCCATAAGGTCAGTGATAATGTTATGAAATATATCGCTTGTTCAAGGTCATTATCAAACATAGACGCAGATTATTTAAGAAGTTCAAAATTTATGTCTGTGATATCGCACATATTCAAATATTACGTTATAAAAAAAAATACTTTTAACATTAGATACTTTGTTGTAGCGCCCTAGACTTCAGTCCGCTGTAAACCTACACTATAGGTTAAAATCGTGGTTAATTAAAACTTTTGTTGGTTTACATTATTATTATTATTATTATTATTATTATTATTATTATTATTATTATTATTATTATTATTATTATTATTATTATTATTATTATTATTATTATTATTACTAGTACTTATCCCCAAAGATTTCGGCTCGCTAAAAATTATAGGTTAAAATATTGAACCATAAATTGTAACAACGCAGTTTTTTCTTCAATTAAATATACAATTGCCTGCACGAAAGCGCCATCTAATAGCGTCAGATGGGCGATTGTGAACTATAAAGAATGAACGTTACATAGAAATTGACACGTTCTTTTGTTATACTAACAAGTAACACTTCCTAAGTGTAACTATCCGATTTTGGTAAAATTTGGCAGGTAGATACTACACATACAATAAACGAATACGCGTTTTTTTTCATTTTCTGCCAAAAACAGTTCTAGGGGGGTAAAAGCCCCCACCCAAAATTTTGCAAGTTGACGTCTGAAAGGCAAAAACAAGTGGACCGAAGTGAACGAAATTGTGCACAGATATTGTAGACGTAAAATGAGGGAATACGTGTTCCGTATTTTCCTGGAAAAAATGGTTAGATGGAGAAAGGACCCCTCCAACCTTTGATCACGAAATGTTAAAACTGCTAATAACAGTGTGTCAGATGTGTGTAAAGGACATGAAGATTTGCAACGAAACTTTGTGTAGGGGCAATAAGCAAAAAAATAAACGAATACTTTTTTTTTTTACTTTCTGCGGAAAAACGGTTTTAGGAGCAAAAGCCCCCACCCAAAATTTTGAAATTTGATTCTAGAATGGTTCGATTATCAAATTAGTTGTTGAGCCCATTAAAATACATCAATGTATCCTTTTATGTACTTATCTTTAATAAATAAAATGGAGAAGTGTACATATACTTTTTACACAACTTTCTAATATGTCTGCCTAACTCACTCAATAAATCTATTTATTTTTGGTTGTCCTGACAACGACATTCCAAAATCCTATTATTTAAAAACATTTGAATATCTTTTTATATTGACATTATAACTAACTTATTTCTTTTTCTTTCTCTTTTTCTAATAGTAGAATCAGCCTAGTACATATTTAAAATACCTTACCCCCAAAATTACAAGAAAATAATGATTTACAAGTAAACAAAATATACAACGTACTGTTGTAATTCCCGAAAGGCCGAAAGAAGTGGGAAGAAGTGAACGAAATTGTGCACAGATATTGTAGTCTTAAAATGACGGAATACAGGTTTCGTATTTTCATGAAAAAAAAAGAAAAGAAAAAAAACAATTGAGTGGTTCACGGACCCCTCCAAACCTTTGATCACGAAATACCAAAACTACTAATAACAGTATGTCAGAAGTGCCTAAAGGACATGAAGAATTAGAACAAAACTTTGTGTAGTGACAATACGCAAAAAATAAACGAATACGGTTTTTTTTTAATTTTCTGTGGAAAAACGGTTTTAGGGGCAAAAGCCCTCAACAAAAATTTTGAACCTTCACATCCGAAAGGCAAGAAGAAGTGGACCGAAGTGAATGAAATTGTGCACAGATATTGTAGAGGTAAGATGAGGGAATACGTGTTTCGTATTTTCCTGAAAAGAAAAAGAAAACTGTTCGGTGAACAGAGGCGTTGGGTGGCGGAAGGAGTGGAACGAAGCGAACGAAATTGTGTGTAGATATTGTATGTGTAAAATAAGGCCTTCCGTGTTTCACAAGTGTTCCTATCCGATTTCTTCAAATTTGGGAGATCAACAGTAAGTACAAACAGTATAGCGTATTTTACGCGTATAGTATTTCAGGAGGCGCGTTTAACCCTTACAATGTTTTTTCCGCATAAACAAAACACACGTATCGATTTATTTCCTGTTTGCTGTTAATGTGTCAAATTTGAAGCAAATCGGATAGAACATTTGAGAACCATGAAAGGCTTTATTTTACATATACAATATCTACACACAATTTCATTTGCTTCAGTCCACGCCTTCCTGCGCTGTTACGGTAATATTACTTTTTCTCAGAGGAGGCCTTGGCCCCAACACTGTTTTCCGCACAGATTAAAGCACGTTTCGTTTATTGTTTTGCAAATTGTCCCTGCACGAAGTTTCGTTGCAGTTCTCCATATCCTTTAGGAACTTCTGACGTATACTTATTTGCACTTTTGATATTTCGTAATCGTGCACCAAAGGGACGCGTACTAGCCACTAGACCAGATGGAGGACGGCTTTCTTTTAATATGTAAAATCTTGCTCCCTGAAAAAGTAATTCCTCCCATTATAACAACTTGCTAGCTACACACTGGTATACCTATGATGACGTCTGCTGAATTAGTGGAAATGCTCTTAATTCTACAATGAAGGGATATTTAATTCATCCAGAGATTTACCTTTTCAAAATAATTCAACCAGATAAGGAAGTTGTGAACAATCAAGTGTGTCGCAGGATCCCTTCCCCAAGGATATATTTTAGTATTTTGAACAACTCTAATACATATTCAGCTCGCATAAATGACTTAAATCTCAATCCATGCACATTCTTCTGATTCAACTTGCTAGCCATCTAGTGTCATATATGTTATGTGAAGTTCATTAAGTCCAACATTGATCACGCAAGGAGTGAAAAAGAAGAAAACCAAAAAAATAGAATATTACATCATTGAAAGCATGAACCCAGCCAGGAGACGAAGCCCTTGCTCCAAACAGGAATTTCCTTCTGAGTGAACAATTAATTACACATTATTACAGAATAATTAGTGTTTCATATTCAAACCAAACATTGTTTAAAACTTAACGAACGTACAAATCCTTGCAACACGTCATAAATTGGTTGTCCCGAACAGAAATCTTAAACCTTTAATGTTATAAAGTGGGCCATTTTTATTTCAATTTCACTGGGGCAACTTTCACAATTTTGAAGGAAAGATGCCCCAGTCGATCACGTGACATACTCATGGACGAAGAAACACAATCATATTAGCGTTTGTAGAAGACAAGTTCTTAAGCAGTTATGTTTTATTCATGTACTTCTATTTAAATATCGTCAAGAGTATTACTGTACTACGTTTCACTCTAAAATTATAGACACTGAAATAAGAGTAACTTAGCTTTGTAAACAGGCCTGAACAAAAGCAGCTTCTTTTTCCGATGCAACTTCTACATATATTTACTCAAGACTGTGTACCCTTTCACGCGCATGGCAAGTGCTGTGACCACGAGTCACAGACCTTGAGCAATTCGAGCAGGGGCGTCTTCACTCAGTGGGGCATCTTTACCCAAGATACTGTATATTTTGACGCAATGCGGCATATATTTTCTTTCCAGAAACGTCCTCATTTCTTGGGTAAAAATAGGTTAAGAAGAAGCTGTGAGTTCACCGCTTACTTAAAAAATATATTTGACGATATATTTTATGAAATTATAGAAAGGTGTTTGATGTTTTGACATATCTATCAATTTTTGATATTCTCTTGATGTGGATTTTTAATATGCATATATCATATCATAAAATCATCATAATTGGAGAGCCCTACGCTCGCCATACCATCAGGAGAGAAAATGATAAAACTATTGTGAGTGGTGTTTTGCATAGTCTTTGCTGAAGAGCGAGAATAAAATACACATGTTTCCTATTCAATTAAGAAGATTATTTTCTAAGTTTTTACGAACAAAAGAAACATTCAATATTTCTACTCAACTCATTGACTGTTTAAGAAAAGTCGTGAAGCAGTAATAATAGCCCATTGTTTTGTAGAAGCACGAACTATTTATTATTCTGATGATGATTCAGAATGGTCTGTGACGAAACTCAAATGATTTTTTAGCTTCTTGCTCTCTAATGTGGTTAGTCCATAGAGCTCGACAATAATCTTATCGTTTGCTATTGTCCACCTTCAAGATTATCATTGGAGATAGAGTGTCAACTAGTTTTCGCTATTTCCACACCATAAATAGGGAAAATGCCATGATGTCGCAAAAGTCATGCATAGAGAGACAAATGGCAGGACATCTCCGCTTCTGTCTGCAGCATTGTGATGGCTGCATCCGCATCTGGCACTAGTATGGTACCTGACTACTGTGGTGACGCCTGATTTTCTTTTAAATCGCAATATCGGTCCGGCATAAAGTGTTATGCTGTGGAGTGCAATTTTATTCCAAGTCTATTCGTATTTCCTACGCACTAGCGGACATTTGACAAGGCAACGTACATTGACGAGGTGTTGGAATCGATTGTGGTCCCTTTTGTGCAGGGCTTGCTGGAGACTACATTTCAACAGAATAACGCTCTCTTATATTGCACATACTGTCGTACACTTCCTAGCTGGACACAGTGTCCTCCAAAACCTCTGCTTCCTTCACCCTTAACCGTTCGCTCCCCCAGTCTCTCGCCGATTGAACACGTCTGATCGATGGTTGCACTAGAGACCTGCACGGGCCGAATTTTTCGGCCCGAGCCCAATCCAGCCCGAACGTACCTAGGCCCGGCCCAGCCCGGGCCCGAAAAGATTTGGAGATTTTCGGCCCGGCCCGATAAGTTTTTCAAAATTCTTGGCCCAAGCCCGGCCCGGGCCCGATAAATTTTAAAAGTTTTTGGCCCAACCCCGGCCCGATAGTTTTTAAAAAAATTAGCTCGAGCCCGAATCTTTCTGAAAATTTAGTACTAAATTTGACCTAACCATCAGAAACATTTTCTAAACTTTGGTTCACAACCTGACGCTTGCCTTCCGAATGGTACCATTGCCTCCTAGAACTTTCCCTGTCATCGAGAGAATAAAAACTCCATTCCCTGTAACAAAAATCTAACTTAATTGATTTTTAGCATAAAGTGAAGATGGCAATATTGTTTAGAGACAGGCAAAACATTCCGACCCCTTCTTTTTATATTTTGAGTTCAGTGAAGGTCAGGGTCAGAGCTCAATTTACCGCATAATGCCTGCAATCCTCTATAGTGAAAGTGGAGCAGCTAAGAAACACAAACTGTAAAGAGCTATTGCATTCTTTGTAACATTTTTCACGAACACTCTGCTTCAACGTTTGGCTTTATTCCAATTATCGTTTAACGAAAGTCAATAATCATTAAATAATTTCAATTGATCGGCCCAGCCCGGCCCGACCTGAAGAGAAATCAGTGTCGGCCAGCCCAAGCCCGGCCCGGCCCAAAGAAATAACAGTGTCGGCCCGCCCAAGCCCGGCCCGGCCCAAAGAAATAACAGAGTCCCTCTGCTTCCTTCTACTCCCGGCTTCCTTCACCCGACCCGTGCAGGTCTCTAGGTTGCACAACGTTTCTCATACCTGCGAGATCTGCCAGCGAAAAGTTGATGATATGCAGTGGCGGCTAATGTAAGTGTTGCAGCGTTGCGCAACGACCAAAGTATTTCAAGAAAAAAATATTATTATCAATAGTAGTAAAGACCAGGAAAAAAAATACTTTTTAGTACTTGCATATATACACTTTAAATAACATATTTTTTTTACTTCTGTAACTCTCCGTTCCGTTAATCCATTTTAAAAAGCGAAAAATAATCCGTCACAGAGTCTCTAATTTACATTGTGTTGCAGCGAGCATGCAACGACCAGATTCCTTCAGCGCGGGGATTGGAGCAAATGTTAAGTCTCTTTTCCCCTATCTCAGAAGTTAAAGGGACTGGTCGTTGCAGTGCTTCTGCAACACAGCACGATTTCCAGTGAACGAGAAGGTTTTTCACGCTAAATAAAATTTCTGAATTTTCTTTCACTAGCAATTAACAAATGGAATTTGTTTTTATGAATTCATATTTTTAAATTACGGGACCATACTGAAGTAAATCAATATAATGGCAATTAAAAAAAGTGATTGCAAAATTACAAAATAAGAAAGAAAATATCTAGTAGAGGAGAAAACAAATGAAAGTAGACCCACATTTACAAGTTAATTCTTAGCTTATATTGATAATGAAGGCTTCTTCTACAGTAATTTGTGAATCAAATATTAATAAGTCAATATGTAGAATCGCCCCCCCCCCCTCTGTGGATAGTATTTTAGTATAAACATATTTCTTTTATAAAATAAGTATATTTTATACTCTTGGTAATTTCTACATAAAACTGTATGATGGGGAACGCCACATTGAATTTGGGACTAATTAGCAATGCTCAGGGGCGTAGCCACGAGGGGGGGGGTTCACCGGGTCCGGACCTCCCAAAAATTTCGAAACTTGACTAACATTTGTAGACTTTCTTAATAAACTATACTTTCCTAACACAGAAACGATTGATGTAGGCTAAATATTTTATTTTACGCCTCATCATGTACTCTTCTTTTCTTATAAAAATAATCGTTCTATCATTTTTTTCTAAAAATATAGGTGATAGCAAGTAAGAATTTCTTATCGTTTTTTCGGGTGCAGTATAATTCAGGTTCCATATTATGTAGACGTATTGGACCTCCCTCAAATACTTTGGACCCCTCCCAGTTAATATTTCTGGGTGTAGAACTGGCAGTACTGTTTGTTTTGATGTTCTTTGATTTTTTTGGCTTCTGTTACATGCTGATCCTTCATCTGGCGGGTTTCGAGGTTTCCTTTCCAGAACATATCACATTGGTAGGCATTGTTTCGACTCATGTGGAAGTATATTGTGTTCATCGTGCATTGCGTAACAAGCAAGACGGATGATTTGGAATGTAGTTTTTTTCTTTTACGCACGTGTGTGTGTGTGTGTGTGTTGATGTATGAATATGTGACATTCGGAATCCATATACCAGTACCTATTTTGTATCAGCTGTTTTGGTTTTTAATTATTAGGTTTAATTTTATTGTGTGTGCTTTAATTCTGTAAATAACCTACAAATTCTGAATGAATTGTATACCATGACTTCTGTAAATAACTTACAAAAAACATTGACCAGCTTTCAACTGAGGAAAAATTTGCAATTAAATCTTAGACAAAACAAGCAAAGGGCAATTCAGGAGAGTGTTCGAAAAAAAAATCCAGTTTATATTTACAGGATATCTTATGCAGTAGTGTTGTTTGCACCAGATACATTTCCTCAATTTATTTTAAATTTTCCTGGATAAACTGCGAATAAAGTGTGTTCAATGTACATTTTTTTATAACACTAATCTCTGCTACGAACTCTCTTCAGTCAACGCTGAAGAGAAATTCGGATCACTGTCAAGGACTGAGTTTGCTAGAATGAATCGTTCGCAACAATCTAGAAAAAATATTTAGTAAATCTACAAAGCTTTGGAATTAATATTAACAGTACCTCTGGCGTCAGCAAAAGACGAAAAGTTTTTTTCCACATGAGAAAGAATTGACACTTTCAAGGAATTGAATGTCCCAAGAAAGGTTATCACCATTGGTTATGCTTTCCATCGAAAAATACCTTACAATAAGAATACCAGAGTTCAACCAGCATATATTAGACAGATTTGCTCCAATCAAAGAGAGGAAAATGAACTTACTAATTAATTAAGGTGATTAATCGGATAAAATGTTCTGCATTTTTATTTTTTAAAAACAGAATTTTATTTAATTTAACATGTCACATAGCATTTGCATCTAAAGTTATGCTGATTAGTCAATGAATCAACTTTATATCTTCTGTCTCTTATCGCTCGCACTGCAACACCCGAAACCACAATCCACCGGCCGCCACTGATGATATGTGGCATCGTGTCGAAGACGCATGGCTTGCCATACTGCAGGAGGACATCTAGGGGCTCATCCTCTCAACGCCTCGCTGTGTTGCAGCCATTCTGACCGCCCATGGTAGGCACATAGGATACTGACGGTCACCAATATTGCACTGTCGCCTCATTATTTTGCGTTGCATAGAGGGCTAAATTTAATCGTTTGCTACTTCCAGGGGAGCCCACAAAAGGGGGGGGGACATGACGCCAATTGTGTCATGAGAATTTTTTGGAGATTTTTAAATCTAAAATAATAATTAAAATTATCTTATTTCACGCAAAGACTAGTTACTCAGTCAAATACTACATTGTTATACCTTCCTGCTCCGCCTTCTTCCCCCATTCCCACCGATTTAATACCATAACCATTTTTCCGCCTTGTAATCTGATTTTCCCGATTAAACCCACAACAATATTCAAATATAATCAAACACCTCCCCATCCTCAGAATTTTCTAAGTCCACCAAAAATTCTTATCAGTACGGGTAAGCAATAATCGTCAAACCATACATAACGAAAATTCACCTAATAGTTATTTATATAGGAGTGAAAAAAATAATTTTGCAAATAGGAAAACAGAACTATTTTTAGAGTCAAATGTAAACACTGACCCTTTCCTTCACGGGACTACCACCCTCTCCCTCGACTCGCCTCGGCTAAATAAAGACTAATTTTAACATAAATATACATGTAAAAAGAAATCAGGAAATTACTGATTATAAGTGAACGTTTAAAGTCAGGGACGAACAACAAAAAGTCTTGTTGAGGATAGTCGAGCATCACAGAAAAATCGTTACCAAGCGAACAAAAGAAGGGATTGCATAATTCAAAGTTGATTAGTGTCTAGTTTTAGTATTATTTTAAGTTTACGATGCCTAGTTTTAAAAATAAAAGTAATTAACATTGAAAAATTGTATTTTTATTGAAAAATGGTTATTTTTGCCTACTTTTACAAAACTGATCAAAGTGTGCAACTTCTAAATATTATCCAATCTTCTTGAAATTTGTCATATATATGTTTTCCATCTCTGAGACTCGGGGTATAAGCAAAGTCTGCAAAAATTTTACGTTTTATTTTATGCCTTACAAATGAAAGATTCTAAAGTGTACAAAAATTAATTATCAATGTTACGTTGAAATAAAATACATTTAAATTTAAAGTTTGAGTGATTGCACTGAGCGTTTTGTCTTTTTTTTTTTTTTTTACCAATGAGCTCACGTATTGTAAGAGGAAGAAGTGTAAAATTAAATGTGAGGGGGATGTTTTGTTAATTTGGGGGGATTGGCGTCGCAGCCTTTGGGGGGGGGGATTGGCACCTCTGGCTACTTCTATCATCAGGTGCCTGGCTGCGAACATTTTTGCTGCTATCTTGTTCCTCCTTGATGTAATTTTAATGGTGAATAGTGTATAAAACGTGGGATACGGACAAAATCTCGCGGCCGAAACATCGCCGCCCAAAATCTCGCCGGCCAAAACCTCGCGGGACAAAATCTCGCCGGGCCAAAACCTCGCGTGGCCAAAACCTCGCCGCCCAAAACCTCGCGTGGCCAAAACCTCGCCGCCCAAAACCTCGCGGGCCAAAACCTCGCGTGGCCAAAACCTCGCGGGCCAAAACCTCGCGTGGCCAAAACCTCGCCGCCCAAAACCTCGCGTGGCCAAAACCTCGCCGTCCAAAACCTCGCGGGACAAAATCTCGCCGGGCCAAAACCTCGCGTTGCCAAAACGTCGCCGGGCCAAAACCTCGCCACCCAAAACATCGCGTGGCCAAAACCTCGCCGCGAATGAAACTTTTCTTTAAAATTTACCCAATTCTTAATATGCAATTCCACATTACAAATAATAGTAATAATAATAATAATAAGATATAAAACATCGTGTGCGTGGGCTTTCTCGGGTCATTCCCGTTTCCTCCCACTTTCTTTATTCGATCATTTCCTTCATCCTGGTCATCTACGTCTCCTTTAACTACAGGACATAATCAAGGGACGTCGTAAAAACTCATATATTATTTCAAACTTTCATAAATATTATTAGATTTTTGTTAAAATTTTAAGTTTTTGGATGTTCCAAAGTTCACGAAACTAACCCCGTTAGTTGTCATTACTTTCCTTATGCAGACTTTCTTTCCCTATTACCAGTTTAAAAACATCCTGTCGCCCTACCTTCACATTGAAATCCTCTAATACAGAAATAGAATTTTCATATGGTATCGCGGGACTTGGTCAAATACCCGTGATACTTCTTCTGAAACAGCGTCTTTTATACCGTCATTCTTATCATCTGTAGGAACATTTACATTTTGGTCAGGCAAGATTTTGGGTATGGCAAGATTTTGTCCCGCGAGGTTTTGGCCAGGCGAGGTTTCGGCCCGGCGAGATTTTGGGCCGCGGGGTTTTGGGAGGCGAGGTTTTGGCCAGGCGATGTTTTGGCCCCGCGAGGTTTTGGCCAGGCGAGGTTTCGGCCCGGCGAGATTTTGGGCCGCGAGGTTTTGGGAGGCGAGGTTTTGGCCAGGCGACGTTTTGGTCCGCGGGGTTGTCGCCGCGAGGTTCTGGCCGCGAGGTTTTGTACCCAAACCATAAAACGTATACAGATAGAACTATTTATCTTGAAACGCCCTTGTAACTTTTAAATTAATCGATAGAAATCACTGAAGTTTTGCACCATACAATTATTGGCAGGGGAACATTGGGTAACATACCCATCGAAGCCACCAGATTAACAGTGATGCCAACCCAACATAAAGTTGTATTTTATAAATGGCACTACGTCTGGTTATTACAAATTTTAAATCTTCGTATTAAACGGAAATATTCAGTATTACACTTATTGTTCAGCGTTGTAAACTAAGGATGCAATATTATAAATATTCACATGTTCCAGTTTTAGCGTCTTCTACAACAGTAATAGTGCAAGTGAGGCAGACGAGGCACGCCCACAGTACCTTACTGTCGAATACTATGATCATTATATGACATATTTTGAACAAACAGGAATACAATTATAGTGAACTGAAAATTTGAGTATTTTTAAAAGTTTTCTTTCTAAAAAATGGTTAGATAGCCTAAGTACTAATTCCAACAACATGACAGTTTTTACTGCATATAAAGCCCCCCCCCCTCCAGTTTTCAGCAATTTATTATCTCGAAAAAATTCGAAGATATAATAAACATTATTAAAGTTTGCAACATTGCTTCAAATTACGTATGTAATTGCGAGAACTTGTAATTATATATACCAAATAGTTCTATATTATAAAAGTTAAATGAAAAAGCACTTAAAGATTAACTTCTCCTAGACCGCTGAACTGATTTTGATGATTTTTCGTCCATCAGTGGACCATGGCCTGTCTTGGATTTTCACTACATTAGTTTGCCCGACGGGTGTGTTCTGAAAGGGTAGAGAGGATTCAAAAATTTATTCCAGAAATACAGTATCTCACGAGCTCGTCAAGTTAGAAAGGTGAAACTCGATATATAGACTCTTCATTGAAAACAAGAGGATACATGTTCCAACGTTAAATAAATCCGTTTTAAGAAAATGGGGAACAGGCATTTTCTACCTAAATGAAAATGAATGTAACATGTGTGGCCACCAATTTATCCTACACCGAATTTTGTAATTTTTAATATATAAGTGGACCATAGTTTTCGTTGTCGCTAAGTTGAATAGGAATACTCCTGATTCTGTTTACGTACGTTCAAATTCATTTCCCATCAGAATCAAGGATGAGGGTGACATGTAAAAATAATCGAAAATGACCTAAAATTAGTGTCCAATCCATAGTTTTCGGAGTCGCCAATAATGAATAGTGACACTTTCAATGCCGTTGAAGTTCAAATTCATGGGACGGTGAGGACTGAAGGCTCGGAAGAGGGTACCGTATAAAAATATTCGAAAACGACGGATATTAATATTCAATCAATAGTTTTCGGAGTTCCTGAGATGAATAGTAACACTCCTGATCCTGGTTTAGTTTAGCCCTTTTCCGGAGGATGGTGAGGAGGGGTGAAGTGGGAAGGGGTGATATTACAGATTTTTATCATTGCACTCACGCGCGTCGACTACCCACAAAATTTTTAGTTTGGACAGAAACAAAATAAAATAAATATTTATCACTTGACTCTATGAAAAAAATAAGCAATTAAAACATTGAGATCGAAGTTTCAATTTCTAATCTCTAAAACATAATTGTTTGTTTCAAATGTATTTGTGCAAAGGCAACCAAGCAACAAACTACCCCTTCCTTGCCTGCCCCTGGCCTAGTCAAAGCAGTCCTCAGTGACAGTGTTCATAAAAGATTTGAACTAAAAAAGTTAATAAAAAATACCGAGACTCCCCTGAAAACATAACACATCCCGCCATTATACGCACCCGCATAAATTTTGGAAAGTCGGTGCAATTGATTGCACTTTCATTGAAGTGAGTTTTAAGAGGGAAGGGGTTCAAATATTTTTCATATACCTATTCTGGCCATGCGAAGAACGGATATTTCAGCTGGCGTGATATTAAAAGAAACATAGGAAAGCAACAATAATTTTCAAAATTACCCACAAATACCTACTTTTTTTTTTTTTTTTTTTAGAAGTAAGTATGTTAATCTTTACTAATGTTTTTCATATCTCCAGAATGGTTTGAGATATCAAATTGGTGTAAACGTCATTGTGATGTTTATGTCTTTTGGAAACTATCTACTCGATTAGATGCGATATTTATCTAAACATTTTTTCAAAATGCCCCATTCGAAAAAATCAAATTTTCAATTCCTTATAGCTTTATTGTTATTAGTTTAAAATACTTCAAATTATGATCATATTGTTCGACACGGTACGCACCTTTGGCGTGGGAGGCCCGAGTTCGATTCCCGGTGGGAGCTCATGTGGTTTGGATTCCACGTTAATCAGTAGGTCCACGTCTCATATAGCCTCCCTGCTAAACGGGACGTTAAACTCAAAGTCAACTCAACTCAACTCGACACGGATATGCATTGATCACTCCATCTCAGTTGCGTTTTGTTGTAGGGGCTTCCAAAGTTTCAACGTTTGTGATGCTGCGAACTTTCAACGTTTGTTTTTAGTTTACAACACTGAATAATAGGTGTGGTATCGTGTTATTATTTAATATATTTCTATGAATTTAAAATGTGAAATTACTTGAAGTATTGATATTTCAAAAACAGCAACTTCAAGTTGGGTTGGCAACGTTGTTGATCTGGTAGTATTTAATAGTATGTCAAGCAATATCTTCCTGCCGATGTTTGCATAGTACAATATTTTAGTGTTTTTTTTTTAATCTATGAGTTAAAAAGATGTTTATAATGAGAGTTTTATATGCCGCTTACATCTCCCTAAGTTCAGGGATTTGTGAGAAACTCTTTTCCTACAAAATAAATAAATAAATATAAATAAAATAATAATACAAGTATACTTACGATATATACTCGTATTTTTTTAAAATCCTCTCTTACCCCTTGTTATCGTGACAAAAGAAATTTTGTTCAAATTGTACGTTTGTAGCTCTAATACTATGCCCTGAGTATTAAAAATTGACTCACTTTTACTCATTTATGGAAAATAATACAGAATATGGGTATAACGAATGGTGAAAAAAAATTGCACAAAAGTTGCAACACTGCAAACCCTGGCAACAGTGGACCGTGCCACACGTTATGAGCTATGCAGGAAGATTAGTGTATCTGTTGTGCATTAACAAGCGCTGGAGAAGAATGACGCACAACGAAATGAGTTTGGCGTTAAATGAGGAACAGCGTCGTAAAATAATCGTGCAATATTAGAAAGACAATCCGAATGTTAAAAACTCAGACCTTGTGAAACACTTCAGAGTGTGGGATATTCAAGACGAACGGTGTATAATATTGTGTCAAAAGTAGAGAAGGGTATGAACGTGGAAAAGAAGGTCGGCAGTGGACGGAAATCGACTTGAAGTGATCCCAAATTGTTGAGACAACTTCAACGAGCTACTGCAGGTAAGGTGGCAAAATCATACCGAGAACTTGGTAGGAAATTTCACTGTAATAAAAATACAGTGAAGGATGCTTTACAGAAAGTGGGAATTACCAGACGTAAACGGAAAACTGTGCCGAAGGTTACGGAACAACAAATTGTGATTCAGAAGCAACGTTTAAGAACTCTGGTCACCAAAACGTTCACTGCTACAAATGATGTACTGTGCATCATGGACGATGAGACCTATTTTACTTAGGCTGTCACGAGCGGCAGCCTAAATCGTACTACGATCTAGTAACTGGTGATGTGCCTGATTCAGTGCGTTTTTCTCCGAAATCAAAATATCCACAAAAGGTGTTGCTATGGCTTGCGATGAGTGAAAAGGGATTCTCTAAACCGCAGTTTCTCACCATCGGTCTTGCGCTAAACAGTGAACGTTATGTGAAGTTCTGTCTGCCGAAAGTTAAACAGTTTATCAACAATTAGCATCGTGGAGACAATGTGGTGTTTTGGCCAGATTTAACCAGCTGCCACTACGCTACAGCAAGTCTTTCAGCCATGGCACACTATGGTATACGCTACATACCCAAAGAGAAAAATCCTCCGAATGTTCCTCAAATTCGGCCTATTGAGGACTTTTGGGCAAATTTAAAGAGACAAATGTATGCTAATAATTACACTGTTCAACAACGAAAATGTAAATTGAACAAAATCAGCTAATTCTTATTGATTTTGTGGTGCTGATCACGAATTTGAAAGTTATTTTCGAATATTAGCTCTACTTTTCGTTTTACAGGCATGTCTAATAATAACGCTTTAAAAATAAATATATTCGCTTCGTTTGGGGTAAAATGTTACACTGATCCGGCAACACTGGAGAAACTATATGAACGCTTGGTTTCATTGTGTTCCTTATCTCAATAGTGTTCTGCTATTGTTAGAAAAGACAGGTTTAGTGCAGTTATCAGCGTTTTGGGTGTGACGTTTGTGTAGTGCAGGACATAAAAATACAACTACAAGTACGCAAAAATTCTGATATTTCAAATGTATATTTTTAAATAGTTGTCGGAACTATTTCAAGTGACATTTTGAGGATTTCAATAAACAAAAATGCCGCGAAATTGTGTAAACAGTGCTGATAGCTTCTGCTACGTGTGTGGGGAAGTGACATTTTCCTCAAAAAAGCAGACTATAACACCACTAATAAGAAAAGCCTATCAATATTACTTTGGTTGTAAAATTGGAGACCAAGATAAATCTTGGGCACCCCACATTGTGTGTAACACTTGTGCCAGCAATCTAAGAAATTGGATTAATGCGAAGGGGCGCTCAATGCCTTTTGCAGTGCCCATGATTTGGAAGGAGCCAAGCGACCACATCAGAGACTATTATTTTTGTATGGTTCCTTCCGTCAAGAAGGGAATTTCCACGAAGAAGAAGCGGGCCTTGATCTATCCTAACATTCCTTCTGCAATGCGCCCTGTTCCACATGGAGAAGGACTACCTGTTCCTGACCCACCTAAAGAATACGATCTTTTTTCTGATGATGATCAAGAAGTTGAATCTCCTGAATCAAGTACTTCGAAGGACCCTACGTTTGTTGTAGAAGAACCTCCATGTGAACCACATAGACTTACTCAAGAGGAACTAAGTGATCTAATCAGAGACTTGGACCTCTCGAAAAGCAAAGCCGAAATTTTAGCGTCACGCTTAAAGCAATGGAATTTATTGCAGGAAAAAGTAAATATTTCAGTGTATCGGAATAGGGAGATGTTCACTTCATTTTTTACTTGAAAGACACACTTGTGTCATGTACAGATGTAAATGGTCTCGTGAGGGCACTTAAAATTAATTACGAACCTACGGAGTGGAGGCTCTTTATAGATTCGTCCAAGGTGAGTTTAAAGGCAGTGCTTTTACATATTGGAAATGAACTTCCTTCAATTCCTGTAGGTTACGCAGTTCATATGAAGGAATCTTATGAAAACTTGAAACGTTTACTTCAAGCCATTAAATATTACGATTTTCAGTGGCTCATTTGTGGTGACCTTAAAGTAATAGCACTGTTGCTAGGTATGCAGTTAGGGTATACAAAGTATTGTTGCTTTATATGTGAATGGGACAGTAGAGATCGTGGATCTCATTACCGCAAAAGTGATTGGAGTACCAGAGAAACTCTTCAGCCGGGAGTGAAAAATGTGCAGCATGAACCACTGCTAGATCGTAACCAAATTTTGCTTCCCCCTCTACATATTAAATTAGGTCTTATGAAAAGTTTTGTTAAGAGCATGAACCAAGAGGATGAGGCCTATAAGTACCTAAGAGGGCAATTCCCTCGATTAAGTGATGCCAAAGTTAAAGAGGGTGTTTTCATAGGGCCACAGATTAGGCAACTATTCAAAGATCACAAGTTCGACGAAATTCTCCAAGGTGAGGAGAAAGCTGCGTGGGAAAGCTTGAAGAGTGTTTGTTCACAGTTCTTGGGAAGACACCGAGCAACAAATTTCAAACAACTGGTAGCAAAGTTGTTATTGTGCTACGAAAATCTTGGTTGCAATATGTCTCTGAAACTCCATTTTCTTCATTCACATCTAGACTTCTTTCCCGAAGATTGTGGAGCAGTAAGTGACGAATATGGTGAGCGTTTCCATCAAGATATTGCAGCCATGGAGAAGAGATATGAGGGAAAGTGGAGTTCTAACATATTGGCCGACTACTGTTGGACTATTGCAAGGGATGCTCCATATGTAACTTACAAAAGGCAAGCTAAGCGAAGATGCTCAAAATAAAATAAACATAATCCTGTACAAGGGATCACTTGAAACTTTTGTCTACATTGCAGTGTAGTTCTTGCACAAAAAGGTATTTGTACATATTTTTCATGTTTTGATGTTAATACTGATTTTTATTACGGAATTGTTAATGTTTAACTTGAGCACGGTTACTTTATTTTCTGTATCCCTGTGAAACTGGTATTTGCGCAATTTTGAAAAAGGAAGTACAAGGGTATAGAAAGCTATAGGTTAGGATACTTCTTAACTCCCCAGCTTATCACATCACAGTGAAATAGATAAAAAAGTGAAATGTAGGTTTTTACAAGGATTTTGCCTAAATGTTCTATGAATATTAATACATTTGTATATATACAGCTACTGTTGTACAAGGGCGTTTTTTTTTCACAACCTGAGCTAAGAAAATTCTTCTATTATCATTTCCTTTCATATTATGCTTAAATGAATGTAAAAATAGCAATTTCAAAGAATTTACATACTTTCGATCAAAATTTGTTGAACAGTGTTATCAGCCAACATCCGTTGCAGGTCTTATCTGACGGATCCGTAGATACTTGAAAGAAATTGATACATCGTGTTTCGCGTCATCCATCCAAAAAGTTCCCCGCAATTGTCGCAAGGCCAGTAGATATGGCGTAAATGTGTTTGTACATTAAAGTTCAGATGTCATTCTTGGTTAACAATCAAAGAACACAATAAAATTGCTGATGTTCAGTGTGGCAAACGGATTATAATTTTGTGCAAATTTTTTTCACCATACGTTATACAGAGTGAATCATTTAAGTTGATACGCTCTTTAACTTTTAAGTTAATAGATAAAAAAAAAGATCAAATATTGAACTATGCATACATCAAACGGAGCTATGTGGTTTGTCATACTCTGAGATACCATCAGGATAACAGTGTTGCCAACTCAACATAAATAATAAATGTGGTATATTAAATTTTCGTCTCAAATATAGATTTGAAATATATAATAATTTGACGCTGTTACTTCAATAATAATAATTTATATTGAGTTGGCAATAATGTAAACCTGATATCATTGCAGAATATGTCAGACAATTTCTCCTTATCGATGTTTGCATGGTATGAAATTTCTGCATTTTGTGTCTGTTAGATTAAAAGTTACAAGAGCGTATGGGGATAAATGGTTTCAACTGTAACGTCTAGATAAATGAATCACGAATGTTATAGAAATTACCTCCTTTTTCTAAATAGCAGAATTTTTTGAAAAAACAGAAATATGTTTTTAGTTATTTTTAATGACAAGTGCATATGGTAAGTTTCATTTCCGTCACTTCATTGATTCATTCTTGATGAAAGAAAAAACAAGCTCAATTTCTTTTACTCTCCTTAGCATACTTATTTTCTTTTAACAATTTCTTATTTTTTAGGGATGGGCACGAGTCGAGCTGAAACTCGACTCGACTCGAAACTCAAAGCGAATTCGAGTCGAGTTTCGAGGCGAATCAAAGGCAATTTTCTCGAGTCGAGTTCCGAGACGATTCAGAGTTTTGAGATCGAGTTTCGAGTCGAGTCGAGTTTGAAAAATGGCTCGCTCGTTTAGCTCGTTTTGAAATCATTGCCTGATTAGACTGGAAAGCGAAAGGTATGAGAAATATAAGCAATAATGTGGAATATTTTTAGTGTTGCTCACGAGGTGAGACACTGCTCGTATCTCACTTCGTCTCGATTAACAAGACGACAGTGGATTTTTACAACGAGACAGCCTCAAATGTCGTGAGCACTAACATAAGCATATACTGTAGTTCTCACCACCAAGGCTGAGACCTGCACCGTGAAAGTTTTGAGCCGAAGTAGAAGCCCAACCCGTGTAGGAATGTTAACTGGCTTAGCTCGGTTCAACTGAGCGAACAGCTCGAGCCGGCTTGGTTGAGATGAGACACCGAGTCGGCTTAGGTGAGCCATCGTCTAGAGCCGGCTCGTTTGGGGTGAGCTATCAGCTCGGTTTGCTTCGGCTCGTGTCGGTTTGGGTGGGTCAGCTGTTGGCTCGGCTCGATACGGAATGAGCTGTGAGTTGAGCTGCTCGAGCCGTTGAGAACCCGGACCAAGCAGTTTTGAACATGTGTGGCTTAGGGATGGTATCGAGACGAAACGAGACGAGACTTTTTACAGTCTCGGTCTCGTCTCGGTTGATAAATAACGGTCTCGGTCTCGTCTCGAGTAAAAAATCACCGTCTCGGTCAACAGATGCTTGTCTCGATCTCGGTCTCGTCTCGAAAGTCTCGAAATACATAATGTGAAATTAAAATAGTGAAAGTATTATTCTCGTACAGTCTGTCGTTTCCGCTTATGTTTTCCTTTCATTTTGACTTAGAAATATGGTATGATGTACCTCTTCATAGCCAATTTGCTAGTGCTAATGCTTTCCATGCGCGTATTCCAGGTTCAATGATCAATGGGTATATCACCCTAAAACCCTAATAAACCCATATTTCACTTTCAGCAATAGACTATGTCTCATATAGCTTCAGAACTGCCTATACAATTAAACTCTATTAAATTAACTCCAGTACTATACAGTAGTTTAATTCCTTCCTTTGAATCAGAATTGTTCAATACCTCCTAAGGAATAACGCAACACATAGCAGCACGAATGTATTTAATCGTACCGAAATTGAAACTTTACAATTTCTCATTTATTATTCAATACATTCTGCTTTGACTGTCATTTTAAAAACAGAATATAACGTTCATTATCTTAACAAATAGGGTAAATTATTACTACAATATAAGTATTTTGTTTGAAATTGATTAAATACTTTATTACCGTTTCACATCTCCGTATTTAATTGACACTTTATAACACGAACGTCCTGAACCTTGTGGTGGGAGCTACTACACTCATCTTTGCTATGTGAGGTCTCGAGTTGGATCACAAAAAACAAGTTAGATTCAAAGGCCGATGTTTCGCATAGTTCGCGTCTCATTTTAAGTGCATTCTGTTTCTTATACAAGTTCATAAGATGGTAATGCATTACGTAAGCACATATCCAGTGCCGTAACATAGATTAATGTTATTCCTGAGTTCTCAACGGTGCATGCATTCTTTATTCGAGAAAACTGATCTTGCGTTCATTACGTTGAAATTTTATATTGATTAAAAATTACTTGCGAAACATGAACATACATATTATATAAGTATATAGGTAATTCGAGTTATCTGTATCTATTTTTTCTCACTCACCAAAACAAGTGATTCTTAACTTTCTAGTTTTCTTTTGTATTAATTTACCTAGTTTTGCTGCAACATGATGGATGAATAGTCAAAAATACTTTTTTCGCTCTATGATTTTCATTAAATTTTGGATCCATTTTTACCCTACCTTACCTAGTAAAAGTTATATATATATAGCCTTAGTTGACGAACCGGTTTTTCGCTTCTGTAAAATTACGAAATTATGACTTGGTTTAGCTTACCTCCGACGTTTAGATATAATAAAATCATCACCATCATAATCAACCATTATCAATCCATTGCTGGATGAAGGTCTTTCCAAGTCTTCACAACTATCTAACTTGGGCAGTTCTTTTCCAGGTTACTCCTCAGTGGCTCTTGATTCGTCACACCTTCTTGTATGCGGAAGCTTCCTAGGCTGTTTTTGTCTTGTGGTATCCAGTCTAGAATTGTTTTCGTCCGTCGATCATAATTTCTTCTTGCAATACGTCCAGCACATTTTCCAACTCATATTAAATTATTTCATTAGCACCATCAGTATTCATTTCTATATATTTGGGCTACAAATAGTTCGAATTCGCTACTTTCGGAGTACAGACACGCTGGCAACACTGACTGAATGATTTAAATCAACATAATGTGAGGACCCCCATTTGGTCTAGCGGCCAGCACTCTTGATTTCGGTTCACGTGGTCTCGAGTTCGATTTCCGGTAGGGGTAAAGTTGAACGACCGAAGTGGTTCGGATTCCACTATAATCATTAGCTCCACGTCTCCTTTAGCCGCCCTAACATAACTGTGGGACGTTAAACTAAAACAAAACAAAACAAAAGTGAACACTGTGTATTACTAACTGTAAGTCCTTGAATAATTGCGTATAGCTATATGGTATGGATCGAGTTTGAGGTGATCGGTGGTCAAACTAAAGCAAGTGAAATGTAGTTAGTGTGTAATTAGAACTTTTAATTAATCACGGTCTTAATCTAAAGTGTACACCAGGCCTAAGGCTTAGGGGGAACAACTAGTGTTATTGAAAATGTAACAGTTACATTTAATTTCAGTTACAATTTGCATTTATATGCATTGCTGGAACGAAGACTTAAACATTAACATTATAAGTAGCCCAAAGACTATGAAAAACGTCTCTTGAAAGCATTCTTGCATCATAAAACAAATTACGAGTAATTTAAAAATATTTTGCAGTTTATCTGCGTTATTTGCACATATTTAGAATAATATTTAGCAATTTATTTAAGTGAGCAACACTGCTTAAAATAACGTAACTGCCACTTGTAATTAAAACCACCAAAAACTATTGTAAGCAATAATCATTATAAAAATTTAATACATATACGTCATTTTAAGCAGTATAATAATCACTACCAATGTGTTTGGTATCTCTGAAACGATTTGGAAGCATCTGCATGATGAGACGTGATATGTCAGCGCGTTTTCGAAGTAAAGTCTTCAGAAGCATTTAAATTTTCCGTTTCTTGTAACTTTGTTACTTCATTCATTCGAAATATATTATACCATGATCACAGTAATTGACGCTAAGATACATTTGATGCGCATGGCACCGTCCATGCCATTTGAGTTATTAGATATTTCCAAAATGTTGATGTTAATGATACTGTGTTGTCCTTTGTTACACTAAATAATGTATGGCTATTGTGGTTTTATTAAATAACTAAATTAGAAATATGTAATACTTTACGTAGCGCAATTTAAGAAAATACAACTTTATTTTGCTTTAGCAACATTGTTTATTTAGCGATATTGTACAGTATCTACAAGAATTTCCCAACACACACACACACACACACACATATATATATATATATAGATGGATAGATAGATAGATAGATAGATAGATAGATAGATAGATAGATAGATAGATAGATAGATAGATAGATAGATAGATAGATAGATAGATAGATAGATAGATCACAGATCCTATGAGAGGACTATAGGGACTATAGCCCCCTTAACGCTCAGGTATACACTGGATAAAATGAGCTTCAATCCTATACACTGGATAAAGCGACAAACCATGGTTTTGCCCCTCCCTTGATCATATACTGGATCTGCGGCTATATATATAGGATGGCCCATTTTAATCTTTCCACGGAGATATATCGAAAACGGTTGAACATAAATGAACCGAACAAAAATTCAAATAGGAAATGCCATGGGGCAAACCGAAGGTTGTTGTCGCGGCACCTCCCGGGGCCGCCCTTCATGAGATACCAGGGCCAAACTTTAAAATTTTAAATGGAAACATGGGGCGAGTAATACCTCGTTCCATAGATATTTAAAAAGTAAAAAGCGTTGTGGCAAAATATTTTTCATATCGGTCACTGTTTTCAAAATGGCCGCCAAGACATGGTGCCTGTATCAGATAAAACGTCCAGTACCACTAGACCCCTAATATGAAAATAGTTGGAGATAAATGAACAGAATAAAACTCGTATAGGAAAGCACAGAGGGTATTTATCATTCCACGGCTCGAGTATAATGCAACGGAGAAAAAGATCATTAAAGTATAATTAACATGATGCAAAAGAGGAAATGATAGAAAATTATATTTCCGATCTCTGTCCGTAAGTGGGTGAAGCGGGAATGAATGGTAAAATCTCAAATGAGAATCTCACTTTTATTTGCAATAGATATGGTTTGTCTGAAACACTTGTGTGTACAAATGACTGGTACTATAATGAATAAAAATAAAGCGAAATAAGGTGAATAAAAATAAGGTGAAATTCAAGTTTAACAACATTTTGCCCGCCCCTTCGCCACTGATAATTTAACGCAAAGCGTGCAAGATTTTTGGGATATATCTGCATCAGTATGTACCATTTCGTTACTAAGGATCTATCTAACTGACTAACTAACTCTATGGCCTATGGAACCCGGAGGTTCAATGCCGCGTTCACAAAAGCTCTCCACTGACTTCTATCCTTAGCTAACTGTATCCAGTTTCTACTTTGTATTCCAATCTCTGCGAGATCCATCTTAATATTGTCCTCCCATCTGCGCCTAGGTCTTCCTAATGGTCGTTTTCCGATTGGTCTTCCAGTCAAGACTTTGAAAGCGTTTCCACTTTCTTCCATTCTAGCTACATGACCCGCCCACCTAAGCCTCCTAGACTTGACGACCCTAACAATGTTGGGTAGACCATATAAATTATGTAGTTCCTCGTTATGAAGTTTCCGCCATTCCCCATTCCCGTTCCTCTTGGGTCCGAATATTCGTCTCAGGATCTTGTTCTCAAATACTTTCAGTCTATGTTCTTCCCTCAGAGTAAGTGACCATGTTTCGCAGCCATACAGAACAACAGGCATAATTATCGTTTTGTATATTTTAAGCTTCAAATTCCTCGACAGAATTCGCGACGACAAGAGATTTTGAACCGAATAGTAACACGAATTCCCTGCTTTGAGTCGACATTTAATTTCTTCGTGAATATGATATTCCTCTGTTAATATTGATCCTAGATATTTGAAACTATCCACTTTATCAAAAGTATTATTTAATATTTTAACGCATCCATAATTTGCTGTATTCCGGTCCCGACGCACTTCCATGTATTTAGTTTTCTCTGCATTTACTTCTAAACCCATGTCCCTGCAAGCATTTAATAAGATCTCTGCATTTCTTTCTATTGTTCTCCTATCATCCCCTATTAAATTTACATCATCAGCATATGCCATAACCTGGTGAATACCGTTCAACTGTAGGCCCTGGTTGTTATCTTTGATTTTCCTTATAGCGTATTCCAGAACGAAGTTAAATAATAATGGCGACAACGCATCTCCTTGTTTCAGGCCATTTTCGACGCGAAAGCTCGTGGACAAAAATTTTCCTTCCCGGACTTTACTTTGGGATTCATTTAAACATATCTTAATTAATCTAATTAGCTTTCTCGGTATTCCAAGTTCTGTAAGAACGTTGTATAATGTTTCTCTCCTAACCGAGTAGTACGCCTTTCTAAAATCAATAAATAATTGATGTACCGGGGTATTGTATTCCCACTTTTTTTCGGGTATTTGGCGAATGGTAAATATTTGGTCGATAGTTTTCGATCGATTTCGTCTAAATCCGCACTGATAATCTCCAATAATTTCATCTGCGTATGGGGTCAGTCTTGCAAACAAAATATTTGAAAGGATTTTATAGGATGTTGACAGAAGACAAATGCCTCGATAATTATTAGTCAGTTTTGTCGCCTTTCTTGTGAATTGGAACAATGATTGATTCTTTCCACTCTTGTGGCAATTCTTCCTTGTTCCAGATAAGGATAATGAGTTTGTGTATCTTGTTCCACAATTTTTCGCCTCCAGCTAAAATTAACTCAGCCGGAATTTCATCTACACCCGGAGATTTGTGTTTCTTTAATTTCTTTATAGCGGTTTCTACTTCTATTCGGTTGGGTTCTGGAATATACGGTTCTGCGGTGTGTATCTCCTTTTCTCCACGCACACTAGTTTTTGGTTGCGTGTTAAGCAAATCGTCAAAGAAATCTTTCCATCTATTTAAGATGCTATCCGTGTCAATGAGAACTGTACCGTCAGATTTCTTTAATATATAAGCACGAGGTTGATAGCCGTTACTAAGGATCCCAACTGAAATTACCGTTGAAAGTTATTCGGAATGTAACTGTTGACATCTCAGTGAAACTCATATTCTATCACATGCAAGAATACATAGAAGGAAAAGAAGTGAACCAATATCATGCAGACGACTGTTGAACAAAACCAACGTTAGTAAACATTGTTCTAAAGTTGCATTGTTCGACAAATTGGTTTCGCATTTCAGTTGATTCATTTTTGCATCAAACCATTGCCTCCAATCAAAATGGAAGGTACCATTTAACAAGAATTTTACATACTTTATCCCTAGGGATGCATTCGAGTCGAGTCGAGTCGAGATTTAAGCCTGTCTCGACTCGTCTCGAGAAAATGTTGTCTCGATTCGTGTCTCGACTCGAAAATATGTTTCTGTCTCGACTCGTGTCTCGACTCGACAGTCTCTGTCTCGACTCGACTCGAATTCGAGTCGAGACGTCTCGAAATTCGAGTCGAGACAAAATATACGAGTTAAAATATACGCACACATCAGCCAGACCATCATGACTACCTACCTAATTGTCAGTATGTCGACTTTTGGCATGGATAAAAACGGCGACACGTCTTGGCATACACGCAATGATCCTTGATAGGTCGCTGGAGAGAGCTGGCACCACATGTGCTCACTCAGGTCACCTAATTCCCGTAAATTCCGGGAAGGGGGGTGATGTGTTCTGACGTCACGTTCAATCACATCCCACAAGGGACATCACTCAAATGTCCGGCTCCAATTTCAATGAAACTTTTTTTGCTGATAGAAGGCATGTATGCATCATTACTTGTGATGACAATTTTTTGCCATGGTGCATGTTTTCTATTTAAAAAAAAAAAAACTTTTAAGAGTTGTGATGTGGTTATTAGAGATTACTACAGAAGTCTCTTACTACCCTTTGTAAACGGAGCGTTAATGAAGAAAAGTGAAGAAAAACCATGTGGATACATATAAGTCCTGGGGGGAAGTCGTATGGTAGATATGACCTTGATGGCAGCCATCTTGAAATCCGCCATTTTGAATTAAGGTCAAGTTTTCAAAATGGGAATAGGGTAATATGATACATAATTTCGGGCTAGAATTTAATTAGAAAAATAGTGGTGAGGTTAGTTTTAAGATACACCCATTTGGGGGAAAGTTACAGGCATATTAATTGTTTTTACTTACTGTGTGCGTAAGTCCCTTCTTACTTTCGTCTCAAGACCTGTAAATCGATCGCAACGGCAGAGCCCGGTTTCGCACTAGTGTTTAGAAATCTTTAAACTCACTTGAGGCAATATTTGTGGATTATTGTATTGCATTTTGCCTTTAATTAAATTTGAACCCACTTCATGATCTTGAGTAAAGTATCACTAAAAGAGAATTTCTGTTTTTATGGAGAACGTAAGCATAGCAATTATAAAAGGTGAGTAAGGTGCGTATGTATTTATAAGAAAGTTTATTTTACGAGTCTTTTGTGGTTCCGCCAACCTATTCTTTAGTTGTTGTTTTTTTTTCAAAATACTCATATCTCATAAATAAAAGAGCTATTATAAAATCTCTTACCACTATTCTTTAATAAAATTTTATTTATTGTAAAAGCACTGGCGAGATATTTCTTATCGCCCACTAAAATTATGGTGGAGCTCCTTCGTGGCTAACGGTTAGCATACTTCCCTTTGGCGTGGGAAACCTGGGCTTGATTCCCGGTGGGAGTTCATGTGGTTCGGATTCCACGTTAATCAGTAGGTCCACGTCTCACATAGCCTCGCTGCTGAACGGGACGTTAAACTCAGAATCAATTCCTGAAATTATGGTTTTGACTTTATTTTGATGTCATTAGTTTAAACGCCCAAACTGCCCAGTAATTATAAACATTGACTACATTATAAAATTGTAATTTGTGACGACTAAAATATCAGAAATTAAAGATTATTCTTTGGGTTTTGGAACATTTTGAAAAACGTGAAAAACTGGTACTGCACCGATACAACACACCTTTTGGATTTGTCATTGTGTAAAGTGATACAAACTAAAGAAGAATTACAACTTTATGAAACTGTATTAGGACTTATTATTTAGAAATAAACACCAAATAAGTGTAATTGAATTGTTTACAAACTAATCATGACGAGAAAACTCTTGAATACTATTATATAAACAATTATTCTCTTTTGTTTAACACTTTAATGTAAAGATCCAATAGTCAGAGAAATAAATATAATAATAATTGTGTTTGAACATTATTCACGGTCATTTTCTACAATCCTAAAACACGATTGTCTAGTTTGTTCAGCATTGTTTATTAAAAGAATACTTAAGAGCCTGACCCTAAACTATGTCTGTCCGACCAAATCTACAAGCCTGATTACGGCCATGGGTGTCAATATGTTTCCCATCCTAAAAGAATAAACCTTCAATTTAATTACGATTTAATTGTTTTTTAAAAAAATGAAATGAAATCTTTGAGTTTAACCTCCCAGGATTATACCTGTTAGGCTAAGGGAGATAATGATTAAAGTAAATGAATGATGATGGAAGAATTGTTGGAATGAAATTGTGGGAGGAAACGGGAGTACCCTGAGAAAACCCACGAGCACGATGTTGTCCACTACAAAACTACTTTGCCGGGAATCGAACCACAGCCCCACGCACCAGAGGTAAGCGCTCTACCACTGAGCCATAGTGCCCCATCTAATTTGTTTAGATGATAAACTAAGTAGTAACAAAGACTATTTCAAAACCACTGGTTATTTACTAAGTAGTATTTTGTGTTCCCTGAGTATCACACAAATACAATTTCTAAACTATATTTAAAAAATGGGGGTAAGACTGACAAACAGCTAAAGGTTGAATAAATATCTCACAAGTTGCTACAAAGATACTAATATTAAATTATTTTATGCGAGTTCAAATAAGTTAAATCGACTTGAATATACTTCTTATGACTTCACAATTCGGTATATTGTAAAATATATACTCGATGTCAACATAGAGCTTCTCATATGTATAGCATACGGATTCGATTCCAATGGGATCACATATGGGTTAAGCTTCGGTGTTGAAAGCGACATTAAAAGCATCAAATCATCAAAACCGAAAGAAAGGAAAGAAAAACATTCTTTCCCACAGCTTAGTGATCAAATTCAGGGTCATTAGTAAGATGAACATTTTACTTTGTTTTCCTTATGTAGAGTTTGAGAGGCTTGTTTCGTTCCTTCCGGAACCACAAAGCAGCAATCAAATAACAACAAAAGACAACTCTCCTCCGTCAATCTGTTCTATGACGTTGGTGTGTCTTTTCATATTGTCAGCCAGAATATATATTGCATTGAAAGAGATCTGATGGTCAGTGACTCTTTTCCCTTTAGCTTTATCGATATGCTTTTCTTGTCCGTTTCGCAACAACCTTTTATCTCTCCTGAATATATACGGAAAACTTTCACGAGTCAATTCTTGGTTGATGGTGTGTATAACTTTATGGCGACTGAGAAACCCCTTATATAAAAAAATATACCCGTTTTATATATGGAAGTCACATAATTTTGATAACTCATTTGACGTAGTATGAATGTAAAAAATGTATCAGTGTTTACTCTTTTAGCTCACTAAAGTTTCAGGTTGTAAAATTAAGTACCTTCTTTTCTTTCACTTTCCTTAGTGTTATATTTTTATTTTCACTTTCGCCCACTAAGAATGAAAACAATATAATTCACAAACATCACAAAGATTTAGACAATCCTACATACAACCAACAGAACCTAAGCTGATTTTGGGCTAGTCGTTATAGTACTAGCGCGAGATAGATTGCTAATTTTTACTATTTTTCTAAAAAAAATCATCACTGCTTTTATAAGTCAAATTTCACTGTGATCTTCAGTATGTGTAGACCGTGGGAACAAGGCCAAACTTTCAATGTTGACTCGAAAAAAAAGTCCTTAACACGATTCTTGTTGCTACACACTACATGTTCCTAGCCACAGAAAAGATGCAGCGATAGGTAGGCTATTTTTCAATTGCTTTACATTAGCTTGATGTTTCAAGTCTTCTGTGTGTTTCTGAAGTTCACTTTTACCACAAAAGAGCTCAATATTAACATGTCTTACATAGCTTTGGTTCGATTCTCAACACGGACTGCAACTACCCGTTAAATTCTGCATCCGAAAGGCACTCTTTGTTAAACCTCGCTTATCACCGCTCATCTTAATAATATATATAACTTCACCGCGAAGCAAATGTTGCATTTCTCTCTTTGATCCTAACACAAAACAAAACTAACCACAGCTGTGACACGAAGGAGCTATTTCGAAAAGAAACAAGCTGTGCTTCATAGAGATGTGTACCAAATGATAGAAATATAAAGTATTGTTTAATATCCTGTTTATTGATATCAGTTGGTGTTCTTAATGAGTTTACTCATTAGTTTAGAAAGAGTATATATGGAATTTGGACATATGTTGTACGTATTCTCCTGAGAAATTGATGAGACCAGAAAAATTATAAGGACAGATGGAATAGGTTTAAGCGCATCTACGTGACTTTATCAAATATTTATTCTCCATAATGGTACCACGCGGAAAACTTGGTATAGGCCTACTTTTATCTTTGCCTCCCTCTGTTAGCTGTGTCGTATCATATATATCGGATGGTTTTGATATTTCTTCTGATCATTAAAACAACAATGGTACCTGTGTGCGTGCAGAAATGCAAAAGCACAAGGTAACTTCCTATTTGTTTTGGAAACAACAAACCCATTTCACGTGTGCGAGAGAAATTGAGCACAGCGAGATCGGGTGTTTACTCACGGTCAGTTCGCAGCAGGAGTCCATGGTAAAAGATTTGGCTATCTCGAAAACCTTACAAATACAAAAGACTGCGCTTCAAAGAAAGTTTAGACACAGATGTTTCAATTTTCTTTTAGCATCTTTCTTCAGCAAAAGAGTCGGTTCATTGTATTCGAAAAAGGGAAAGGAGAAAGGGTGAATTTATATTTTATGTGGGGGGTAACGTTGCAAGTAGTATAAACAATACATACCGCTTTCGACTCTGTACTGAAGCACTTCCATTAGCGGTATATCACTAGATCTATCCTGACCCTCATCCCACCTCAAGTTGTAAAGTAGAAAGGGACAGAAGTATTCAACATGACTGCGCACTTGAGTTTCAGTTCACAATACTATAACCAGTGAGCAAGTAAACAGTCTTTTGTAGGATCGTGTTTTACTTTTTGAATTTATTTTTGAACATTTCTGTGAATTCAACAACAGAACGCAGTAGAAATACGGACTAGTTTTTACTCCAATCATTACTTTCGCTCCAACCCATGGATGCCACATTTATGATTTCGTACTAGATTTAGTGATTTTACTATTGAACTAGTGATCTAGTACGTACTTGGGTAAATAGGCACATTCTAGTGATTTTTTTGCATTTTTTACTGATGCAGACAAATGAGAAGGAAATGGTTCTTAAAATAAAAGGAAGAAGTATATTGCAGTTCAAAACAAATGTAGAAACCTTAAATTATTTTTTCTTTTCCCTCTGACTGAATGAAACCCCTGCTGTGTAACGACCTTAGGTAAACAACGGCTATCTTTGGTCCGCTACCTCCTTTTGTTAGCCGACATGAGATGGGTTACTTTTTTTTTGGAAGAAAGTGAAGAAATAATTATCCAGTACATTTACGTTTTGTCAGGCACACAGGCGCAGTCTGTACTTGTTTCCTAACGAATTTTAGCAACATAACATAAATGAAACATATGTACCAGAAAATAGAGGCAATACAAACGGAAATTTTCATCTGTGACACATTTGATGAGAAATATAGTTAGATGTCACGTGCAAGCACTCTAAACATGTCCTATCCTGTAATTCTATTCGTATGTTTATGTAGGTGAGACTGAGAAATCAAGAAACAATAATAACTGGTTTTCTTCCAGGGGAAAAATCTAAATGTGAAGGGGTGTTACACTGGGACTTTAATTGCGTCCTTTGTACAAGATTAACAAGTAATAGCAATTTTTTAATTAATTTTAGTTCTTGGGGAGAGGAAGATGGAAGCGAACCCTCGTAAGGACCTCTGCAAGGAAACATAAATGCCTATGAATGCCGCCACTGTTTGTTACATTACACAAAATAGTTTTATATATATATATATATATATATATATATATATATATATATATATATATATATATATATATATATATATATATATATATATTGAGTTTTAGTCAGAGTTTTTATTCTGCAGGAGAGGGGGGGATAGTAATACCTGACGAACATTTTCTATTCTCAGAGTGTTGCAATGATGGCATTTCCTCCATTATAACTTGGCCAAGCTAGTTGCATTATATGTAAGGATTAAGTTAGCCTAAAAAGCTTAAATTTCTATGGCTGTTTTACTCTGTACCCATGTTTCTCATTTTCGGTCTACGGGACTCTGTGTCCGGAAATTTTCGATGGGTTCCAAGTCGGAAAATAAGTGTATCAAAGGCATATATATTATATCTATGGTTATATGAGGCATGGATCTACAGTTTAAAGTGGGATACCGGTAACAACTTCATGAGCTTCCACCGTAAATCGAACCAGAGTCTCCCGCGATCAAGGCGTATGTGTTAACTATACAGCCACGAGGAAATTCACATAAGCACACACACATATATATTGTTGAGTTGATTTTGACTTTACCGTCTCTTTCAGCAGCGAGGATATATGAAATGTAGACCTACTGATTAACGTGGAATCCGAACTACATGAGCTCGCGTCGGTAATTGAACCCGAATCTTCCACGGCAAAGACGCGTACACTAGCCGCGGAGTTCACACACACACAGAGAATCAGAGTCCTCACACACCAAGGGTGAGAGCTGTGCCACTGAGTCACAGCGGCCACGGGGCTAGGTCGAGTCCACTTTACGTTCATAGTTCCTTAGTACATAAATGTTACGATTATGAAATAGATTTTCCTTAATGAGCTGCATAAAAACAAAAGCTTTCGAAATGCATTAAACAATTAGCTCGATTTGAGTGTGAACTTAAAGTTATATCAGAGTGTAAATACGGATACGCACCAAAGCTCGAAAACTTAATACACTATTTCTCCTATATGGTCAGCATGTATCAAGCAATCGTTCAGCTTTCATTTGAGAGGATGGAAATCGAAGGCCCCTGAACAACTATATTACTAATGTGCGGAATGTATTTATCTTACAGTGAACTGCTTTGATGCCAAGTGGCCTAACTCCAAAATTGAAATTTTCCAGGAGTGAAAGTTGAAGTTCAATATCTCATGAACAATCCATATTTCTTTTATGTTGGGAACCAAAACCATAACTACTGTATGTAGTTCATTGTTTTATAACTTAGTGTTTACAAAAATCCTTTTAAAAAATTCCTATTCATAGAAGAGAATGGTACTTATCTGTACTAGTTCTTGGCATCCAAGCAGTCCATTTATTGTAATGCTAGCTTAATATACCCATTCTTCGCATGGGGGCTGTATTTTGAACTCAACACCTGTGGAAGTATCACCATTCATTTCAATGACCGTGAAAACTATGGATTTGACACTAGTATCAATCAATATGGGCTGTTTATACATGTCTCGGTATTCCTCACCCGCTGACACCCGGCCCGCATACAGTAGTAGCTGAATTTGCAAGTCATCGCTGATGGAAGTGTCACCATTGATCTCAGAGACCGTGAAAACTATGGATTTGACACTAATGTCGATCAATTTGGATTACTTTTACTACATGTCTCGCTAAACGCCCCCCTGAGACCTCCTGGTTCCAATTTTGACAAAAACGCTTCGCCTTAGACTTCGACCTGGACCAAGGTATCCGTGACCAAAATTTGGTAACTCTCGGTCAACTTGTCTGGTCCCAGGTCGGTCCCAGTAAACGCTCCCCCCCGAGACCCCCCTTGTTAGAAATTAAAAAAAAAACGCTTCGTCTTGATCTGGGGCCTGGACTAAGGTACCCGTGACCAAATTTTGGGAAATCTCGGTCCACTCGTCTGGTCCCCAGGTCGCACACAGACAGACAGACAAACACACAAACAAACTCTTTATTTTATTTATATTAGATAAGATATACTATGTAAAATAGTCTCGTATCATAATATGTGAGGTACAACAAATGTTACATTATATATTATCCGTAGCTCGTGATATGCTGCAACATATTAAAGCCTCAGAATAGTTGGACAAGCGAATAATCCAGAAGTTACGTAACCCTATTGCGTTCATGGGAACGAAAACACAATAATTATAACTATGCTAAATTACTATAGACTACCAACTGCTCATTCAGAGAATTTATGAAGTTCACTTTATCGCAATAGTTTTATACAAACTAGGTTTTAGACTACGGATAATAGTTTTATACAAACTAGATAATCAATTATTATTATTATTATCATTATCTTTGCAGTACAACCAAATACAACGACATTAACTATTAGTTCTAATTAACTGAATTGAGCTGAAAATTAAATCTTGATCTTTAAAGATTAACTATTAATTTTATGCGTTCTGTACCTTTCTGAAGGAATAAAAGCTGGAATTGGTTTCAAGGCTGTTTCTGAGTGAATACTTTCTTCAAAATAATATTAAAAATTATAGAAAGATTTTCGAGACATTCGAGTCGAGTCGAGATTTTTAAGAGCCGTCTCGACTCGACTCGTGTCTCGACTCGAAAATTCGAGTCGAGAAATACGTTTGTCTCGACTCGTCTCGAATTTTACAAAGAGTGTCTCGACTCGAATCTCGACTCGAATTCGAGTCGAGTCGAGTCGAGATTCGAGACATGTCTCGACTCGAGCGCATCCCTATTTATCCCATTACAGAGACATTTATCTCTTATAAAAACACCTTTCAAATAACTTTGTTTCGTAGATACAATTTGCAAAAACTAAGGCTCTCATTTGCAATTTCACCGATCCTTCTCGTTTCACTCACTGACGGAGTGAGGTTGGAGTGATAATTTTCTAGGAGTTAGATTTCTTCCTTTCCATTATGGCACTTTCATTCTAATCATCTTTTCGACTGTTGCAACATTCCCGAGATATAGAATGATAAATACCCTCTGTGATTTCCTATTCGAATATTTGTTCTGGTGTTTTCATATTAGTGATACTAGACGTTTTACCTGATGCAAGTATCATGTCTTGGTTGTCATTTTGAAAACGGTGACCCATATGAACAATCTTTTGCAAAACAGCACTATTTAGTTTTTAAAGATATGTCGAACGAGGTATCACTCATCCCATGTTTCCATTTACAATTTTGAGGTTGCGCCCTGGGCCCCCATGAAGGATGGCCCTGGGAGCCTCCGCGACAATATCAATCGATGTGCCACATGACATTTTCTATTTGAGTTTTTGTTCGGTTCATTTATGTTCAACCGTTTTCATATTAGTGGTACTGCACGTTTTACTGTATCTGATAGAGGCAACATGTCTTGTCGGTCATTTTGAATACAGTGCCCGATATGAAAGATCTTTTGCCACAACGCTTTTTAGTTTTTCAAGGTCTTTCGAACGAGGTACCACTTACCCCTTGCTTCCATTTAAAATTAAAGTTGGGCCCCGGGAACCTATGCAGGGCGGACCTGGGTGGCACCGCGACCATATATATATATATATATATATATATATATATATATATATATATATATATATATATATATATATATATATATATATATATAGACAGAGAGAGAATTCTATTTGCATCAGCAGTGGATTTTGTTTCGGGAGAGGCTTGAGGAATGAGTAAGAAACATTTGTGATGTACGTGCAATGCAAAAAATTATCACAAATTTATTTCGGGAGGGTTTTGAGCCCGATAACCACCCCCTAAATACGCCACTGTACATCAGTCAACCGCTCTCATATTATCTAACACAGCAACGAAACAAATTTTTAGTGAAGGCAATTTTAGTATCTATCAATATTCGAGACGAGACCGAGACTGACCTAAGTCTCGTCTCGGTCTCGTCTCGATTTATAGAGGTCTGTCTCGGTCTCGGTCTCGTCTCGGTATTTAAAAGTCCGTCTCGGTCTCGGTCTCGTCTCGGTATATAAAAGTCCGTCTCGGTCTCGGTACTATCCCTAGTGTGGCTGGTACCCTCTAGCTTTTAACGATTTTTGGTTCGAGTCCGGATATTTGCTCCCCCGAAACTCAAACCCACAACCTCGTGAACGATGTCCTTGCCTCCTAGACTTCACGACTACCGAGGTCAGCAGTCAACTAGTTTTTAGTATTCAGATACAAACCACCTATCTTTCATGTTTATACACGGTGTTATAATAATAATAATAATAATAATAATAATAATAATAATAATAATAATAATAATAATAATAATAATAATAATAATAATGTTATAGTAGAATAGTAGTAGTATCATTAATAATAATTATATTGTCAATCCCTTGGAAAATGGGCCAGTGTCTTGTATGGGATGTAACAAGTGTTGATACTTTCGCTCCTTCATACATAACACTAATTTGTGAGGAAGCAGGAAATGCAGCAGAAGCAGCCGTTAAACGAAAACATACAAAGTACTCCAGACTGAAAGAAGGTCATCTTTTTGTTGCCTTTGCTACAGAAACGATGGGGGTTTTTAGCAAACAAGCCAGTAAATTTTTGAATGAATTAGAATCAACTTTAATTAAGAAGACAGGCGAAACAAGAAGCAAACAATATTTACTACAACGAATAAGCCTAGCAATACAGAGAGAAAATGCAGTCAGCATTTTAAAATCCTTGCCGTCAGCACAAGAGCTGGATGATTTTTTTTTTACTTATCATAAATAGTATAAACAGTAGTATAAACAGGGACATCGATTTGTTTTTCTAAGAAATGAAAATGGACATTTGTCTTAATTTGTAAATAGGTTCATATGTAAATTTAACACTGGAAGATTATATTGTCTATGTAGAATACTTGAAGAAAGTGCTTGAAACTACACACAACATTTGGCTCGTTTTGGCTCAACTCGACTCGAAACTCGAGTCAAATTCGAGTCGAGTTGGAGGAAATTTTTTGAGCCGAGTTCTCGAGTCGAGCTCAAAGATATCTGTTTCGAGTCGAGTCGAGTTTCAATGAAAACTCGCTCGAACTCGCTCGTGCCAATCCCTATTATTTTTTCTCTGTCCAGGTCTTCTCTGAAAAAAAGGTGTTCTCTCCTCCAAATTTCACATTTCTAGAAGTAGCTATCAGTATCTTCTCGGCGTTGATGAGTGAGTCAATCACTTGTACACTTTCGTGTCACAGCATTGATTGCCTCACTTTCCCTCTTCAGTAGTGGATGTTTTGAAACACTGGAACCCGTGGATGAAAAAGAGAGAGAACTTTCTTAGTTACCTTTATAATGTGATCTGGCTGTCTCCAGTAGAAAGGTCAATTGGATTGGACATATCTTGCGAAGAAATTGTCTTCTTAATACCGTTATAATGTAGAAAGAAAGATGGAAGGAAAGCGAGGAATAGGAAGAAGAAGAAGAACACAACTGATTAATGATTTGAAAAATAGAGGAAAATACAGGAAGTTAAAAGAGAAAGTTGAAGTTTGAGAAACGTGGAAGAAACATTTGCAGGCCCAAACCTAAAATTGAAGAAAAAACAAAGAAACAAACAAAATCCTCATTAGTCCCTGCCAACAGGCATATTTAATAATAATAATAATAATAATAATAATAATAATAATAATAATAATAATAATAATAATAATAATAATAATAATAATAATAATAATAATAATAATACCATCATTTTCTAACAGAAAATTTTGAAGTTTACTACTATGGCTGGTCTTTTAGGAAGATGTTGATAATGGCGATTTCGTTCATAGTTCAAACATACAGTAAACGTTGTATAGACAATCGTATAACGATATAAATCATATCACGAAAAGTTTATCAAAAGGGATAGGTTACTGGTGCGGTTATTGTTTGCGGACAATTTTCTCAAAGAGACCTTTAACAATCATGTATAATTTAGGAATAAAGAAACCAAATGAAGTAAATCGTCATAAAAACTATCCAGTAGGAGAAGAGTGAGTTTTGCTAGGACAATTTCCTCAGAAACTGATCATGTGATTTTTTTCTCATTTTATTAATAATCCTAGAAATCAACAAATGTTGCTGTTAGGAAATTTAAAAAAGGTTGGTACTTGTGAGGACGAATTTTTCTCGAACATTTTTTTTTTCTGATACAAGTATTAATGATTTTGTTTATATTTCGTAAACAAATATTTAATCAATAATTCTAAAATATGACATAAATAACTCTAAAATAACCTCATGAAAGGTAGAATATGAAGGGGATGAATTCGTTTAGTATGTCATATTTAATAATTACAATGATTTTGTTTATATTTCATTTCTAACGCTACAATATTGCATTATTCATGATTTAGTTTGAAAAATGGATGCAAGACAGAGTAGTGCAGTGGGTCATACTCTTTTCCTTCTTTCTTAAGGTTTTGTAAACCACTGGTTATTGAATGAAAGAATTTTCCCTCTAATCGTATGTAAATTAATTGAACAATTAACCAGATACAGACATATACAACTGAAGACAAAAACTTAAAGATGCAAGTGTCTTTAGTTGAGAAATGTTCATTTATTTTTCTCTATCCACTAATATGAAGTTCGACAAGGGAGATCATGTATGTTATGTGTGTCAGTCAGAACTCTTATAGAACGGCTTTGTCCGTCTATCGACAGACGGTGTCAGAGCGCAAACGGATACAGATATCGATATGCGGTTTTCTGTTCAGTGTTCCAAAGATACGTTTCATCTCCTGCATTAACTCATTATCCAAACCAGAAGTGGTTAAAATTAGTCATCTACCATATACTTTCACAATGTTGGGTAAACACTAAAAAAGTTGTACCTTATCGGGAACCAAATTCACGAGAATTTCAAATTAATTTTCCCAAGAAGAGATGCTGGTGCTATGCTCAAGTACATCTTCTTCTTCCAGAGTACGTTTAATCATGGATAAAAAAGAACTCCTTGAACACAGGGGCGTCATTTAGGGAGGGCAGGAGGGGACAATTGCCCCTCCAAGAGTTTGAGTAATACATATACTTTAATCGATTGACTAAGTACAAAACGTGAAAGTCTTCTTATGTCGATGGTGCTTTTGCCCCCCTCAAGCGAAGTCTGAAATGACGCTCCTGCTTGAACACCGCTTAAGCTAATCACTTATGTTCTGTTTCTTGGCTTTGAGTAACAAAAATCTTTTAGTATCACTATCATTATTGGTGGTAATGGCTTTACGATTATATGACTTTTTTTAAATGAAATAATATTTCTTTTAAATATTAACGTGTGTTGAATATTTTTCACGGAAATTGTTTTAACAAACTAGCTAAAACGCTCGTTCTTTGCACGGGAAAAGTAGGTTTATAGAAAATATTTGCCCCTTCCCCTTTGGATACGAAGTTTTAATGAAAGCTAATGATAAAAACATTAAGATACTTTACTTTGGATATACATTTTTGAAACGTCCTCATCCCTCCCCTAGAACGCGCCCTTTAACCAAAGTGACATGATAAAAATCCAACTTGTGATGAGTACTCTCTATGCTCCAAAAGTAATTTCAAAGAGATCAACTGTGTTTCCGACTCCTAAAACTACGTGTATTCGACACTAATCTCGTCCATTTTAATAATTTTTCACCATTTCTTACTCCCATGACGATCGGAGCTGAATGTGGACTTAAACAGTACTGGAAGTGTCTGAGCGACCCCAATAATTGTGGATTCGACATTAATATCTGTCGTTTTCGATTAATTTTACACGTCCTCTCTTAAGCCTCCTAGCGGTGCTAGAGGTGTCTTAAAACGACAGTTTTTTTTAATTACTCCGGGAGTTCCAGTTATACTGAAACATACACTCACTTACACAAATACACATATCTATTTATGACTTAGTTTATGTAATTCTATGAGTCTGCACTTCCTCGTTTCCGAATGAAGATGACGCCATTAAGCTGAATTGCAAGTATAATCTGTTGATCCAGTTTTGAAATAAAATAATGAATAAAGCAGTAATCAATACAAAAGAACCCAGGAATGTTTCGACTTCGAATCTAGAACCATTCACTGAGATGCTGATCAGTAAGCATTCAACGGAGATAAATTAACTTATGACTTCAGTTCAATAGAAGGAAATACTATCCAACCAAGAAGATGAGAATAAGTGATTCAGCGACTATGAACTGTAGTAGTTGTTTATCTTAATGAACTGAATTCGAACTTATTTATTGTCAAAGAAAAGAGGAAAACATCCAACGCAAAACCAGAAATTTCAATAGTTGGCATGGCCAATAATTGGCATAATACTACGCAGAGATACAGGCAGGAAACTGTAGTTCAAATATACATGAATAGTATCCGGAGATAATTGAAGCTGATTCTATTTCATAAGAACACAAAAGACTTACCTTCAGTTTGTAGTAGTAGTAGTTAACTTTCAGCGACACAAATAAACCAAGACTGAAGAAGAAAGAATATTTCTACAAGCAAACAAAGCAAATGTTTATAACTTGATGTGATTTTCGTACAGGAACAATTCTGTACTTACAGCAAATGAAAGAGACAAAGTTCCATAAAATGTTTATTGAAAAAGTTGGCAACATTTTCCGACCAAAGAACGTTGACATTAAAAAAAGAATGTCTTTCAAAAGAATTGTGTCGCATTACAGAGTTTTGAACTTGGTATTGATTAACTCAACCTGCAAACTGCTTAGAGCAGCAAAACTCTATATTGTGACATTATAAAGAAGAAGAAAACATTGTACGGGAATTAAAAAAAAAAAAAAAAAAACCCGTACTTGTCTTTAAAAGTGAACATTTTAATGATACTCCTTGTCAGTCATAGAACTACGAATTTTGAGGAGGGGAAATGTAAGCATATGAGATAGATCTCATTCATGATTTAATAATTTTATTTAATTGTTGTTGTTTTATATATGTATATATAAGGGCCCAAAATTTCCGGTCGCCAGGTCGCCATTGGCGACTAGAAATTTAGAACTGGCGATCAGTGTTCAGCAGGAATGGTTTCTGCCTGAAGCCACGGGGCTGCGCTGCGCTTCTGTTTCGTACCAAGATAATTGTCACTGAGTGAGAGAAAACAACACGGAATGTGAAGTCTTCACAACGAACATGGAAAGTGGAGTCTTCACAACGTTGTAATTCGCCCCTCCTGTCTCACCATCCTGGCACGTCAACGCCAGAGATCTTTTCCCTCGCTGTTTCAAGCACGAACAGCTGAGGGAACAGTCCAGTGCCTATTATAGAATAAATCAACTAATCACGTCACGGTATCAGTAATAAATCAATAAATAACAAAATAAGTAAATACATAAAATATTTTTTAAAAAATAGATGTTTGCATGAAATACCGCTATCACTGGTCACCTAACTACTTTCTCTTTTCAGCCAATCAATCAGTCAATAAATAAATGAAGATGTATTATGTATGAATAAATTCTGAACCTAATTGTCTGGTTTTGAAATTTTATGAAGTGATGTAATCTCTCTCTTTGTCAAACCAAAGGCCGTAAGGCGGGGGGAAGCTAAGTTGTTGTTGTTTCCATCATACTTTGTTTATGTAATTCTTTGAGTTTGCATTTCCTCGCTTCGGAATAGAAATGGTGCCACTAATGTAAGCTGATTTCTATGCACAATCTCTTCATCCACCTTTGAAATAAAATAATGTCAAAGCAGATAATATCCGGCAATCCCAGATTACTACAACCTATCTTCAAAAATACAAAATATAAAATACCTGGAAATCTGTGGTACAACACAGATAGACAGAGCAGTTAGAGAGGAAGATTCAGTGAAGTAGTTGCGGAAGAAAAGTAAAAATTGTAAGTACCTTTATTACCGTGTACTACCATGATAGGTCACTTTTATCTTCATATCAGGACACCAATAAAAGCAGAATTAAAGGATCGGAATCTGGACATTTATTTAAAAACTCTATCTTGCCCTGGATTCGATGTCTTGTTATTATTGCCCCTTTTCACGAACTTTAAATAAGGAGTAGCAACATATAGATTTAACACTTTATTAGGAGAATTATTTTTCTTTTATTAGGGCTATAATAGTACAATGCTTTTCATATCCAGTCATTAAGAATAAAAAGGAGCTTATTTTGTAAAATACCTTTAATAGATAGAATCATTCAAATTTTAAAATCAAGGTTACAAGACGATGTAATTCAGGGAATAGGAAATTCTTATTATTATTATTTTATTTTATTTTATTTTAAATCACGTATCCCATCGCCGTAAACATTCTCCATTTTTCTAACTCACAATCTACATGCTTAAACATTTCACGAGTCAATAAAATTGTTTTATGACTGTTCTCTGAATAATTTATAGATTTATGTCTAAATTTTCTTCATACAGTACATGATTGCGATGATAAACACTAATGTTCTTTCACACTTCCAAACTATGCTATGAACAAGTATAGAAAGTCTTGTAGAACGGTTTTGTCCGTCCGTCCGTTTGTCGACAGATATCAGAGCAAAACCGGTAAGAAATGCATTTCTTTGCAATCGACTCATCGTCCCAATAATAGGTTCCATCTCCTCCGATAGCCCTATATTCAAACAAGAAGATTCAAATTAGTCAACGTTTATCGCCATAAAACCAAAAAGGTAACAGATAGCGAGAACCTGTTTTCGGAAACGATTTAGCGTATTAAGACAACGTACCATGACTATCCTGAACAGACTACCATAACTGAATATGGTTCAAGTTTAATATTACTTCCGGTTTCAATACTGATTTCCACAGAGAAAGAACGGAAGATATATGGAGATGCAGTTTTCTACAATTGATTCTTTTCCCCAGGAATAGATACCATCTTCTCCATTAACCTTCTATTCAAATCAGAAGTGGTTCAAATTTGCAAATTTCCGATTTCAACGTTTATCGCCATAAAACAGAAATGATAATAGATATTGAGAGCTGTTTTTAGCAAACGATTTAGTATCTCATGGCAACATACCATGACTATCCCGAACACTATCAAAACCAGGAAGTGGTTGAAATTTACTACTACTTCCGGTATCAATACTGATTTTCATAGAACAAAAACGGTAAGAGATTTCGAGATGCGATTTTTTGCAATTGATTCAGCGTCAAAGGAATAGATATTATTTCTTCCATTAACTCTCTATTCAAACCGAAAGTGGTTTAAATAAACTATTTCTGGTTTCTATATTTATCGTCATAAAACGAATGGTTATTAGCAGAGCCCGGATGTTGTTGACCTAAAATTTTCTAAAAAGTGACCTACAAAATGACACTAAACTTCCTGTAAAATGACCCTAAAAATCACAAAAATTGACCTTAAAACTTGCGTTTTCTTAAACGTTTATTTCGTTAAACATTGACATTTTTTTAATGTCAATTGGGTTTTCAGTTAACATTTCTCACTCATATTCAAAAAGTATTGTTTCACTTAGTTGCAGTCCATTGATCATTTATTTCTATTGATCAGTCCATTGTACGGCAGTGTAAGTATTGAAAGCGTCAATTCACTCCCGAGTTAAAGCTAGGAAGCACTCTTAAACAATAAAAGTTCGCAAATGTAGACTACATAAAAATAATAGACCTGTTTAAAATCCTTGTACGCCTTCTAATCAGGGGCGTCATTTAGAGGAGGCAGGGAGGGGCAATTGACCCCCCCTGAGTTTGATATTTCTATAGATTTTATCAATAAAATACTAGTAAATCAGTGAAATACGCGAAATTTTACTTATATCAAAGGGTTTTGCCCCACCCACCCCCAAGCAAAATCTGAAATGACGCTCCTGCATCTAATCCATTTTTAGTTATTCGCGTTATCACATCCTTTGAGGTCAACAACCCAAAACTATCTGTTTGGCCACCTACCAACCCCCACCTTTCGTTAACCAGCTACAGCTTAGTTTTCATTGGTTTGTTATGAATGCAGTTTTTCCACATTCGTAAACGTGTTCATGTAAAGGTTTCCTTACGTAGAAGAAAAAGAATAAAAAGAATAAAAATACCATAAGTGATCTAAAAGTTACCTTAAAATATTAAAAAATAACCTGAAATTTCAAAATGGCAAAAAGTGACCAAAAGTTGACCCTAAAAAACTATAGTTTTAGAACCTAGAGTTGATGGATAATGTTTTTATTTGAACTTGCCTTGTCCTATGCGTAACAGAAAAAAGTTGACTTGTCAACAAGGTCCGGGCCCTGGTTATTAGATAGCGATACGTGGTTTTCCGCAACGACTCAGGTGTGAAGAGAACATATCTCATGACTCACAATACGTACCATACCATAAGTAGTTGAAATGTACTATTAGTTCTAGTTTCAGTACTGATTTTCATAAAACAAGAACAGTAAGAGACATCGAGATGCTTTTTTTTTTTTTTTTTTTTTTTTTTTGCAGTTGATTCAGATTTCCAAGAATAGGTTCCACCTTCCCCATCAACGTTCTATTCAAACCACAAGTGGTTCAAATTAACGATTTCAGGTTTCAATCTTTATCACCATAAAAGAAAAACAATAAAGCATAGCGAATAATTGTTTTTTGATATGGATTCAGCGTCCGAGGAACAAGTTCTATCTTTGATCTTGTTAATCTATTAGAAGCAGTAGTTATAGATGTTCTACTAGGTTTGAGTATTGAATTCCCATAGGTTGGAAGTCTACTGTGGTTTCACATTGTGAAACGAAACTTACTTGTTTACTTTAAAATACCTAATACAAAAATATGTCTTATTTAATTCATTACAAAAGCTTTATCGTAAGAAAAAATAATAATATTCTATTGAATTCACTAGATTCCATAGATCTACTAAACATGAGACTGTGCTTTAAAACAGAAAATAAAGTTTATAGTTAGCCTACCTAAAAGTGAGTAGCGTTATTTTCCCTCAACAGTTAAGTTGTATTTTTTTTTTTAGATACAATCTCCTATTTTATACGCAATACATAAATAAGAAATAATCTATTCAAATAGAATAAAAAATATCAAGTGCATCAGATTGAAAATGGATGACATACTGTTTAACGCCATAAAATTATTTTGTTATGGATTTTCTCTCTTAAAAAAAAAGCATAATAGTTTACCCGTAAGGATGTAATTTTGTTTAGGTTAATGTGATCTATCTATCTATCTATCTATCTATCTATATATATATATATATATATATATATATATATATATATATATATATATATATATATATATATATATATACAGATAGATAGATAGATAGATAGATAGATATCGTTTTAGACCAGAGATCTTCAACTTTTTCGAGCCTAGCGCCTACTTGAGTGCTTTCCGTCATATTAACCCAATCCACCAATGTCCAAGGCTGAATGTAAGACTCGGACATTAACTTGTTCAATTCTTAAATCAGCTTGAAGAATGTATTGACAATCGGGGGAAGGCAATGGTAAGTACCATTTCTGTTAAATTGAGCTACTATATGGAATGGGTTGGGACTGGGCCACAACAGTATGAGGCTAGTTTACTTTCGAAAATGTACCTGCAGATGGTAGGGAAACATTTTTGATATGTATATACCATTACATTGCATTGGATGCAAATTTTGAAATTTCTCTCCCAGTTTACTTGAAAGTTAGAAAATCCCCCCCCCCCCACTAATGGGTATGCATAAAGTGAAAGGAAATTTTGTTTCTATAGTTCGATTTACAATAGCCATCTTTTCTTTTCATTTCCCTTACATCTCTTCCACCAAACGCCTCCTAAATAATCTGTAACATCTTTTTGTTCCACGTGCCCCTTTGCAAAGGAGAACGCCCCCTGGCGGCATTAATGCCCACGTTGAGAACCACTGTTTTACACCATCCCCAATAGAAAATCTTTGAAACGATTTTTGGTTTTGAATGCAAGAATATATTTACTTCTGATCTAGAGTAATGTTATAATTGAATTAACTCTGTTCTCTCCCTCTCACTCTTCCCCTGTGACCCTGAACACTCACTAAGTAGCCATGCAGCAGAAACTCTGGAGAATTCCAGTTGCTGAGTATTGATCGCCGCAGTTCTCGCTTCCTTCGGAATCGTTAACGGAAACGTAGTGCCGTGTGGTAGAATTTCTGTTAAGTTTTTTTGACATAGTCGGTGTAGTACGGGGTGAGAAAGGGAATTGAGAGTTTTGTTTTCTATATACATAGTTATTAATATCTTACCGAAATACGAAGCTTCATAACAACTAGTTAAACACAGGCACAGCTAGTTCCAGAAATTGGAGAGCATGCGCATCGCATCGGAGGGCTGGCATTAGATCATTGAATATTCATATCGGTGGTATCATCTGATGAAGCCATAGTTTACATAGTGATGGTGTTAGTTAAGTAATGGTGTGTGTGTTGGTGTGTCATTTAAGAAATTGGTGACCATAGCCGTGGGTGCCTTTGCCCAAACGATTCGGCGCGGCCACAAGATGAGTGGGAGGACAGCGCCAGGCGAACAACAGACACAACAGCAAAATGACGTGAAGTTTGCTGGGGAGGAATCCAAAGACAAAATGTATGAACCGAAGCAAAACAAGAAAATCATACGATTGCTCACTGTTATGGCCTACGTGTTCTCAGTGTCTTTGGCTGCGATAATGCTCTCTTTGTACTATGTCTTCCTTTGGGATCCTAAAATTCCAGCTGGACAAGTTGTTCCAAATCCTTCCCAGCAAGTGATGTGTAGCCCTAACCCTTCTCATGACAAAGTAGAAACATCGCCTCCGCCTACCACCTTAGGTAATGTATCTAAATAAAAAATAAATAAATTTTGTCTTAGCTAAAGTAACGTTTTCAACGAACAGTTGCAGTAGTACTTTATTTATTCGGGAAACAACGAAAAAAACATGATTCGGGGAGCTTTATAAAATAGCTTACTGAAATTCTAATTTTACACACTAGTTTTCAAGAGAGCGTATGCTCAAGCGCTATATCTGCCGTTAAAGGGAATATATTAGGACGGTGCTTTACAAATTTTGTACTTTAGATGGCTTATAGGGACGTCAAAAAGCATTCCAAAGTTTCATTTATTTATTTACTTTTAATGTAAATCAATTTGCTGTTCCAATTGGCTATGCTTTGACTTTACAACTGTGAATAGAAAAATAATCTATTTTGGATGGAGCAGTATATGCTACTGTACTCATGGAGAAATCATTGCCCAATCAACTTTTAGATGCGTGAAGTTATTGTTATTACTACTAGCTGAACCTGCGCTCTCTACACAGCGCATCATTCGCATATGAGCATAAATCTCCTTATCATTCCTTACAACATCTGTACATGTCCCTTTACAGACACAAGTGAAAGACGTATCGATTAAAAAAAAAAGCCAAGGGATATCATAAAGGGGAGACTTTTTTCGATTATTTTTTCTCAATATCTCGCACCGTTTGCAAGATTTGAGCCTGCTTCCGGTTGGAGTTTATAATTCATGTATGACCAGTGTTTTCTTTCTTCTTGCATGCAGTATGTAATAAGCAAATACATTACATATACAATTAATTATAATGTCAGTTATATATGGTGTTCATTGGGCAAAACACTCCCCCCTTCCAAAAAAAAAAAAAAAAAGGTTCATCTTAGACTAGAGAAATGCTTATCCTTCCTTTTCCATTATTATTTGGCCATGAAACAAACGCCTGAGACATATGCAACCCATATGTACAACAGTGTGGTGTTGAAATGTATAATGCTTAGGATGTGATGCTTTAGTCTTTTTTTTTTTTTTAAATTTCAACACTTCCAATGTACCCCGTAAAAATGTAATAAAAATTGTTCATTTATAATAACTTATCTTCTAATCAGGGGTGGTTCTGTAGTGTAGTCACTAAGAGATGGAGTGGGTCCCACCGACTCACTCTGACCTACCGACCTACTCTGCTCACTGTATTGTAGACAGTCTTTTCTAAAGACTGGTGAATTTGTCTACGTTTTACTTTCAAGACCTGCATTTCCCTTCCTTTTTTACTTGTTTCTGTCTACTTACCTGAAATGAGTATACTCGTATCTAAGTGAAAAAAGAACTTCAAGCACTTTTGGATATTGATATTTTTAATTGTAATAATAACAATAGGACTTTTACTACTACTTGGCTTTCAAGACCTGTGATTTTTAGAGGAGCTAACTACTGGAAAAAGTACATTTTCGAATCACTGTAATACATAAATTATTATGTAAAAGATTGAACGTAACTATGTGTGCCTGATCATCACTCCAAATTGCAAAATCAAATGAAATGGCTTTTGGTATGTAGTTAGGCCTTAATCCAAACTGGGATGTTACATCGAGTTCATTATAATACATATCCTAAGGAGGTAGTGGGGATCCGAATTTTTGCGAAAAAAAAATGAGTATCTCGCAAGTCGTTAAACTTACGGGGCTGAAATTCAGTGTATTAACTCTTCATTGAAAATAAACAGAATATGTCCTAGCATTTTTAAAATTCTCCTTCATAGGAGAGGGGGGATTTTCTATATATGGAAAATTGGTAGTGGGTTGGTTTGTAAAGATGATCGAAAATGATCGATATTAGTTGAGAGAAATTCAGAAACAAAAAATAGAGTGCTTCGCTTTATATATCCATTGCTTGCTACTATAATAAATGCCGATGCTTATGTTTATTATATGGAGTGCTTAGAGTACAGGGCAATCAACCCATAAAGTTGTGAGAAAAATAGACATAATATTTGTACTGTAAGCTTAATTACAAGGAAATTTTAAGTTTGAACTCTACGAATAATTATATGGAAAATTGTACACTTTTTTTCTTTACGTTGGTGTAATTACCTTGATTTGGGACTTTTAAATTTCATCCTTTTATCCACTGAAACGTATCGATAAGTCAATAAGGAAATAATTATACTATGATAATTTAATTGAAATTCATCGTAATTTAGCCCATGACAAACAGCAGTGTGGTAATTGAAGGGGAAGAAGAGGGGAAATTAACAGGCACCTCTGAACACTTTCCCGGAACCTCGTTCCCTTTTGCTTTCTAGAGGGGAGGGAACTTAGTAAGGACATCAAACCTTCATGTGTAATTAAATTTATAAACAAATAAGAAATCATCAGTTTATTAGGCTTTAATTGATAATGTATGCGCAAGAACCCAATCGAAGGTGTGGTAGATTAAGTTTCTGTTCTCCATGAGTCGACATTGCCAACTGACATGGTAGATATGGAAAAGATGTTATATGGTGATGGAGAGGTGATAATTCTTTCTGAGTATTTCAAAACTGACCTAGAAAATTCGTTATCAGACTTAAGTCTAACAAGAAGATTGTCGATGAGGAGTTGCAGAAATTTCTACGTCGGGTAGAAGTATTATCAATTTCCACGACAGAGTCCGAACGGGGATTTCCCCTTATGAATTTACAGATGACTGGTATTTGAAATAGACTGTGCTCAAATATTGTCTAACTTGTTGATCATTAATGTCAATGGCCCGCCGCTAGACAACCTCAAAGTAGACGAGTTTGTTATTTCTTGGCTAAAGGATGTACACTCATGTCCAAAATGATTGTCGCATATCTATAACTATCTTCTTGTAAGAATATAATTTGATAATGATTTTGCAGCGTACTTTTAATACTGATACTATGTGTATAATCGGGAAATGTATATTTGTTGTAAATTTCATACGAAAATAATTGTAAATACGAAAATTAGAATGAGTAAGACAAAATGTTGCAAAATGGACAAGAAAGTTTTATTTTCGTTTTAGTGTTCTTATTTACTGCTCTTTTGACATGAAATTTTGCCACATACATATCTAGGGATGCGCACGAGACAAGATTTGAGACTGTCTCGACTCGAAAATGTGCTGTAAAAGTGATGTCTCGACTCGAAAAATATATATTTTTCTATTGGAAGAGCCGTGTCTCGACTCGAATTTTGTCAGGAAAATTCTGTCTCGACTCGACTCGAACGCATTCCTATATCTTTGTCGATTATACACATACTAACATTATAAGAAATACCGGACGAATTCGTTATCAAATTATATTCCTACAACATATTTATAGACATGCGACAATAATTTTGGACATTTTAGTGTACATCGTTCCGCTGCGAATGATTTACCACGAAAAAGTTCTGGAGGCCAACAGGAAAGAAACACGATTTCAGATTTGTTTCAAGGTGGCAAATTACGAGTTACGGAAAATGTATACTTGTATTATTAATGGCTAATTTGTGTTATTCAACTTTGTACCTAATTTTAATAAGTCTCTCCTTGCTTTTTATAAACTAGAAGGTAAACTACTTTGAATAAATATTCATAATAATTGCAATTATGCATATTTGTAACTTAAAATTAACGTGGTGTTTTAGTGATTACACAAATTACAATTATGAGCATACTTTGTGGAGATACTCTCACAGAGGGTACCCGAGCACCTTTATACGCTATGAAAAACTGATTTTTCAAGTTTTTTTGTGAGAAAAATACTGTGGACTAAGAAATCATAACCTTTTCCATATTGTACAGGGGTATTTTCCTGCGAATAGAAGTTTGTTTTGGAATGCGTTGAGAAATTAACACTTGCAAGAATACTCTCCTAGTAGAAGTATATTTTAGGCACACACTATTCCCCCCCCCCACCTCGAAGTGCTTCAATTTCTACACTGACAAACACTTTACCATTTTATATCGTAAAGGTCAGATCCACCGTTATTGTAACAGAGTAGTACTTGAACGATTGACCGTAGAAATTCTAATTCCGATTAGTGACAATTTCACAGCCTTGTTTTATTACAAGTGAGTAGTCAAGATTTATTAAATTCTTTAGTCAGTAGAGAAGAGGCCGTGGATCATGTGTCAGAGTTGATGACGATGGATTTTGGTGAGTCAGAGTAGGTCACAGTGGATGAGAGTGGTTCATGGTGGGTGGTGGGTCAGAGTGGGTCACGGGTGGTTGTAGGTCAGAGTGGATGACGGTGGGTGGGGGTCAGTGGATCGTGGGTCACGATTGGTGGTGGGTCAGTGGGCCATGGGTCAAGTTTTCGTTGACCCACGCCAACTCTGGAGTCACTTGTCTTTCCAATTGACACGAAGAATAAAAATTAATAAAAAATAATTGCAGGCTTTTGTTCCTTATATGAATTAGGAACAACCGAACATATTTTAATTGTTTTAATATGGAATCTGCAGTCATATTGATGTCCATAAGAGATTTGACAACATAGCATAAGTAACGATGCTTGATGTTACTTACTATTCACATGTTCTCGCTTGGATCTTTCACGCGTTATTCTGCCTCACAGAACAGCCCTTTATGAACGCTTGCCTTTAAGTTCAATGAAATCACACTTTAATGTGATTGAAGCAATCGTCGGGGATCAAGTTTCTGGTGGACGACAATGTGTCTAGAGGTTTTCTCGTCTTCTCCCACATTCTCATTCTACGAATTCCTTCATAATCATCTACTTCCATTAATCATCTGTCTCCTTCAGCCTAAACGTCATAAATGTTAGACTTGAACTAGAAATTCACTATATTTCACGCACACTTTACAAATGCGCGTGAATGTTTTTTTAGTTTTGACACGATTGTTATCAGCAGATCAAGAAGTAATACACATTGAAACATATCTACTTGAAATGATTATATTTGTTAACCAACTAAATCAAGCACTCTCTCTGCTTAAAATAGTATCCATCAATGAAAATGCAGAAAATAACTCTGCTTATTATTTGAAAATATCATGAGCATTTTAACGTATCACACACGTTCTGTGGAATCTTTTCAGCGAATGATATATTGTTTCTCTGCTGATTAACGTTAATTGCAGCCAGGATCTATTGTTGGGAATTGTTCACGAGTTGAATAAAATCTGTATATATAAAATTTTTAGATGAACGTTAACCCATAGATTAACTAAAATTTTTATATTTCTTAAAAAAATCTTAGAACCACCAATCATGTTTATGTAAGTTTTACAAGATAAGACCGCCAATCCTCGATATTACACAGAAGGTGGAAGCAGGGCCGTGCTGGGATAAGGGCGGTGGACAAGTCTACTAAAAGGGCGCCCATACAAACGGGAATATATATATATATATATATATATATATATATATATATGTGTGTGTGTGTGTGTGTGTGTGTAGAGAGAGAGAGAGAGAGAACTTTGAAAGAAAGTATGGGTGCCATTTTATATCAAAATCATCACCAAATTTGTTTTAATATTAACGTAAATAGCTAACCTCGAATCGAAATCCTCTTTACTATAGTACTCGCGCCGAGTCGCGAAGCTTGACCTAGATCTATCGATTTCACAACCCAATAGAACGCGAGGGTGTGTTCCGGTCGTCAACTCCCACCCATCAAATTTTGTCAGTGTCTTCTCTCGTGCTACACGGAAAATATCTCCCGAGAGTACAGTGTTGTCGGATTGTCGTCAAGTTCCGTTTTGTTAATTCTTTTTTGTTGCGTTATATTTTCGTTGTTACTATTTGTGCTATTGTTTCCATTTTAGAATAGTTGTTCCAGTAGTTATTGTTGTGCAGTGTTGTTATTGGTAATTTTTAAGTGCCTTTTTTATATACTTGTTTACTATGTCTTCAAAGTTTGGCAACATAGTTGGTGAATTTCAGCTGTTCGACGTTTCCCCAAGTGTGCGCTCGGGAAGTGGCTCCACGAATTGTACCGAAGTTTTCCGATGTGTTGAAGCTCAAGGAAAATATTTATATAATTGGTTTAAAGCCCAAGCTTCACGACTCGGCGTGAGTACTATAGAGAAAAACTTTTTAGTTCCTGTAATAAAATTTCTGTCAAATAAAAAGAAGCTAAATGTATCAACAACTTAATATAGCTCTATGGCCTGTGGACGCAGGAGGTTCAGTGCTACATTTACAAAAGCTTCCCATTGATTTCTGTCCGTACCCAACTGCACTACTTTATATTGCAATCTCTGCGAGAACCATTTTAATATTGTCCTCCCATCTGCGCTTCAGTTATCCTAATGGTCGTTTTCCTATTTGGATTTCCAATTACAACTTTAAAAGCGTTTCTAATTTCTTCCATTCTGGCTACATAACCTGCCCATTTGAGCCTCCTAGACTTGATGACTATAACAATGTTTGGTAAACGGTATAAAATTATGCAGTTCCTCCTTATGAAGTTACCGCCCTTCCCGTTCCTCTTGGAGTTAGAATATTGGTTTAAGAATCTTGTTTTCGAATACTTTCAGTCTACGATTTTCCCTATGTCAGTGACCATGTTTCGCAACCATATAGCACAACAGGCATGATTATCGTTTTATATTTTGAGCTACAAATTCCTCAATAGAATTAGCGACAACAAAAGATTTTTAACTCAATAATAACACGAAATCCCTGCTTCTAGTTGACATTAAATTTTTTAGTGATTATGGTTTTGGTCTGTTAATAATGATCCTAGATATTTGAATGTATCCACTTTGTCGAAAGAAAATTTTATTTGGTATTTTAACGCATCTATAAAATGCAGTATTACGATCCCGAAAAACTTCCATTTATTTAGTTTTCTTTGCATTTACTTTTAAGCCTATATCTCTGCAAGCGTTAATTAAGATTTCTGCATTCCTTTTTATTGTTCTATCATTCCCTATTAAATTTACATAATCAGCATACGCCATAACCTGGCAAATACAATTCAGCTCTAGCACCTGATTGCCGTCTTTGATTTTCATTATAGTGTTCTCCTGAACTAAGTTCTCCAGAATAATGGCGACAACGCTTCTTCTTGTTTCAGGCCATTCTCAACGTGAAAGCTCGTGAACAAGAATTTCTCTCCTTGAACCTTACTTTGGGATTCATTTAAACATATCTTAATTAATTTACCTTTTTCGGTGTTGCAAATTCTGTAAGCATGTTGTACAATGTTTCCCTTCTACCAGAGTGTAAAGTCAATAATTGATGTGCCAGGATATTGTTTTCTCATTTCTTTTCAAGTATTAGTCGAGTGGTAAATATCTGGTCGATAGTTGATCGATTTTACCTACATCCGCACTGATAATCTCGAATAATTCCATCTGCGTATGGAGTCAATCATGCTAATAGAATGTTGAAGAGAATTTATTGGATGTTGACAGAAGAGAAATACCTCAATAATTATTAAATCTGTTTGGTTGCTTTTCTTCTGAACTGGGACTCTTTTCACTCTTGTGGTAATTCCTCCTTGTTCCAGATAAGGAGAATGAGTTTGTGTATCTTGCTCTACATTTTTTCCCTCCAGCTAAAATTAAGTCAACCAGAATTTCGTCTGCACCCGGAGATGTGTTTCTTTAATTTTTTTTTTTTTTTTTTTTTTTTAATAGCGATTTCTATTTCTGTCTGGTTAGGTTCTGGAATATACGGTTATGCTATATGCATTTCACTTTCTCCACGCGCATTAGATTTTGGTTATGTGTTAAGCAAATCGTCAAAGAAATCTTTCCATCTATTTAAGATGCTATCCTGATCAGTGAGAACTGTTCCGTAGCTTTCTTTAATATATATGCACGAGGTTGATAGCCTTTCTTAAGTTCGTTGATGCATTTATACATGTCCTGAATGTTTTTGTTTTCACTATTATCTTCAAGTTAATTAATTTTAACTTTCAAAAGTCTCGTTACTTTGTTCTAAAAGTTTTGGAAGTTTTCTGCCAGATGGCAATGAAATTTTATGTAGTTATTTCGTTCGGATTTTGTAGCCAACACTGTTTCTTCTGTTTTCTCTTCTCTGCTACTTTAGTGCATTCCTGGTTGAACCATGTTTGTTCCTATGTATTTCTGCGTGCTCCAATATTTGTTTTGTTGAAATTTTAATGTTATCTCTAATTTCAACCAAATATCCTAAACACTAGTGCACTCCGAACCTTCTAAAACCGAGAATCTATTCGCCACTTCACTCTGGTTCCCCTCTCACCTGACTCTAATTTTTAAAAATTAAACGATATTGGTGGCGAAACAACGCTCTGTTTTCAGATATTGAATATTTCCTTTATTCAACGATAGTCTCTCTCTAACTATCGAATCAACTCCTCTATAATCAGTTGTGTTAGATTGTTTTCTTCTATCTACTAAAACATGATCAGTTTGATTATGTGTTTTTCCATGTGATGAAGTCCAAGTATATTTATGAATGTCGCGATGTTGGAATTTTGTAATCTTCACGATAAGGTTTCTGGATGTTGCACAGTTCACGAGTCTAAAGCCGTTGCCACAACCTTCCTTATGCAAACATTTATTCCCTATAATCGGTTTGAAAATGTCTTCTCGTCCTACCTTCGCTTTGAAACCGCCTAACAGAATTTTCATATGGTAATGCAGGAGATGATCAAATACCCGTTGTATTCCTTCGTAAAAACTATTTTTTTTAATCGCCATCCTTATTTTCTGTTGGGGCATGTGCATTTAAAACAATAATATTACACCACCAACCCTTAAGAGAAGTAAAAGAAAATCTATCATTAACAAATTCAACCCATGTAATTGCTGATATTACGTATTCGTTTGTGAACGAAAAGCCCTGTTCCTAGTTGGTAATTTTTAATCCGTTGCCCGTAAAAGAACGTAAAATTTCCCGACTTGACTCCTCCATTTCCTTCTCATCTAACTTTCTGATATTCCACTAGGTCCATCCTCTATTTCTAAACTTATTCTTTACAAATTTCAACGCGCCTGCCCTATAGAGACTTCTTATATTCCATGTTCCAAATCTCATGTCGATTTTACTTTGCTAAGTTCTTGCCAAGTTATCAGTTCTGATCTGGGGATTCTGCAAACTTATCTGAACAATCCTTTTTTTTTTTTTTTTTTTTTTTAACAGGATGAGGTTGTTAGCCTTCCCAAGGTGGAGAAGAATCACCCCTTGTCTCTCCGTGACTGCTTATTCAGTATATTCGCAGCTAATCTCTATATCCCAGAGGCCATCTCCTCGATCCACAACCTGAGGACGCGCCGTGCAGTGGTGACAGGAAGACCACATTTTACGGAAATAAATATAGCTATATTTCAGAAATACTGTACAATAGGTACTGATTATCCGAACATTGCTTTAAAACACACAGGAATAATCAATATGTTCGGACATATGGATGCGTATTAAGACTGTGAAAGTTTCGATGCCGTGAAAATCGTAAATTAGAGACTAGTGTCAGTGTAGTATTACATAAATGCATCGTACGTTTGACTATCCAAACTATTCTTGATGTATCACATTGTTTCGTTATATAGCTACATAACTTTACAATAAGTGATTATACTCTTTACCTGTTCTCTGCCAATAGCAAATGTATGAATTTATAATACAAAACTGAAATACAGAAGAATAAAATAAAATAAGAATATAATGTGATATTTCACAGGGCATCTTATGTAAAGGGCGCCTTCTATTCTTCACAGGTTTTGTACTACAAGTCAGTATTTGAATTTATTATACAAAGCTGATATACAGGGTAACTAAAACCACTTATCTATAATGTGATGTTTCGTAGGGCGCCTTATGCAAAGGGCGCACTGTACCTTTCGCGGGTTCTTTACCAACAGTAACTGTATGTATTTATTGTACAGAACACATCTTTGATGTGGTCTCGCAAGGGCGTCTAATTTAAAGAGCGCACTGCACCTTTCACGGGCTCTTCACCAATAGAACTGTAAGAATTTATTACTAAAAGCTTTTACCTTTATTTATACTGTGATATTTCGGAGGGCGCACCGGGACACGTCTTATACTGAATTAAAATGCCAATACTTATTATTATTTGCCATTTTTAACGCTTTTCTTGAAGTCGGTTACTTTTAGTTAAGAGATTATACAGCGGGTTTCACATTTTCAACTTGAAGGAAACTTCATATTGTTTTTTTTTTTATTATTATTTATTTATTTAGTGAGTGCAGAATCCTACTTGAATATGATAGAAAATGTCCCCTTTAAAGAGCAGAATTTTCGAAAATAGTAAAACAGATATTTCGTTATTTTTAACTCTTTTAGGACTTATGGTATCTTTAGATACATGGCATAGTGTTGTCTTTAACCGTTTTTTTCATTGGTCAAGTCAAACATTCCAGATGCGTTTGGAAACCAGATTGTCAACTTGGCAGCGCCAACTAGGGGCTGAGCAGGGGCGGACCAAGGCAAAATGTTCACCCGGGCAAAGTGACTTTTTGGCGCCCCCTAGTCCTAGTCAGTATTTTATATTTTAAACCAATTTCTGAAAAAGAAAAATTAATACTCAATACATAATATGGGTAAATTTAGTACCTAAAACTGGCTTATTGCAGAAAGGGACTTGAGTCACTTTTTCACAATTCTGAGAAAAATAGGAAAAACCGCATAACATTGATAGTGTAACAAATAAATGGACCATTTTTGGCTCGAAGATAAAGCATAGCAAAAGTCTAATTTTGCAAACCTCAATGTGCCCCCTTGCACTTCGCTGCTAGAGACAGTAGGAATGAAAAAGTAGTGACTCAGGTACCTTTCTGCAATAAAAGTAAAAACTGTGGGAAATAAGACGAGAAATTCCCTACAAACGCTTGTTGTTGAGGCTTTACCATACGTTAGGTTACATAATTATGACAGAAAATTATAGATTTGTCAACGAATGACAGTACGCTTACCTAAAATTTTCCTACAAATGCCCGTTGTGACCTGACCACATGAGTTAGGTTAGGTTATATTTTCTATAGAAAATTAAATATTCGCTAATGAATAACAGTGTAATGCATTTTCTGGATTTTATTGTCGGTGTTTCAAGTACAATAATGTATGAGTTTTTATATACATGTGTTATTCAACATCTGAGTCTGCATCATTGTCGCCTGTAGTGGACCACTGAAGAACCTCTTCACAAAATCCTTTGACGCCGTCAGGTACATACGTCAAGGCAGTTCGTATATCCTTCAATTTAGCAACCTTGATTGGCATACGAGCAGGTGGGAACGTACACTCATGTCCAAAATGATTGTCGCATATCTATAACTGTCTTCTTGTAAGAATATAATTTGATAATGATTTTGCAGGGTATTTTTATTACTGATACTATGTGTATAATCGGGAAAAGTATATTTCTGGTAAATTTCATAGGAAAAGAATTATAAATACGAAAATTAGAATGAGTAAATCAAAATGTTGCTAAATGGGCAAGAAAGTTTTGTTTTCGTTTTATTGTTCTTATTTACTGCTCTTTTGACATGAAATTTGCCACATATCTTTGCCGATTATATACATACTACCATTATAAGAAATACCGGGCGAATTCGTTATGAAATTATATTCCTACAACAACATATTTATAGATATGCGAGAATAATTTTGGACATGAGTGTACATGGCGAAGGGAGTACAATTCTTACACCTTTGGACATTTAGAAGGTGTGAGACGTCAAACCTTTAATAAATTCTGACACATTGACAGTAGGCCTACCCTTATGTTGAACACAGTATTCAAAGTAGTGATACTTAAAAATCTGAAAATACTGCTTATTCTTGTAATAACATATGGTAGTTTCCACAGATGGCACTTTTTTTTTTTTTTTTTTTTTTTTTTTTTGTAGATATGAGGCCACCACGTTGCGAAATCAGTAATGTCACTGGTGTCGATAAGTTTGACAGTATTTTGACCACTACGAGTTGCATTACAGATTAGCATGCACAGCAGTATTTCTTTCAGAAACTATCTTCCGGGGCGGCACTTAGTATTCCGGGGAGCACTGCTGATACTATTCTATTTATTATTATATTACAAACGTATTATTTTGGTCTCCTCCGGGGGCACTCTCAGAGCTCCGGGAGGGGCAGTGCCCCACCAAAAACAGGTCTGGAAGAAACACTAATGCACAGTTCGTACAATGTATAATACGGCTGCAATTTCTAATGGGACGTCGAATAACACTAAGCTTCCGGTCGCATGGAAGATATAAGTGACTTCTGAGTGGGAAATGATGCACGATCTTCTTAAATCGTCCAGTGACCGTGAATGCTAGTAGAACGCGACACAATGCATGGTTTTTATTTTGTTCACGACAATTGTCCGAGAAACGATGGAATTCTTTTATACTAACAAGGAAACCTATCTAAATCCTCGACGAGTATCGCATTGAAACTTGCACAAGTGTAAGGAAATATTGAAAAATGGAAATATGCTTACTCTTACGATTCACAACGTCATCGAACCGGAAGTAGAATGATCGTTCCCCCATAGCCCCTGAAAGTTATGTACACTGGTCATACATGCCAGAATGTGATACACTGGAACCTGTTTTCTCACGAAGACAAATATTGCAAACTCAAGGGAATAACAGTAGGTGGTGATTGGGATCTCTAGTACGTCATTGATGCGAATCGATGTCAAATGGAACACGATATGATACACCGATCATAAGTTCGAAACAAACACGTTTACTCTGTGGAGAAAAGGGACACGCTGACACCACAACTGAAAAATGGCTTTCTATGATTATTATTATTGTTAGTAGTATTATTAGTTCTTCTTCTTCTTCTTCTTCTTCTTATTATTATTATTATTATTAGTAGTAGTAGTAGTATTAGTAGCAGTATGATAAGTAAAAATAAAAATGATGAAAAGAAGACAACAAATGTATTGTTGGGCCCGTTAAGTAACGAAGGACTTTAGCCCGTCTTGAGTGTCCTCTAGCACTATGAAGGTTTTAAAATTCACAAACAACCATACCCAGCCGGGATTCGAAGTCGGGACCCTTGAACAGCTAACCTGATGCCTCAATCAACACGAACATGAGGTTGGCAATTAAATAAAGAAGGCAACAAAGAAATAATAATAATTCTATGCCAGTGGTTCTTAATCTAATTCCGATCACGACCCCCATATTATCACATCCTCCTGCTAGCAACCACCTTCTGACTTGTAATAAGCTTGTGTCGGATTTTTAATATACCTATTGCGGAGATCTCACCATATACATTTATTTCTATAATAGTAGAATCCATTTCTTGTATATAGTGAATACAATAACCTCCCTAAAAACGAATGGTTTAAAACCAAATTTGGCCCGTTCATTCGTATTACAAATATCGAATCCGATCCGTCCTACTATTTCAAAATGGAGGCCGTTTGAAAATTTTAAAACTTCATAACTCCCTCAATTTTGGGTCATATGATAAAAGAATAATGTTCATGTGCATTCTTCTGATATTTCAATATGAAGTTCTCATAAGTTTCATATCGTACTTATTTCATTTAAATTGATATTTAACCAACTTTGCAACTGTTGAAAATGTTTAGTAGACCAATTTTTTGTTGTTCTTTACAGTATGTATACAAATAAAAATTGTCTATCAGAACAAAATTCAAAATAATTATTATTTATAAATATTCTCTGGTATTAGATTCTAATTATACTTATCTCCTTTGCTCATCTTCGCAATCCCCAGGTTGAGAGACCCTGTCCTATATTATTTCTTCTTCTTGTAGACCTCGTGTTCACGTGGGTTGAGGGGTCCCGACTTTGAAGCCCTTCTAGGGTATAGTTGTGTGTATCCTAAAACCTTTATAGTAGTGCTAGAGGATACTCAAGACGGGCCAAAGTCCTTCGTCACTTAACGGTCCCAACAATACCTGAACATTTGTTGTCTTCTTTTCATTATTATTATTTTTACTCATCATACTGCTCATATTAATAATACTAATCATACTGCTACTACTACTTCTACTACTACTACTTCTAATAATAATAATAATAATAATAATAATAATAATAATAATAATAATAATAGTCATACTACTAACAAAATAATAATAATAATAATAATCATAGAAAGCCATTTTTGAGTTGTGGTTTCAGCGCGTCCCTTTTCTCCACAGGGTAAACGTGTTTGCTTCGAACTTATGATCGGTGTATCGTTTCGTGTTGCATTTGACATCGATTCGCATCAATGACGTACTAGAGATCCCAATCACCACCGACTGTTATTCTCTTGAGTTTGCAATATTTGTCTTCGTGAGATAATAAGTTCCACTGTATCACATTCTGGCATGTATGACCAAAGTATATAACTTTCAGGGGCTATGGGAAAACGATCATTCTACTTCCGGTTCGATGACGTTGTGAATCGTAAGAGTAAGCATATTTCCATCTTTCAATATGTCCTTCCACTTGTGCAAGTTTCAATGCGATACTCGTCAAGGAGTTGGATAACTTTCCTTGTAAGAGGCACATAGTCGGCAATATTATCTAATAGGAAAGACGCCACGGTATTTGGTCCTTTTCGGACTGTCAACGCTCATGCAGTGTGGAAATTGAAGCACTTCAAGGTGGGGGGAAAGTTAGTGTGGGCCGAAAATATACTTGTACTAAGAGTGTACTCTTGCAACAGTGGCGTATACTGGTTTGATGGCTTGGGCTACCACTAACTTTTATAATACCCGTACATTATTATTATTATTATTATTATTATTATTATTATTATTATTATTATTATTATTATTATTATTGGACTTTTTTCCACTTTATTATACAATCTTCAAAATAAGGAAAAAAAACTTTACACCATCCTTTTATCAATTAGATAAATATCATTTTCTCTTCACTAGCAAGACATATTATCTTATTAGTATTACGGAAAAACGATCGTACATTTCTACCTTTATTTGTTGCATGAAGTATCACTACATTTTGCATTGGATAGATGGTAACCCTACTCACCAGAGCAAATGGAAGCTGTCCGAGTAACAATGAACGCTGAAATAGGCGATTAGGAAAAAAGGAGCCTCAGTCTGTGAGAGCTACGCAAACTACTGTAAAACACAAAATTGTCGTTGCGCTAACGCAAATCGCTTCGGAACGAGGCTCGTGATGTAAAAAACAATTCACAGAGACCCCAAAATCCACTGTCATTACTCGTCTAATCTCCTTTTATTCTTCACTCACATCCAAGAAACCGATTTCTCTAGAGGCAACTGCTTTTACCTGGCGGAGTACGCTGTCGGCGGAGGTGGAGCGAAGGGGAATGAATGCTTTGATACGATTTTTACAGTAGTAGTTAGAGAGTGATTTCTGCTGCGTTGTCATATTGAAGACTCTTTAAGTTCGCGAGGCGAGACAGGCTGCGTGCAAAGAATTCAATGGATCTTTCTAAATACATTCAAATTCTCAGAAACTTTTATTATTGAAAGAATATACTAAAGTATAAAATTATTAATATAATTTAGTTCATATTATAACTTATTTTGTAATATTCTAGGGCTGCTGTCGGTAGGCCCGGTAGTCCACAAAATACGCCACTGTCTTACAGACTGTGTTAGTTTCTCAACACATTCCAAAAGAAACTTGTACTCGCAGGAAAATAACTCTGTACAATAGGGAATAGGCTATAATTTCTTAGTTCACAGTATTTTTCTCACAAAAGACTTGAAAAATCAGTTTCTCTAATGTACATAGTGTATAAAGGATCTTGGGTATCCTCTGTGAGAGTGTCTCCATAAAGTGTGCTCATAATTGTAATTTTGTATAATCACTAGAACACCACGTTAAATTTAAGTTACAAATATGCATAACCGCAATTATTATGAAAAAGAGGTGTATTATACAAAAAAAAAAAAAAAAAAAAAAAAAAAAAGTAGAACAGATATTTGTTGAAAACTGTCTTATATCCATTATTCGCAGTAAAATAGCTTCCAACGAAACATAGAACTAAAACTGAGAGACGTTACTTTTCAGCGTTTCGGATAACTCACTGTATCAGTGGCGTATTTAGGATTTTGTTTCGGGGAGGGCTATGCACAATACGGGGAAGAAAGGGGCAATTGCCCATCTGAGTTTGAGAATTAATATTTTAATCAATTGTCTACTAATTCTGTACTAGAAAAAACGTGAAACTCGTATGTCGGTTAAGGATCTTAATCTGTAAATCCGAAATGACACTCCTACAAACACACGTTGAAGATTTGTAATCTCATTTCAACTTAACTGATTTCAATTTAGAAAAAATTGGAATATTCAATTTTTACCTGAAAGAAAATGTTGAGACAAGTTGAAGCTGAAATATACTGACTGCAGTTTTAATGGCAAGAATTGTAGACTGGTGAATCTTATGTGATATAATACACACACAAATTGATACATTAGGGAAATTTTCAGGCATTTGATTAGTCGTCAAGTATTTTAATACTTCAAGGGGCTTTTAGCATTTTCATCTGGTAGTAGGGAGAGTGAAACCAGTAGTCACTGCTGAAGTTGGAAATCCTCAATATCACAATGCTCTTCATCTGTTAAAGCCACCTGAAGGTCAGCACATTTATTCATCAGAAAACCTTGACTTTATTTTTGATCCTGCATAAAAACCCAAATAGGTTATGATAGTGGTTTAGTTGAAAAGACCGTTCTTCTAGTGAGCTTATGGGCTGATCCAAAACATGAAAATAAAAGCTATTTTTGAAATTTTGGGATCCGCACTAAGCTAATCAGGAGCCTCATACTCAAATTGATGTTTGGTTTTCCATGTAGTAGTAATTGTAACCCACTTGGAAATAGAGGATCGATTTCGAGAGTCTCTGCAATGTCTCTTGCATCCACTAGTAGCTCTTCAAACCCTCTATCGGTTCGCATTGCTTCATAATGACTTTTCACTTTTGCGATCATTTCAACTGATTTTGAAATGTACATTTCTTCTTTCTGAAGCAATTTGCTTACGAGATTGATTCTGAATAGAATTGTATGCCAAAGTACGAGACAGCAAATGAACTTCAAACTCTTAATCTTGTGGGCTAGACTTTTAGCTTTGCTTTTTCCAAACTCATTACTTCTGGAATCAATAGACGGTACTACTTTCAACAAAGGCCGACAGTTTGATGCGGCGGTGTCACTTCTAAGAAATCAAAAAAGTGCTGTATATACTGTTCCTCCAACACTATCACTTTAAAAGAATAACATATATCCAGTAACATTCATTTTCTGAGAAAAGTTTACAAAGAATATGGTCCGCTATAAACAATACCAACTCCCCTTCCACTCTTTCTTCTATATGCCATGCCTCCATTTGTCGATACAGCCCTCCTAGTACTATGAAACTCTCTTCTTTCTTCTTCCATGGTGAAATTTGTAAAATATGAAGTAATTGATGCTACTTTGCAAGAATGTAAACAAAAAAAGCCAGTAGAAATCACGTTATAAAATTTACTTTTTGAGGCTAGTTTTGGCGCCCTCCTGACAGTGGCCCTTGGTCCACCCCATGGGGCTGTGGGCGTGACTTTTTCTTAAGGCAATTTTAAAAAATTCTTCACGTCTTTAGTTTCCAAGATATCAGGTTGAAACTTTGCATACGGATTGTGTGCACCTTTGGTATTTTTTTTCGAGATCCCTACGTGAACCTAGGGCCGGGCCCAAGGAGCGCAAGTGTTCCTAGGGGGGCGATTTTTTCAAAAAAATTTCAGTTTTCTCCCATTTTTCCGGTTTAGGTGCATTATACGGACATGTGAGTGGTACCGTTGGAAAGGGCTTATTAAATTGAAGAAAATGGCATTTGAACCATGACTCTAGGCCAAATAGTAATGATACAGTATATTTTTATTTTATATATATATATATATATATATATATATATATATATATATATATATATATATATATATATATATATATATATATAGCATATATTTCCCGCTTCGCTGGGTTGAAATGAAAATTTAAATGCACAACTGCGTATCTCATGTGTTTAGTACTCGTGAAATATGCTGTTTTCCTTTTTAATAGCATCAATTTAAACGGCACCAGAAAGATAATTGATCATCTCCGCAACCCGGAAAACCATGAATTCGACACTAAAATAGGTCATTTTCGAACATTTTATTATCTCCCCTCTCCCGAGATGCGGGGCTGAATTTGGATTTAAACAGCATCAGAAGTGTCACTGTTCATCTCGGCGATCCCAAGAACTACAGATTCAACGACCACCCCCAAAAATGTGGATTCAGCACTAATATCGGTCATTTTCGAATATTTTTAAATATCTCTTTCTCCCCCTCCCCCAAGTGGTGGGGCTGATTTTGGATTTAAACCGGATCGTAAATGTCACTGTTCATCTGAATGAGCCCGAAAAGTATGGATTAGACACTAATATTTTTCATCTTCCATCATTCTTTTATTTAGCTCCCCATTCCCCTCCTCCCTGCTGCGGCACACGGCATCAGAATTGTCATTTAATCTCAACTACTCATAAAACTATAGATTCGACACTAATATTCGTCATTTTCGATAATTTTTAAATGTTTATCTCCTCCCCTACGTTGTACCCTCCCCCTCCCCAACTATCAGGGCTGCACTTGGATTGAAACAGCATCAGAAGTGTCACTGTTTTTCTCATCAACCCCGAAAACTATGGATTCAACACTAATATCGGTCATTTTTGATTATTTTCAAATTTCTCTCCCCTCCCCCTCCTCTACGTTGCATCGCCAAAGTGAATAGCCTAAAGTAATCCCTGTCCCTAAACTCATGCGGTGTATGTTGAAAATTTGATTAAGATCGCTCGGGTGGTTCAAGAGTGATGAAGTCACAAAGGCAGTCATTTTTATTTTAATTTTTTTTACATATAGCTTCCCCTCCCTCTCCCCTAGGTTTACTCGTGAATGGGGATGCGAACGAGACGAGTCGAAACAGGATTTTCCTGACAAAATTCGAGTCCAGACACGGCTCTTCCAATAGAAAAATATACATTTTTCGAGCCGAGACCACTTTTACAGCACATTTTCGAGACGAGACAGCCACAAATCTTGTATAGTGCGCATCCCTACTCGTCAAAGTGAAACGACAAAAGACACCCAAGGTCTGACCCTCATATATGTTGAAAAGTTGATCAAGATTGGTTGGGTGGTTCAAAAATTATTAGGTTTTATTAGTTTTTATGTATATGTCCCCTATCCCCTCCCCCTCTCCTAGGATATACCGTTAAAGTGAAATTACAAAAATGTTTACAGATCCGAACCTCATATATCTTGAAAATTTAATTGATATCGGTCGAATAGTTCAAGAGTTATTAAGTTACAAAAATAGTCACTTTCAACCTTACATAAATTGATATATATATATCCCCCTCCTTCTCCTTCAAGGGCTCCGATTTCTCTCTAAATTTGGGGGGGGGCATTCAGATGCAGAAGGCATATATATGAGGACTTTAAGACAAATTGCATTCAAATTATGCTAAATATTGTATATTCATAAATACAATGGGGGGGGGTCCAAATGAGCTTTGGGAGGCCCGGGCCCCGTCGGCCCCCAGCATCGGCGCCCTTGTTCTCCTCCCCTACGTTGCTTCGTCAAGTTTAAATCATAAAAACAATCCTAGGCCTGAGACTCATCTATGTTGAAAATTTGATCAAGATTATCAAGCATTTTTTTTTTTTTTTTGTAATTAAAACCACTAAAAACTATTTCTTTCATCTAAATACATCAGTTGTAAATTAATATTACATTGTTGCAGTTGAAACAATAATGAATAACAATGAAAAATAATTAGTATACAACAATATTGACACATTACTCTTGTTTTTAAAGTAAGAAAATCTGCTCCAGTGCTTTACCAGGAGGTATGGTTCCTAGTATTGAAGCTACATTACCTCTCTGCACCGCCATGCTTATTCTTTGGGTTAGGAAGCTGGTTGCTCTTTCATCACCGGATAACTGTGTGATGCGTTTTCCTACTTCCTTTATGAAGTTTAGGCCTTCCCTTCCCCACGAGCTACCGGATTCAACTGCAACTGGTACGAATTGATATTTTTCCATAAGGTTGCTGTATTTTCTTCTTTTCTGTATCTCTTTCCGACCTGCTACATTGCCCGCCTGGATTGAAGAGAAAGGAAGGTTGGAAGGTGCAAAAGTGTCTGTGCATGTGAAGTCCCAAATTAAGGCTTTACTTTTCTTCCAAGGAATTAAGGACATCCCATCTGGTCTTTTTCCATCTGTTCTACTACAGCCATTTGGCTCCCTTATTGCCGGTACACCTGCGGAGATGAGTGCTCTCACAATGATGTCGTTGCAGCTCGAGTGTCGAGGGTGTCTACCTGTGCTTTTTATGCAGGAGAGACCATGTAGTCCTTTTTTGTCAACAGGATTTTTGCACGCTTGGCATTTATGGAGTTCGCAAATATCTGCTCCCAGCCTTAACACAATTGCTATTCTAAAAGATTCATCATTCAGGTGAAGGCCTAGAGGACGTGAGGGCAAAGCTTTGAGCCAAGCACCTGCCTCAATGGACGATGCAGCGAACAGTCTGGCATTGTCTTCTGGGTTGTGTCGGAAGACTGTAGTAAAAATGAAAAATTTGATTGTATGATAGGTTCTTCCCATGTGGATTGTTTAGCCCTGAAACTGAAGTCGGGTAAATCGGAGCCCACCAACAATTACCATGTGGACGAGCAATCTTGAACTTCAGAATCCCAGTGGAGATTGTTGTTCTGTTGGAGAAGTGATTTTATTAGACATTGAGAGCCGTAGAATGATGCCAAGAAGGCGGGAATAGCCAAATCTAAGGCTCTTCGAATGCCTAATCCACCAAGATTAACTGGAAGAGATGCCTGAAGCCATGTGCTATCTTCAAGGACACAATTTAGGATAGACTCCAAACCAGATTTTATACTGTTGTCATATCTTTCTAATAAATCCTCTTCTTTCCATGAAGATGAACATCGCAGGAAAAATAATAATCTTGGGATGGAAAATGATGTTCTTAGTAAGTAAAAGGCAGAATGAGCAGATATTGATGATAGACGTGAGAAATACATGTCTAACTGGTTAATCTTCTCAGTTAATAGAGTTCTTCTTGATTCAGCTGAGAGAGCAGCTCCAAGGAAGAAAGCGTTTGATGGCGACATGAATTGGATACCTGGAGCTACTTGGTTGTATGACGAAAACAGCGTGTGCTTTTGTTCATTATTGTTTATATACAGTATGGCGCTAAATTCGTTGTACAAAAGCAGAGGAGTGATTCCTGAGAGTAAAACAAACAAAAAAGTTCCTATAAACATAGTGCGAAAACCCCTTCGTTTATGTGTTATAGGCTGCCAAAAACATGAAAAAATGAATTCTAAAGGTCCATAGCTCCAAAACTATGGGACCTACTGTAGTCGGCTCAATACTTTACTTAGGAACTAGTATGTGCTCTATCCAAAAATACGTGTTTTAGAATCCTAAGGTACTCACGCAACAATTTTTATGGAGGTATTTGGAGAGTATTTTATATCATAAGCCCGTAGTCAAACTCCCACTTTAAAAATTGTTGTGGAAGCAGCTCAGGATTCTGAAAGACGCATTTCTTAATAGGGCACATACCGGTACTAGTTCCTAAGTGGTCTTGACCCGACTAAGGTAGATCCCATAGGTTTGGAGCTATGAACCTTTAAAATTTATTTTTTCATGATTTTGGCAGCCTATAACACGTAAACGATGGGGTTTTCGCCCTATGTTTATTGGAACTTTTTTGTTTGTTTTACTCTCGGGAATCACGCCTCTGCTTTTGTACAACGAATTTAGCGCCATACTGTATGTATAGACATAGATATAGATATAAATATAGATATATGGCCTAAATTCAGACTTTCAATAATTTTTCTCGTCCTTTGTTTTCAAGATACAAGATTGAAATTTTACACACGTATTATGTACATAACAACGCATTTTTTTTTTTTAAATTCAGAGCCCTACGTGAACCCAGGCCCGAGTCAGAGGGACAAAATGTTCCGGGAGAATTTTCAACAAAAATTACGGGATTTTCCGAAATTTTCCGATTCATTTGTACGATACGGACATGTAAATGGTACCGTTGGAAAGGGCTCGTTATACTGAAGAAAATGGCGCTTGAGCCATGACTGTTAGTCAAATAATGATGACACAGTAAATTTTTATAATATATATACATGTGTGTAAATGGGGATTACCTTCAGCCTTTCAAAAATTTCTCCCGACCTTAGTTTTCAAGACAGCAGATTAAAATTTTGCACACGTATTATGCATATAACAACGTATTTTTTTTAAAAATAAATCCCTTCGTCAACAAAGGCCCTGGCCAGAAGGGCGCAAAAATTTCAATTTTTTTTTCGAATAATCTCTCAGTTTTTCCACATTTTCCCGTTTCTAGTGTACAATACGGTCAAGTGAGTCCTACCGTTGGAAAGTATGCTCTTTCCAGAAAAAAAGGAGGTATAAACCATGATCCTACGATAAATAGTAAAGAACGGTAATCAGGAACTTGAATATAATAGAAAACAATTACTTTCTCTCCTGTGTTGCTTCTATAGTCCTATTTCCCAAGCATCTGGAAGAAAGACTGTAAATTTACGTTCAATACAGAGATAAATATTTACGTCTGGGATCACTCGGTCTCGGACTTATTCTAGGAATGGCCAAAATTTTCCGGAATCGGAAATTTCACTTTCTGGATTTCGGAAAAATTCTGGAATTCGAAAAAATCCGGATTTCGGAAAATTACCGGAAATCAGAAAAATTACAAAATTTAGGAAATTCCGGAATTCAGAAAAAATCTGGAATTTAGAAAATTCCCGAAACTTTCCAAAATCGGAATCTTCCAGATTTTTCCTAATTTCGGATTTTTTCCGACATCGGAACTTTTCCGAATTCCGAAATTTTACCGAAATTACTTTCCGGAATTGGCCATCCCTAGTTTATTCACTACCCTCAATGGAGATCGTACTGACTAATCTTAATGAAGCTCAGTATAACTCAGATTCGCATTCTCTGTGCTCGAACTTGCTATTTTCAATGCCGCTCGCACTAGCTCAATCTTATTCCTATTTACCTCATTAGGTTTGGTTTCATTATCCTCTATTAAGCTCACACTCTCTCTGAATTATCGAGCTCGAGGCCGTTTGGGCTCGCTTGTTTGGACATATTTGTTGTCATTTTCTTTTTAAATATTTCTATGTGAGCTTTGCAGTTAATAAACATATAAAATCCGCAAAACAATATTATACAATATTTACTTGGCAGAAAAGTAAACTAAACAATTCTCAGCTGAACCTTTGTTACTATATATATCAATTGAAAAACCATATGTTTCCTAAAAATAGTTTTAATGACCTAACTCAACGCTATCTTAAAAAAAAAAAAACTGCTGTGTAACGGGTCCCATTCTAATTTAGCTAAGAAGGATGGTTGATAAATATTCTCAAAATGACTGTGAGTTTTGCCTATGAGGAGAATTCCCACTATAGTGATATCACAAACGAAACTAACTTTTCTTATTTGCAGAAGAACTGTCGAAAGATCATTAGTGTCAATGAGTCGAATGTTTCCTTTTTAACAAAAGTTAGTCATTTCTCGAATATTATCACCTGCAATATTGACCCTCGATATTGGTTTTGAATACGAACCATAGATACCTATTGCATTAACGCTTGAATCGTAATTCATCTGTATTTGCTATCAACCTTAGAGCACATAATTGTGCTTCATTTCATAAGGGTGAAACATAGAGCTTGAGGGCAGTTAGAAAAGAGTTCTGCAACTGTCTCTGTATATGCGTTGAGTGAATGTTGTGTATATCTGGATGGAAACTATTTTTGTTACAAGTATTCTTCTCGTGAGGCAGCAGATGTTTCCAGACGTTCAGCTTCAAAGGGAAGTTGGCGTCTATTATTAGACAGTCATACAAGTTGACTGATAAATCCTTCAAAGTTTATATTCGAATTCAACTTCTAGATAGTAGAAGGGTTAGTGAATGTTACTCCTCAATACGTACTTTACATATTTCAATTATTAATGTATTTAATTCCACCTCATTTGATTCTAACATGATCAATTCAGCAAAGCACGTTATATGACGCTCGAAGAGTACATAAAACCTGTCCCAGTGTAGAACAAAACACGTACATTTTTCATGATAGTAGAATTCTTGCTCATTTCCCTGTTAAATCAAACCAATCTTTAGCAAATCGAAAACAGAAGTGTTTTCTCATCAACTTTTCTTTATTGATAACTTTGGATTAAATTGCCCAATTTCAATAGAGTTTAACCACACATAGGGAGTTAAATTCTGTCTACACCAAGGAAGCTTTATTTCTATTGGTAACTTTATTTCTAACCCATATGTAAATAAAAAATCTAGTGGTAGAAAGTAGTTAGCCCTATATTTCTACAGTACACCATTCTAAAAATAGCAGCAACATTAATTGAATTGAAATTAGTGTCGCTCACGAGATGACAAATTTCGTCTCGTCTTGAAACCGAGATAAGTGTGTCGAGCTCCTCCATGGCTAAGCGGTTAGCGTACGCGCCTTTGGCGCGGAAGACCCGGGTTCGATTCCCGGCGGGAGCTCATGTGGTTCGGACTCCACGTTAATCAGTAGGTCCACGTCTCATATAGCCTCGCTGCTGAACGGGACGATAAACTCAAAATCTACTCTACTCTACTACGAGATGAGTGTTTATAAATTCGAGACGAGACATTTTCTCATCTCGATTTCGAAACTAGAATCGAAATGAAAGGATAAATTTTTCAAGTTTTGTGAGCAACACTAATTCACCCAAATAGCAGATTTTAAACACTGTTTTAGTGTTACATATGTATAAGATCGGAACCATGAAATAAATATAAACCAACATAGAGCTTAAAATAGTGCCGGAAAATGCTTTCTTAGGGTTGCCACATTTCAAAAATAAAAACCCGGGACGCTGCTAAATTACGAGAATCTTTGAAATGCTTAAAATGAAAAGAAGTGTTATATACTAATTTACTTTTTTCCATTAGATAGAGTTGTTCAAGTTTTACGTAATCACATTTTTAGCCATTTTAGTAGACCTCCTAAGTAGTTAAGCAAACATAAGTAGATGATTTACCCCTCTCCCTGGTAAGCATTTTTTTTTAATTTCTCAGGAACTGTTATATTTCGTGGCTTTCAGAGTCTGTTTCAGCTCATTCAAGGTATGATGTTTCCTTTCACACGTTTTGTCTATTCCTGTTGTAACTTTTTTTTTTTTTTTTTTAAAAAAAGAACGGTTAATTCATTTCAATATGTTCTGGCGGCGTTTGTTATCTTCAAAGAACTTTTGCTGAATTTTTACTTTATTTTTGTTAAGAGACTAATTATAAACCTAATCCTGTGAAAAAAGCAAACTATAACACTCCCTTCCTTTCATCTTCGCTGAAATCTGGGACATTTAAGTGTCCCGAGAAATATTTTCGGGACGCCGGGATGCAGATCTCGATTTCGTGACGGTCCCGGTTTTTCCGGGACGAATAACACCCCTATCCTTTCCGTCAACTTGGTCCCATTCTATGATTTGCATCAATGCAACACAAAATCTATGCATTTTTTTGTAGTTTGCAATAATAGTACACAGTTATAATTTATTTTTGATTTTGACACGTTGTGTTAAGATGAGGCGACGTTAGATGAGGCAAGGAGATGGGTAACCCCCCCCCCCCCCCAGTGGGATTGTCCGTCCCCAAGTCCCCAACCAGACAAGTTGTATTGTAATGTAAGTCAAGTAATATAAAACTATTATAATAGGTAAACAAAAAATAGTTTCTTCTTCTCAAAAAGTTCTCTCCCTCGCTTGGCCTTTCCCCGAAGAAATTAAAGCTGGCGTCGTCATTGGTTACATTTGGCAATATTTTTGCGATGGCTGGTACGGAATGACAGTCTTTAAAACTCTCTCTCTCTCCACTAATTCATAAACACAGAACGAATTACTTTCTGAGATCAGAGCAGTGTTCCAGAAGCGAATACACCATGCGCACGCAGATGCTGGTTGATGTATTTTAAAAATCCCAAGTTTCTATACAGAAATGAGTCATGCGGGCCAGAATTACCATGAGCGCGATTTCGGGCAGTTTGTTGGATCATCAACGTCGCAATGATGCAAGATTTGCATCCGAACAGTCAAAAGAGAAAACACAGGATGGTCAGCATAATAAGAAAATAGTGCGACTTCTTACAGTGATCGTTTACGTATTCTCTGTGTCATTAGCTGCTATCGTTCTCTCACTTTATTATGTGTTTCTGTGGGACTCCAAAATATCTCCTGTCAACAACACAACACTAAAGGGAACTCCAGCGCCATGCACTTGCCGGAATTCAACTACGTAAGGAAGAATTGCTTTCAGTCATTGCTGTACGTATTGTTTTCATTTTATTTACTAACCTTGTTTGGAATTAGAGCATTGCCGAGCTAAATAATGTCTTTTAAACACATTACATGTTGCTACCACAAAAAAAAAAAAAAAAAAAAAAAAAAAAAAAAAAAAAAAAAAAGAAAAAGAAAAAGAAAAGAAAGAAAAAATAAGAAACAATTCAATTCCATATTTATTCTATTATCGCATTTGCTCCTCTTTTGAATTGGATCTCCTGTAAAATAATTAGCTGTCCGTTGTACACCCCACGATTTTGGCTCCTTAAATTGAGTTCGAGTCACGGTGAGAGCTCACATGAATAAGGAAACTACACATTATTTTTACTACAATATGTCGCATGTTTAAGAATAGTTGTTTCCAGTTTTTAATAATTTTGTAATCAAAATAGTGACAGTAGCTTCCTGAAAATCAGACCAATAGCAAGAGAGCTATTTCCACCCTGGCAATACAGCGACTGGTCAAGGGACTTCGGATTTTGTTACTTTAAACTGGAAATGACTGTTATTGGACATACGATATATTGCAATATGAACGACGTAAAGATCTGTCTTTACGCATAGCATAGATGTTAAAATAATAATAATAATAATAATAATAATAATAATAATAATAATAATAATAATAATAATAATAATAATAATAATAATAATAATAATAATAATATTCTAAATACTAAAACAAACAACCCTCTATTACTTGATCCTATAGGCCAAACGAGACGATGAAAATTGATTATATAGTATGGGATAAAAATAAACGGCCACAAATGCCATTAAAATTAATGACGATTTTGGTCGTTTATTTTTGTTCTGTACTTAACCTGTAATTACAAAATGAATGCGTATAATAATAAATATCAATGATTAAGGCTTGAAGGCCCAATCGTCACGGATTAGCTAGCTACAGCGCCTCCAGTACCCCAGCCGGCAAACAGACTTTACAGTTTAATATGTGAATTCAAAATTAAACTAGATTTATTTCTCATACGTTCTGCATCACGTACAAAATATGTAATCACTTGTTAATTGCCTAAAAAGAAGAAAAAAGAAACAAAAATGAAGCGCTTCTTTCAAAGATGACCACACTAGCCCTTAGTCACCGTAATACTGAATACTATTGCGTTCAACTCGTTTGTCTTGAAGATGTCCAAGGATTACACAAGTGCCTCCAAATTTACTGCTGATAATTTGACACATTTGGCTCTTGATAGTCCGTAACATGGGCAAAATGGTATATGGAATTCACCCTTTTGATTAGGTCCTGCATCTGTTCCTGTATATGAGGGAATGGTAGTTCGGTGGTAGAACGTTCATCTTTTTCGATTTTAGGCCATGTGAGTTTGTGGTGGACACTATTCTATTTGTGCGTTTTTTTTGGGATTCTTTCTTGTCCTCCTTCACTCTCATTCGCCAAATATTTCATAAATCATTCACTTTCATTAATCATCCGCTTCCTTTAGTCCAACTGGCATATCCGTTAAACGTTTAAATAAACAAGTCATTTCAGTTTTTTTTTTACCTGTATATAGAAAGTTCCGCGGGTTTAATATGCTGATAATAAAACAAATATATAATATATCCCTGGCAATTAATTTTGACTTTTAAGAGCAAAATATCTGTGGACTTGCCTTTGTTTTTTGTCCTTTTAAAAGTTACAAAACAGCAAATATTAACATTTCAAATTCGTTGCTTGGTCAGATTGGAGTTTAGCACCCCTTTCAATACGGAGGTTATATGAGACATGCGCCTAAAATTTAAGATGGAATTCAAACCATCACAATATAGATCTACTAAAATTTCAGTTATGTCTCACTAGAGGGGGCTAACACTTCTAAGCTATCTCATTACCAATAACAATTTTTTTTTACACCTCAAACATTTTCATGAGATCTTTCAGTTTAACGTCCTACGATTATGCCCTTTAAGTTAAAGGAGACGCTATTAAAGCAAATGAAGATGATGAAAGATTTAGCGGAATGAGGCTGTGGAAGGGAAGGGGAGTACAACGAGAAACACACGGATGTAGTTCCACAAACTTCCTTGGGATGGGATCGAACCAGGAACCCCACACGCCGCTCTACCACTAAGTCACCGTGCCCCTCTCAAACATTTTTATTATTTGATTTCTTCATATTTTATAAGTAGAAGTTCATACAATTCCCAAATTTTAGTATTGGCACTTAAGTTGCAATAGTGAAATATGTTGAAGAAAACGCTAACCTCTCTCTCTGTATATATATACACCTAGGTCCCTATATTTCACTAGCTGAAATGCCCGTTCTTCGCTCGGGAGAATACGTTTATGGAAATTTGAACTCCCAATCCTCCTGGTGTCCCGGATTCGATCCCAGTCCTCGCCAAGTGAACTTTGTGGTGGACAAACACCGTGTGCGTGGATTTTCTCGGGGTTTTCCCGTTTCCTCCCACTTTCTTCATTCCACAATTTCATTCATTACTCATCATCACCGTCTCCTTTAGCCTAACCGGCATAACCGTGGGACGTAAAACTCAAATATTTCATTTTCCCTATCCTCTTTACGATACTTTAAAACCTATAACACTCTATTTTGGTCTAAATTTTGAACTCCCGTGCACCTTCAGAACACAGCCGTTAATCAATGTGACATTATTAAAACTTTGCGCAAGATTTGTTTCAAGATGCATTTCTAACGAGTAATCTGTTCTCCGTGATGGAATCACAAACACCAGACAACGTCTACTCCAATGTGGCGAAAAAAACATAGAAATTGCACCTCCCTGACTTAAAAGCTGAAGTTTTGGAAATGCTGGGTCATATGTACACTTATTTGAATTTTGAACTTACATATAAATTTTCATCTTCCATTTCGAGGGGCTTGTGAGATGCTCAATTCTTCCCATAAATTTTCAATTCAATATTTCTTTAGAATATCCTCTTAATCAAAGTGGTAATTGAAAACTAGCTCGAGGTAGAAACTAAATAATTTCCGAAACTAATTTCAAAGTTTTCGTCATTTTCCTGTTCTGTGATCACAAACAACAGACAACGTCGCTTTCAATTAAATAAATAAATAAATAAATAAATAAATAAATAAATAAATAAATAAACATGCCCCTTTCTTATTAACAAGGGATTTTTAAAAAAGCTGAAACACATGAGGAAACACTTATTTTTAATGAGAACTTTTATGCCGAATTTCATCTCCCTAACTTCAGAGATTTATGTGGTACTCTACTACAAAGAAAACATTTGATTCCCCTTTACCTCCCTTAGCACAAATATTTTTAAAAAATCCTGTCCTTTCATGTTCTCGTAACAAAAGGAGTTTCCTGTCAAACTGTCACATTTTTAAATACAGGGTGGCCTAAAAGTACTTATACACCCCTGTATTGATCTAGTATAACTCTAGTTTACGGGTTTATTTGCTTCGGCTGTTCCGTGCTTAAGGTATAAATAAAAGGATTAAGAAGTCTACCTGATGGATAACAATAAGAAATGATATAAAATGCAATGAGCTTATCAGTACGGTACTGTATATCTACTTTTGGGCCACCCTGTATACTGCATTAGTATTTAAGACTCATAAGAAACTTATATATGAACCAATGAGTTATATATGTCCCAAACTTATATATGAACCAGGAGAGGGAATGACAGAGGGGAGTGCAATTGGAAGAATAGCTCGACAGGAATGTTGCCTCTCGCCTACATCATTCAATATCTATCTAGAAGAGATAGTGGAAAAGAGCCTACAAAATGAAGGCAGAATTTCAGTAGAAGATAGAATGGTTAAGTGTATACGGTGTGCAGATGATATGGAACTTGTTGCAGATCTGAAAAGAAACTCAATAAGATGTTAGAAAACTTGCCGAAGAGCTGTGAATAATATAGGATGAAAATAAATGTTAGAAAGACAAAAGCCATGGTGATTGGAACGAAGGGTAATAAAGAAGTAGGAAGGGAGAAAATAGAACAGGTGACAAGTTTTCGATACCTGGGTAATATTATTAGTAATGATATGAAGCGTGAACGCGAAGTAAAATCGAGGATAGGAATGGCGAAAGAAGCCTTTAGGAGGAAGAAAATACTAATTTGTAGGACCTTGAACAATGAGTTGAAAAAAGACACATAAAGTGCCTCGTGTGGAGTATTGTGCTGTATGGATTTAAAAAAAAAATGGAGATGCATGGATCAAAAACACGCCGAAGTGATTAAAACAACTGGAAGCTTTCGAAATGTGGGTGTGGAGAAGAATGGAGAGAATTTATTAGGTCTAGCAGAAAACGAATGAGAGAGTGTTAGAAATGGTGGGAGAGAAAAGAACAATTTTAGAAGTTATTAAGAAGAGGAAGAGAAACTGGTTGGGATGCTGACTAAGAAGGAATTGTGTCATGAATAACGTTTTAGAGGGTATGGTGGCAGGAAAGAGAGGGATTGTGCGAAGGAGATTACAATTAATAAACGATATAAAAACAGAAAAATCGTACGTGAAGACGAAGAGGTTAGCGGAAGACCGTGGAGCACGGAAGCTTCTCAGTTACAGCACGTGACCTGCCAATAATTGCAGAATACCTATGATAATGTTGATGCATTAGTGTGGCTGGAATTATCAGTGAATCGATTTCACTCTTCCATATAATACTACATATTGCCGCCCCCTTCTCCTTTCAGGCGTGGATTTTTCTAAAACACATAAACACGTGTTTTCTTTATTTTAAATTAACAGTTTATAAAACGAATTTCACACCTCAAATTTAAGCTAATCCTTACATTAAGCATTTTCTGATTGGAAATTGTAATATTATAGAAATTGTTCTCCTTATCTCATTTAGAAGAGGAATTTTAGCAGACGTTGAAATAGGTATTTAGTCATTTTTATTGAAACGTTTATATATCGATTTTCACAGTACCAACTGAAGCTCAGAATGGTCAGTTTGTCAATAAAGAAAGGGAAATTTCGATATTGTAGTAGCGACCACTTTTTCCCTATAAGGAACAGAATTTTCCAAAATGTTGAAACATGTTCCATTATTTGTAATTAAGTGTTTACATCACGCATCTAACGTAAACGAATCCCCAGATATGGAACGTTGTGAATAAATAAAGGGAAATTTCAATATTATAGAAATTTCCTCCTTTCCCCATTAGCAGGGTATTTGCCAGAAATTTTCTTCAGGAGGGGTGTAATGAATTGGAGAGGGGGTGTAAATTGTAACGATATGTTTTATGTTAAAAAAAAGTAAGTTCTTAAGCGTATCTTTTCTTAATACTACATACACATTACAAATTTAGCATAACCTCGGCAAAAAATTGCATTATTTGCTCTAGTTATGAATAGAAGAAAAGAAAAATATTATCCTTTCACTTCTATTTGCTATTGTATAAACACATTTTGTTAAACACAAACAAACTATTTGCTGAGCAAAACAATATATTCACATAAAAAGTACATACGTGTTATAGTTTTGCCAACTAACATTTTGACTTCATCATACACTAGATAGTATATACAAAGCAAGTATATACAAAACAAGTATATACAAAGCAAAGCTTCTACTTATGGAAAATATTACATTTTGTTATTTTCACTCACTCACACCAGGGGCGGATCCAGGACCGACTTCTGGGAGGGCGGTGGGTTGTCATACTGCTACTTTTAAGGGCTCCAAACTTTGGGATGGGTTATATATATATATATATATATATATATATATATATATATATATATATATATATATATATATATATATATATATATATATATATAATAAGAAAGTTTCCTGTTCTGGGAAGGGGGGCGTCGCCCCGATCGCCCCCCTGGATCCGCCCCTGATTCACACACCACAGACATATACTTGCCCTCATACATATCTTTTGTACTACCAAAGTTGCACCACAGTCACTTATTCTTTACGTATTTTTATCATTCATTCTTTATCATCATTTATTCTTTAGTTATCTACACATTTCTGTGAGGTTGATTTAACCAGATGTTGTAAGCTTCATCTATCACTTCATTTAGCCTTTGTTTTTCTTCTTCAGAACCGGAGCGAATATCAGGAATATAGGGGCCTTCTATACATATTCTCATTAAATCGTTTAGGATTTTCACAACTAAGCTGGCATCGTTCTGAACCTAATACTCTGTTCATTGTAGAAAATGAATGCTCTACTTCTGCTGTGCCCACAGGAAGTAATAGAAGAACACTTGCTACTTTGAACAGAGTTGGGAACATTCTTCTTCTTTGTTCTCCACAGGCAAGATCCAAGAGTTTTTGGTGGATGCTGATGTTAGGACCTGAAGAAACTCTTCTGTAAATTGTATACCCTAGTTCGAGTTCAGATTTAACATTACAAATGCTGCCCACTACAGTCAAGCCAGGTGAGCCGAAGGTGTTTTTGAGCACATCATAGAAGTGAGACAGCTATTTGAGAGGACCACCAAATCTTTCCTTCATGTTGTTGATAATTTTTGATTTGTAATTGGAGGGAAGAACCTTGAGTTCTTGGGGTTTCAAGTTTTCTTTCATTCTCACACCCTCAGATTTTGCCTTTCCTACAACACTTGCAGCTTATTCCAAAATCCCTTCAAAAGTGATATCTTCCAAATGTGCAATGACACCTTCTACCAACTTCAGCGTTGTAACCATATCATTTTCACTTGACATTTGGAGACTTTTGTTTAGTTTTGCAAGCAGCTGTAAAAATGTATCTAAGAGTACAAGTGAGAAAGTTGTCGATGCCTTTCTTAGTTCCAGCAATAGTCCACCAACATCTGCTGACATGTCTTCTGCATCAGCATAGATATGCTCTAACGCAATGCATATTGCAGCATAATGTTTGATTACCACAGAGACACTACCTTCATATGAAAGCCACCTCTTGGAAGCAGGTTTCACCAATTTGTGAGAGTACAATGTCTATTGAAGATTCCACTTCCCGCAAAACTTTCGGCCTCTTGTGACTACCATGAAATGTTGTGTGCAGTTTACTGACTATATTTACAACCCTTTTGATATCTTTTGAAGTTCCACACGTCCTTATGGTCCATGTGGTCCTTACTTTTGTTATGTTTTCTGTAAGTTCTCTAGATGAATTTAAAGAAACAGGGACTAACAAAGGCGATGTGCTTTTTATCCCGCAAATTCATTTGACAGACACACGCTCTCCACCACCGTTTCTTGTTTCAAGCTCTTTTATCGAGTGAATGAAACAAAAGCAGTTTACAATGCTGTCTTGACGGAACAGCCTGCGGGCGCCACCACTAGGGCGCCAGCTTATCACGGATAGGTTTTCAGTTTCCTACTGCTCGTTTGGAGTTACTTAATCACTTTTATTTTACTGATTATAGTAAGCCAGATTTGACATTGTTCTGGTATCAGATATCGGTTCTAACATGGATTGTTTGTATGATTGTCAAGCGGTTCTCTGAGCGCAATATTTCACACAATTTCGTGAGTAGAGAAATGAAAATATAAAATCGAAGCTAATAAAGATTTAGATTGAAGCTCATATTTAGATTGTTGAGTTTCGTGCCAGCTACCAGCAAGAGATTATTTATTGGACTATATTTTATACTTATGGCACCGATAATAGTAATAACATAAAAAATTGTACACCCCCTTTGGGGGATATCGATCTGTTTTGCCAGGGGGGATATCGCCTCTCACAGGGAGGGTGTAGAGGGGGTGTAAGAGGGGTGTAAGAAATTCCCTGCCTTTAGGAACAGAATTTTCGAGAACAGTGAAATATGGATTCCCTTATTTTTATTTAAGAATTTATAAACCGAATTTCACGACTTTTTCAAGTTAAGTGAATCCTCACAATGGACACTTTCTCAATAATAATCATCATCATCTGCAAACATTGACATCATGGGCAGCAGAAGCAGGTGTAGAAGGTAAAATTGTGGGGGGACAACCAGAACCCAGGCTATGATAGGTATATCATGAGTTTACTAGAAACTTTCATAAATAATAGCTTCGATTAGCTTTCTCGCTCAAGAAACGGGGGGAGGGGAGGCTAGGCCTCCCGACACAGGCCTAGATCCGCCACTGATGGGTAGGTTATATTCCGCAGCTGAGAAGGTTCCATGGTTGGCGGTCTTCAGCTAACCTCTTCGTCTCCACGTATGATTTTTCTGTTTCGATATCATTCGTCAACTGCAACTTCCTTCACCCTTTCTCTTTCTCCATGTCGTTGACATCGGACAACAAGAATCGTAGTTTGGATTAGTGCAATTTTCTGTGTGTACGTAATAACTGGAAAAGTTTTCTGCATTGAATTGTCACTTCTGATGAAAAAGTGATTTGCAGTAACAATCGTAAACGGTCAAGACAATGGTTTGATCGTGATCGACATCATCACAGAACGGTTTCCTAAACCATACTTCCATGTATAGAAGGTGTTATTGCTGGTATGGTGCTCTATGGCAGGAGTGATCCATTATGTCATTCGGTATTATGCCATTATGCCATTATGTCATTCTTTCGTATTTTAAACCTATCAGGAAATACCTATAGTCGATAAGTTCAGACCTTATTAGAGAAATCTATTTGTCTTTGATTTTGGGTAAAGTTCACATAACAATATACAAATTCCAACAAATTAATTGCATTGTAATGATATTTGAAGTTATATATGTATTATTCAATTCTGTTGCAATTTAAACTTTGAGTTGTCCCCCGCAAGCTATCTGACCACGCCACTGGTCGAATTTTGTTGATTCAAATGATCAGTTACTCAAGGTGATGGAAAACGGATTTCTTTACCTCTCACAAACAATTTCTGAGAAAGAGGCCTGAAGGTTGTCTCTTCATATGTTACATCTCGTTGGTACCCGCCCCCCCCCCCCCATTGCTCCTTTGTATTCGTATATATGCTCTTGGGGTCATATTGAGAAACAGTTTTGCATATGATTAGCGTCGTATTAAGAATTAAGCTAACGCGTAATTATAATTTTCGGGCTTGGGTTTGCAGGACTCTGAAGTGGACAGCGGTGTTTGCTGTTTATTATTATGACAAGTACGGTAACGATATTTACAATAGAGTATTAACGATTTTGACCTACATTTTACAATGAACTGAATGCTCAGGCGGAATAATTAGTGAAAAATAAAACATGTCATTGTTAGCACACACTAGTTCTTCGACTTAACTAATGTCTGATTTATTTTCCCTTACTGTCAGTTTGGTATCAATAATGAGGGAGCAGCATCAGATTTTAAAAATTCTTTTTGCTGCAAACCTAGAAGCTGATTTTTTAATTCCCTCTGTTAATCTTCTTGTAAAATGTAAGTAGAATACACTTGAGCACCATTCACATTAAAAGTGTCCTCTCGCTCACAGTGAGAAATCCATATTCGTCGAAGTTCTATATTTCTAGAAAATCAATGCTACATTATTTCATCTGTCTTATTTATTCTATTATTACAATGAGCTAAAACACAATTAAGATTGTTTCTGCCCATGTTTGGAACAGTATACCAACTAGTGTAATTGTTTAAGTAGTTTTCTACTTGTTATTCTCTTGAACGATATCTTCGTTTTACATCACCAACCGCAAAGTACCCTTACTGGGGAAAAACAAAAGCAGTAAGGCTGGTTCGAGAGACCCCTAATTTCATATCAGTGTTGCCTGATCCAGATCAAAAAGTAGCGATGTTTGCTCTAAAACAAGTAGCGGATTTGAACTATTTGTTGCCCACCCCAAACATAACAATAAATTATTTTACTGTTATACATTTTCTAATCATATAGCCTATATCGATTTAATAGAACCACTTAGAGTTGGAAATACGTTAGATGTCTAGGTCGGCAACGGTCAGAAGGCGACCGCAATTCAGACTTTTGGCGGTGTTTTGTTAGGGAAAACTACATACTACATCACGAGCAGTAAAACTACAGTGTGGAATGAACTGGGTAGCCAGTGATAGTATATAACGGACGACCTTTCTGGAGACATGTTTGCTTAAGTCAGTTTTGTAGGTTTTAAATACACTTTACAGCGTTTATAGTTTGATTTTTCTCTTAATTCATCACCTCTTTAATTCATTCACTAAATTCTTTATATGGGAGCCATGGATTTTGGAAGGTTTTGTTGTAGCTCCTTACTCATTATATTAACATGGATAATACAGTAACACAATTAAATTTGCATTGTTCACATTTACACAGCTCCGTACAATTATCATAGGCGGCGCCACAGTTGGTGCAGTGGGTGCAGTTGCACCCACGTTAACTTCGATTTTCAGATTTCCTACAATAATCCTTTCTATTTTGTATATTTCTTGTTTCCTATGTTTGGATATATTTGAGTGACTTCTTAAGTCTCTCATAAGTTACTTGCGATCATACCGTGTTTTTCTATTTTTTTTTTTTTTAAAATAAAACTTATGATTATTTTTGAGATCTTAAGGCTCAATACTGCAGAGCGTTCTGGCAAATGTTAGGATATGTTGTCCCATCTTAGCCTGCATCCACATTACCAAAATCCTGGCGCCGCCTATGACAATTATCAGGCCTAGACATTCCTAGAGACATCAACACGGTCAATGATACTAAAACAGCATAAACTCAATGAAAGTATAGTGTTGTCAGATCTGGAGATTAAAAAGTACTAAAACAATAATTAAACTAGTATCGAATACGATGGTTCATTGTGAATAGAATATTCAGCAAACAAAAGTTATGTTGTATTATATAAAACTAATAATTTGTGATTTTATGTATGCAAATAGAAAGTAGCGTATCCTTAAGAGTTATAGCCTGCAGTTAATTAAAAGCAGCCCGAAAGTAGCGTCTCGCCCAATTTGAAATTTTGGTAGCGAGGGAACTTAAAAAATCGGCCAATCTGCTACTTGTAGCCTACCCTGGCAACACTGTTTCATACGACGACTGATTGCTGACAACTGTTATCCCAACGCCCGTGCTCATTCAATACAACACAGAGCCATCTATTGATCAGAGTGTAAAGTACTGGTGTTTGGCTTCTTTTCGCAGTCTGCATATTTCGTTCACATTTGCATATTGTTAAAAATTACTGGGTTGCCATGACGTATTTTCAGGGTATAACATAATGACAAACTTATAAATACATGCATTAATACATATGTATATCACAATATTGCTTGGGTTTTCTTTCATGATTCCTATCAACAAAATATCCATTATAGATATTCTTTCAGTTGCATATAACACATTTTTAATACAGCCTTCGGCTGTTGAAATATTACTGGTTTGCCGTGATTTACTCCCAATCCTCATATACCATTTTGAGGACGCTGAATCCAATGGGATTATTTTTAGACACATTTGTCCATGGCATCATAAGAAAAGTTACCTCAGAGTTGAGCTCTTTCAAAGCTTCTTTATTTAAATAACATGGTCAGAGAATATTTTTCTTGAGACTTTCACCAAACTCAATCGATTTTCATGTACATAATACGACATATATTTTCTTTGAGCAGTGGCGTAATAATGGTCTTTGGCGCCCCTAGACAAAATCCGAAGTGGCGCCCCCCTCATCCATCGAATAGGCTCTATGCATAACCATCTATAACTTATGCGTACGCGCAGAAACAGATATAAACCCAAAATTATCAGTGGGTAGTGATGAGCAAATGCAAGACCAAGGCTAAGACCCAGGTAGTCTTGGTCTTGTTCTTGCACATCCAGTCTTGGTCTTGGTCTTGGTTTTGGTCTTGCTTGCAAGAGTCTTGCAAGTGTTCCTTTTAAGAAATCTTATACTTTTCATAGGTAAATTTTACTCTGGATATAAGGGATAATAGATTCTAGATTCTACAATGCGCTTATAGTTACGGAAATACAATGTATGTTTCTAAACATAATACAGTTTACCTTCGTGTTAGTATGATGATAGTGTATAACGTAGGTGATGACTTTTTATTTTCAATGGGTACCTACGCTTCACTACTTATATGAAAAATCACAACGTTTCATAATCTTATATATATATAAACGGATCCAATACTCCACTGGTTCACAAACTGGGGAGACTACCCCTGAGACGCATGAGAGAAAACGAAGACGGCACAGATTACTCAAATATGCAAAATTGTTTTTACACTCTAAAGGCGTCAGATGTTTTCCTTTTCAACCACGATTAGCTAATCTTTGTACTGAACAAACTTCTAATTAAATATTGAGATTTTGTTTTACTGATTCTAATATGTACTCTAAGGGGCCGAAACGTAGATATGGAGAAAAAAGGAGAAAATTAGCTGGGTTGAACGGAAAACGAATGAGAAAGTGTTAGAGATACTAGCAATATGGGAGAAAAGAAGAATTTTAGATGTAATTAAGAGGAGGAAGAGGAACTGATTGGGACATTGGCGGAACTGTATTATGAGGGATATGCTAGAGCAGTGGTGTCCAATTGTAGTGAGTCTCAGGGCCATCACCGCCTTTACTAGTAAGGTGGAGGGCCGCAGCTAATAATAATAATAATAATAATAATAATAATAATAATAATAATAATAATAATAATAATAATAATAATAATAATAATAATAATATACTACAAAAGAAAAGAATAAAAAATTATTTGAAATATTACATAGGCCTATCTATTCAATGTGACAAATGAGGGTGACTCGTAGCGTTAACAAGGACTGGGATATCTACATCCATTCCTGTTGTTGCGAGTCGAAGGAGATGTAGAGAAGAATACTCTACAAGACAGCTTCTGAAGCGATTCTTCACAATCTTGATGCTGTAAAATGCACTTTCACAGAAACAAATGCTACCAAACATTGACATTGTTTTCCGACCAAACTCACAAAAGTAACAGAAACATGTTGCGACGGATGCCCGCGCCTTTCTGTTGTACAGAAGCTCTAAATGAATGCCTTATTTCGAAAGAAGAATGGAAACAGTAAAAGAATGAATATATGAAAATAGTATCAGTAATAACAATCGTAAATCGCGAGAGCTCTGTGGGCCGCAGTAAATGGTTTGGCGGGCCGCCATTTGGACAGCACTGTGCTAGAGCGTATAGTGCAAGGAAAGAGAGGGACGGGGCAAAGGAGAGTGTACTTGGAGAAAGATATTAAAACTGAAACTTGCTACGTGAAGATAAGAGGAGACTAGCTGAAGACCACCGTACATCGAATCTTCTTCAGTTGCAGCAAGTGACCTGCCAATAATGGAAGAATAGTTATGATAACGATTATGATGGTGATATGATTAGCAATATTAGCCAAAAAAAGAGACAGAGAAACTAAAATAATAATGATTATAATGAAACCTTTTAATATTTTAGAATAATTTGAGTAAAAACTGAAAACGACTCAACTGTCTATGTCTTTTTTGTAACCTCAATTTATATAAGTACTTTTGACCTATATTAGAAATACAAAATAACGGCATCAAATTCCAAGTTGTTTGAAATAACTGTACAAAATCATTCTCACTTGTGAATATGAATTATTTATTGCTGTATGTCATATCGCTCAATTCTCAATGTGCCGTATACCTAAGGAGGCTAAAAGTTATATTGATAAACAATTATTCAACGTATAAGCATCTGCCCATGAAATCAAACTTGCGGTCACATTTTCTTGTCAATGTCATGAAAATGTTATTTCAATATTAATTTTATGAGCACACATTAAAAATTTCCAACGTATGCCTGAGCCTCGGAGACTCTTTTGCCATATTTATACCAGGGAGAGCCGACAAACTTTACCAGCTCGAAGATCTAAGATTTAAGTTTACTCCAGATAAAATACACCTGTAGAATAGTGTCTAATTTCTGGATAAGTATTCATCATGGTTTAAAAACGTAGGAATATATCCTAATCCAGCACCAATGACACACTTCTTTGTGTGCAACAAGCTTTAATTAGAATGACACCTGTGTGACTTGAGAACGAAAAACATGAAATGAAATCTTTAAGTTTTACGTCCCACGATTATGCCGGTTAGACTAAAGGAGACGGTGATGATGAGAAATGGATGAAATAGTATAATGAATAAAGCGCGAGGAAATGGGAGAATCCCGAGAAAACCCACGCACACAGTGCTTTTCCATCACAAAGTTCATTTAGCGTGGCTTGAAAATGAGTAATAACTATAGAAAACGCGAACAACCGATTCAGAATATGACATTCTGTAGCTATGTACTACAGAGCCAGATCGACTCACACAGATTGCATAAACTACTGGAACCCATTCACTCCAGCGGCATTCTTACTGAAGCCAAGAAATTCAAGTGAAATATATAATGATTTTTTCTCTTTCCTTTTCACATTCTATAAAAAAATTCAAGTTGTACCAGTACTTGTGCAAGACTCTTGGGCAAGAGTCTCGGTCTTGGTCTTGGTCTTGCAGGTATAGTCGTGGTCTTGGTCTTGGTCTTGCAGGTATGGTTGGTCTTGGTCTTTGTCTTGCACCCCTTGATCTTGGTCTTGTTCTTGAATTGGGATTTCTAGTCTTGGTCTTGCAGTTATGGTCGTGGTCTTGGTCTTTCACCCCTTGGTTTGGTCTTGGTCTTGGTCTTGCATGCAAGACTCTTGCACAAACTGCAAGACCAAGACTCTTGCGCTCATCACTATCAGTGGGAGGGTATTGACCGTTTTACTTTTTATATCATTGTAGTATATCTTTTAGAAGTAAATTGGACAGTGTGCTCTGTTCATTAAAAATATGCTAATGTAAAATTCGGACTTATTTGTAGTGGTAGTGTAAATTAACAGTAATGTATCAACCAATATTACCAAAAGGATTTCAAATGAATATATATAGAGTATTTTATGATTTTACATAATTATAAAATAAATTATACACCTTGGAAAACCACTTATAAGCATTTTTCTATTTTCAGTTTTTTAATCGACAAATTGTATGGAAAATAAAAAGTGTTTCTTTCTCATTTTTGCTTCTGCAAATTCTTTTATCAAATCAGAGATGGCCAATTCATGAACTGTTTCTCGCTCAATACTCAGCATGGCCACACACCAAAGGCATTCTTGGGCCATACTGTTTTTGAGATATGCCTTGATAAATTTTAACTTATAGAATGATCGCTCACCAGTTGCAACTGTAACAGGAAGAGTTACATATAAACAAGAGTTACATATAAACATATAAACAATCACCAGATTTGGAAATCCTGAGCTGAATTCAAATTCGATAATAAAATGAATCTTTTCGTGGGTTGAAAGATTTGAAAGTCTGTCTTGAAAAGTTTCTCTAAAAGTCAACTCTTTTCGTGGAAAGTCACTGAATAAATTGTCTGCATACAGAAGCGCAGCCATAAGCCTGCTAGATGGCCTCTTCTTTAGGAGTGGTTCGGAACATTGACGGGCATAAGAACGAAAATCTTTCACAAAGTTCTCTCATTCCCTCGAAGCGTATCCTTATGTTTACTATTACGAAGTCGAATTCTTTGTTATCGCCAATATATATATCTGTTTTGATATCGTCAATAGCCTAATTCTGTTTCTATATAGTCTAATTAATCCCTCTCTCTCTTTCCTGCCACCATACCCTCTAGCACATCCCTCATGATATAGTTCCTTCTTAACCAATATCCCAACCAGTTTTTCTTTCTCTTCTTAATAATATTTTTCTCCTTCCATTTCTAACACCCTCTCATTCGCTTTCCTCTTGACACAGCTATTTCTCTCCATTCTTCTCCACGCACATACCGGTATTTCGAAAGCCTTCAATTGTTTCTCATCATTCTTGCACAATGTCCATGATTCTGCCTTATAAATACAGTAAAATACAGTACACGAAACAATTTATGAGTCTTTTTCAACTCTATTCAAGGTCCCACAAAATAGTATTTTCTTCATCTTAAAGGCTTCTTTCGCCATTTCTATCCTTGCTTTTATTTCACGTATCATATCATCACTAATAATACTACTCAGATATCGAAAACTAGTCATTTGTTCTTTTCTTCCGCTCCTACTTCTATATTTGACACCGATCGCTTCGTTTCAATCACCATGGATTTTGTCTTTCTAACATTTATTTTCATCCCATATTCTTCAGAAACCTTTCTCAAGTTTTCTACATCTTATTAATTTTCTTTTTAGATTCTGCAACAACTATATTAACCCCAAACCGTATACACCTCATCATTTCATCTTCTACCGAAATTCCATCTTCATTAGGTAGACTCGTTCTCGCTATCTCTTCTATATAGCTATTAAATAATGTCGGCGAAATACATAATCTCTGTTGAACTCACCTTCCAATTACACTGTCCGCCTACTGTGCATGCACCAGCGAATTTCCATGAAAGATCATGAATAATTCTGATAATTTATATAGTATTTATGGACGAATACGTAATAGAACCTATATGAATAACATATATCGTTCCTCAAAGTAACGAATACGGTAAACATAAAAACATCAATAGACATATTACATCAGGGTGAAATAGGCATAAATTTCAGACACTTCAAAACAGATTTCATTCGTTCTTACCGCTGGTCTAGTGGCTAGCACGTGTGCTTTTGGGGTACGGTGTCCACGGTTCGATTCCCGGTGTGGGAATTTTAATTGACCTAAATGTTTTTGTATTCGTGTTCCTGTCGTTCAAGCTTAAAGGAAATGATTGTAAAACGTGTATAACCGAGTAGAAAATAAAGACAACTTACTCAGATACGTTCAGTGAATCAGTTAACTTAAAGACAAGGAACAAAGTGTCTAAGGCATTTGTAAATTAAAAGGAACTCTTAAAGGTTAGTTCCAGTCTCACCAAAGTAACATTTTTCTTTTACCTGTTCTCAAAGTTTCTCTTTGTATTTCTATCGGATTCGAATAAATGCAACTTCGAATAGAGACCACGTTGAATTCATTTATTGAGTAAGCCTGAAATTCTTATAAGATATGGCTACGATTTTATTATTATTATTATTATTATTATTATTATTATTATTATTATTATTATTATTAGTTAAAGTACGAAGTTTGAAATCAGGTGATGCAGTATTTACGTAAACTAAATGATAATTTATTTGATAATATTCACTAGCCCACTATACATTTGCGAGGTTTTGCTTTCGGAAATGAAGTGTATACGACATTGAATAGTAAAAATATTACATTAAAAATATGTTATTAAAAATATTGATTAAGTATTTGGAGTTAAACATGCTTTCCAGTAAGAATTATATATAGAGAGGATTTACTTTAAAGTGCGATGCAAACGAATATTCTGGTTTTAATCCGATTAGAAACCGATAACTTACACAATACTATTTACTTCATTAGTTCAATAAACCTTTATGCTTATCGTATTATAATTATCTTTAAAATTATGATTTTGTGATTTCAAAACGTAGAAGGAGAAATAAATATAATATTCTACCTAGGTATTTGTTAAGGAAACCTTTGAAACAGTGATGATTTCAGGGCATGACTTATGGGAGAATTTGAGAACCTGTCGACATAAATTCGTGGCCATATCTTCGATCATGCTCAAAGTGGACTAATAATGTTCTATCAATTTCCTCTCATTCATATATTGACCATTACCCGGGGAGAACCTTCTGAAATCATCAATGCTTATAATTAGTTTTTCATTATAAATCAAAGAATAATAATGAAAAATTGAACATACTTAATATTTTGTTTTCAGTTTTGGATTTTAGATTTGCAATTCATATAATGTTCCCTTCTAATCGAATTTGAGAGAAAAGTAGTTGGCAAAGATTTATTCAAAGAAATGTTTTCAGTCTTCTGATGAAAATAGGAACACATTTTTAAGGAAAAAACCAAAAACAAAACGAATACTTCCTAGAGGGTCTGAACACATAAACTTATGATTGAAAGACTATTGACCCAAACCGCTCGACCAGTTCGTACGTCTTCACTGAGCTTCTTCAGACTTCTGTGTAAAGTAGTTTCCTGCTCCACACTTTCTTTTTTTGTTTATGTCGATACCACTATAAGTTTGTGGTGAATATTTGGGCGTTACAGGTCTTGCAATGCATAAAGGTCTTTTTCGTATAAACTCCATTCAATTTTACGTCCTAATAACTTATATGCAACAGGTTGAATCTTGAAATGATTGGGGTTGGAGTGATCGTAAATGTTTTCATAGTTAGGAGCCTGGATATGCAAACCCGCTTAACGTGGGGATTTACTATGTAACGTACACTGGTAACGTTACATTCTATATTTTCTTATTTTTGCATAGTATTTGACTTTCCTTTATTTCAGGTTGTGTTAGGTTATACTTTATTCCTAAAAGTACTAAGTTGTGTTTATTTTGTTGTTATCCGTGATTCGTTCATTAATGTTATTATTTTATACTGATGCCATACGTGGCCTACGTAATTTTGATCTGCACCATAGCCTGGGTATGTGTATTTTCTACCTGCGCGGTAGGCTATGTGATTATCTCTAGAAACTAGTTAGGCATCGACTTAAATTAATTCAGTATTAATACGTAACAAATGTTTTATGTTCGGTAAATATTATTGACCCGCGTATAATTTGTCTGTAGACTTTATCTGTAGACCTCGTTAGTGGAGAGAAACCTTATTAACTGATTATTACATTGAAGATAAAATTTAACATTGCTACTCATTGCAATAAACCCACATTTTAATATGTATGATTCTTTTTAATAACAACTGCATATTCACGTAAAAAAAATTTTCTATTATATGGAAATGTATATTTGTATTCGTATGTATGTATATTTTTAGGCCTACCTTAAATGAAGTTACATGAGAGAGAAGCTCTACTCCCTGCACTGAATTGCATAATTCAATTCTCTTTATAGTTTTCATTTGTTTACATTACAACAAGTATTACGCTGCGCTTTTGTTTGAGAAGAGTACAAAGAAGCGTCACATGGCGGGAGTAAGCGAGAATAATACATAAATTTGATATACGTTGCAGACTTTAGTTTAGGATTTATATATATAGATAATAGTAATATCGCAAATCTTTAACTTTGAGCGAGGAAAGATGTTTACTTTTATTATTATTCGTGATGTAAATTATCATGTAGAATGTGCGAATAGACAAGCCGTGTGCAAAAAGAAGAGAAGAATTCAGCCATTTTAAGAGAGAAAAATGTGACGACGTGGAGCTTTTATCTTTAGAAATTTATTATGCGAAATTGCACGATTTTAGCCAACCTGTGAAAATTCGGTATTCTAGGACTAACCTGAAGTGCGTTTAGATAAATGGATAAGTTCCACTTCTAAATTATATTCAACCTCATGTGGATATTAGTCGTCACTTTTGAATGTTCGCCTTGTATGAATGAAACTGGATTGGCGAACCTGTATTGTAGAGAGCAGCATCATGACCCGACCGGCAATCACCCCTTAGAGAGGAGTGGAGTTTGGTGGTGTCAGGAGATTGCTAACGACGTTTAACTTTGTGAAAATCAGGTAACCCGAATTTTCTTTAAATTTTTAGAAACAGTCAGGAACTTGCAACTATTAAAAACCAAGATGGCGACTTCCATGCTACCATCATCATAATAATTTTTACCGAAGTAACTGTGTTTTAGTATCTGTTTTATGTGTTAATAATGGTGAATACAACAATGTCGAGTTAATGTGTGTGCGGCTTCACACATCTTAAACATTCCGCAATTGTCTCTCCACTAATGTAGTCTCTCAGAATTCTCTAGAAACATGATAGCGATCACGAATAATTTCTGTTGCTATGGTAACTATGTATAACGCCAAATGTTAGGTTTCTTATTATTTAAATAGTCTGAACCGTAGAGTTAAGCAAAGAAAATATAGAAATAAAATCCAAGTACGGAACTTAAGCATAATTTTTGTTTTATATTCTATTAATATCAGGTTGATGACATCTAATGACGGAATAATCACCTCACTTGAGCTTGTTGCACTTACTTATATAGGATAGACTGATCTGCTATGTTAAATTGATTTTTTTTCTTGGCACTTCAGTTAGTTCGAGACTTTGTTTTGTAATTCTCCCAACAAGAGATATGTGTTACAGATTAACTTTAAGGCGCTGTCTGGCAGATTTTTTTTTTTTTTTTTTTTTTTGTAGTGCATGCATGTTCATTTGTATATAGTTCATGTTTCCATTATTTCATCATTTTCGAGTTTTGTGGCTGAGTTGAGAAATTCAACATTATGGCCATATAGAGTGATGCCTCATATCTGAAACTACTTCCTTCTATATGAGGTTGAGAAGGAATATAAAGGGTGGAACACAACAGAGGATAAATAATCGCTCATATAAACCCACATTTTGGTAAAGACAGCTTAATTGTTAATTGCATTTTCATGAGGAGTCAGGAAATAAAAATCTTGTTGAAGAAGGAATATTACAATGTACCATACTTAATTTTTATATACATTGTGCCATAGATCAGTCTGGAATAGCGTCAAAGTTCGTTTTATGTGATACTATAATGAGGTACTTATGAAAACAAACAACATGAACCTGTATAATTTTATTTCATTGTCAAAGGAATACAGATTTTTTTTTCGAAAATCGTATAAATATGCTGTTGAGTATGATATTTTTTTTCCTTCTTCCTCAATCAGATGACATTTGATGTAAGCTATATTGTTAATAATGTCAAAAAATGTTTCTTTGTATGATGTTACCTGAAAATAACAAACGAGATCGCTGATATAAATTGGAACTATCTAATTTAGCCTTATAAACAAATTAAATCAAATATTATGGTAGTCTAGCGTAAGTAATCAAGTAATTTTTTTTATAAATTCTTACGAGCGGATACTGTCTTAGTAAAGACTCTGAAAGACGAGTCAGAATGCGTTGAATATAGTTTTCTAAACAAAACCGTAGTAAAAAAAAAAAAAAAATGAATATATCAGTTAGAAAAACATTGAACTTAAGTAGCATCCAGGATTTGCCTGGTATGTTTTCATTTTTTTTATGACGTGAAAAGTAACCGTTACAAAATTGGCTTAAATTCAGCCAGGATTCTATTTACTTCAATGTTAAGACATAATGAATAAAAACGAGCGTTACAAAATTGGCCATACCATCCAGAATTTTGATTGGTTTTCTGCGGAAGAACGGTTTTAGGGGGGAAAAAGCCCTCATTCAAAAGTTTTAAACTTGAGGCCCGAAAGGCTAGAAGAAATGAATCAAAGCGAATGAAATTGTACAGAGATATTGTAGACATAAAATGAGGGAATACGGGTTTCGTATTTTCCTGAAAAAAAAAAAAAAAAAGGTTTGGGTGGGACACAGACTCCTACAAAACTTTGATCGTGAAATATCAAAAGTGATAATAACAGTATGTCAGAAGTGCTTAAAGGACATGAAGAATTGGAACGACACATTGTGTAGTGACAATACGCAAAAAATAAACGAATACTAGTTTATTTTCTACGGAGAAACGGTTTTAATGGACAAAATCCCCCACCCAAAATTTTGAAATTTGAGGCCTAAAAGGCAAGAAGAAGTGCACAGAATTGAATGAAACTGTGCACAGAATTGAATGAAACTGTGCACATTATTGAATGAAACTGTGCACAGATATTGTAGACGTAAATTGAGGTAATTGGGTTTCGTATTTTCCTGAAAAAAGGCGGTTGCGTATATCACCGACCTTTTAACCGTTGATTACGGAACGTCAAAAGTGCAAATAACTATACGTCAGAAGTTCTTAAAGAGTATGGAGAATTGCAACGAAACTTCGTATAGGGACAATTCGCAAAACAATAAACGAAACGTGTTTCAATTGGTGCGGAAAAACAGTGTTGGGGCCTAAGCCTCCTTCGAAAAAAAGTAAATATTACCGTAATAGCGCAGGAAGTAGTAGACCAAAGCAATTGAAATTGTGGGTAGATATTTTAGAGACCCTATGTAAAATAAGGCCTTTCGTGTTTCTCAAGTGTCCCTATCCGTATTGCTTCAAATTTGGCACATCAACAGCAAACAGGAAATTAATCGACACATGTTTTAGTTTATGCGGAAAAACATTGTAAGGGTTAAAGGTGCCTCCTGAAATGCTATAAAATACACTATACTGTTTGTGCTTGTTGTTGATCTGCCAAATTAGAAAGAAATCGGATGGAGACACTTGTGAAACACGAATAAAATAAATGAAAAGGTCGGTTGCAAGTAAAGAGCAAAATGTCTTAACAAATAAGTTATTACACAATTTTGTATATGCTTAAATTCATGTTTTAAACTGTTCAAAATGTTTAAAACAAGTTTTTTTCGTGTGTGTGTTTTAAAACATGTTTTAAACACTTTGAACATCTTTTTTAATGTTTTAAACACATGTTTTGTTCTCTCTCTCTCTCTCTCTCTCTTCTTTTAAATCTGTATTTTTTCCAACCCTGCTGGGATCAGTCATCGTTACATCAGCTGAATGTTTTAATACGTATTTTCTCTTAGATTTGTGATTGCAATAGTTGGTAACTTGTGTTTTATTTATTTATTTTTGTATATCCTTTTTCAAGATACAGAAAATTGAATTCTAGGATATTAACATCAGGTAAACAAAGGAATTTCTCCGTGACAAGACGTAAAAATTCTGGTTGATCCCATCCAAACTGGGACAGTTGGGAATCCAACGTGTGGTTTTAAGATATGTGATAGAAGTTTGATGTTATAAAATCTAATCTATGATTGGATAATAAAAGACGCGCAATATTTGACTAATATTAGTTATAATTTAGTTGGTAAATGTTTTATTATTTCTAAAATAATGTAAAGTATTTAATATGTTACGTAAGAAATATGTTCACCTGATTCTATTGATTTAGTCAGAAATATATTATTCAAAGACTATCTTTCAACACGTATTGGGGAGATTAAATCAATGAAAAGGATACTCTAAGTATTAAGCTGTGAACGAGTTTGAACATCCTAGTTGAAATAATATGATCCTATAGCTATTAGTAAAAATTCAATATTGTTACTTGAAACTTGTTAATTGATTAAATCTTTTCTACTGATAATAGTATGGCTGATATAAAAATATTTTCTGTGTTGTTTCTTTTCAGACCCTGAACCGAATCAAATTCCCACTTCATCCCCGCGTTCAAAACTGGAGCTGGAGAAGAAATTGGGGAACGAATCCAAAGCCTTCAACGAAAGCGACAATAAGCGGAGAGGATGATTCATCTGCATTTACTTTTTCTTCTATTACAACAACATTTAGATATAACTTCTTTTTGATTCTTATCAATATCTTGATTATAATTCAAGAGCATAATATCGCTTCAGAAACTAGAATGGACAATCATTTTCATTCATTATTAATTAAAAATAAACAAATTCTCATTTAAGATTGTTTTCTCACTTGCTGGGCACTTTTCACTGTTCATTTTCTATAGAAATAGGTGTATTTTTTATTAAAAGTACATAAAATACTATTATTACGACACGATTTCATTGGCTTTCCCTAATGAACAATCTTCAGAAGTAATAGGCCTATATTGTAAAACAAAATTTGCAAGTTTCTAAAGTGGCGCATATTCTACAGGAAAAAAAAAAAAAAAAAAAACGGGACAGAGTGAAATTTTAAAGGATAAGGTAAGCAAGCTTCATTCCGAAACCACTACTAGACGCCACAAAATACATCATATTAAGTTGTGTACTTCAAAGTGAACGAACGTAGCTACGGTAGTTATAATAAACAGATCAATTTACGAACTTGGAAAATCAAATTAACATCATATTGGATTGGTAAAGGCTGATTTTATTGGCTCAGATTACAGAGATTATTCAAGCAACTCAGATACTTTATTATGAAGTTAAGGGGAAAAACATGCCAATAAAAATTTATATTTAACCTTCATAATTTCAAAAGTTAAAAATCACTCAAGTATCTTTTTGTAAGTTTCTGCACAAAGCCAAGCAATATTTTCCATGGTACGTATATACAAGCTTTGCTTTAGTAGATTTAAATCCAAATTAAACTACTCGCTGACCAAAATAATACCTTTATTGTAAAAATTATGAACCTTTAACAGTTTCGTCAACTATCCACTTGGTTTCTTCAGACACTATCAAAATGTACTAATAAACAAAAGGAAAAGAAGTTAATAGAGTTGAAAGAGATAGAGGAATATTGTAGAGAGATAGAAAAAATGAGTAAAAGAAACAGGGGAAAAAAGAGAAAGTTGTGAGAAAAAGAGAGAAAATTTGTACGTTCCGTTTAAATAAATGGAAAAATAAACACTGTTTTTACATTATAGGAGTTACTTGCAATATCTGAACATGAATCTTTTAATCATTGAAAGGAGCTCCAGGTAGAGATTTTAAATATGAGGTATGTCAGACATGACCAAGAGTGAACTTGAACCCTTTCTGTACTGGGTGCCATGTGTGAACGTAGGAGGTAGGCTGGGGACTGTTGATATCTTCAGTGGATGGCGATTTATTGTTGTCCAATGCAGTTCCAATAGGAGCTTGTATCGGAAATACTGAAGACATGATACTTGGTGCAAAGGTTGTTTCTGGGAGTACTAAAGGATTGAATACAGGGCTGGCCTTAAGCCGATTGGACCGATTGCTCCCAATCGGGCCCCGCGCCTAAGGGGGCCCCGCGCTAGTGCCGTCTACTCTACTGTCCAGTCTAATCTACTCTCCGGTGCCGTTGTAACAGTATATTAGTCCTCAGAGAAACAAAGTGTGTCCTGGTCCTTATGACTAAATTTTGGTCTTAATACATGTAATTAACACATGCCATTCTGCTCGCGGGGCCCCCCGCTAAGTGGCTATGGTACAGTTAAGATGGCTTTACTACTCACGGTTGTCAAGTACATATAACAACATATTGCAATACAGATACATCCATAGACTTCACAAGGGAGGGTATTACTTCTCCCTAACAAGTAGGGATCTAAAGAAATGATTTGTATTAAGTTTCTGAGTATAAGCAAATATTTTCTGAATTTAATGCTGCACTAGTTTTTTTTTTTAAACATTTACAACTTTTCTTTGTAAAAATAAGTATTATGTCAAGGGAGTATTCTGCACATCCCTAACACTCGCCAAAATTTCCTTACACACACCCCTGGGCGTAAAAATACTGTTTTCTTTGAGTTTGTGTAAAAATGTATATCATTATTCTGGGTGCACACCCTCTTTTATTTTGAACACTAAGTAGGCTAAAAGTTGCTGGCACTCTTACTAATTATGTCATGTGATACTACCATGAATGCAGAGACGGTATCAAATAAATCAGCCTCAGTGCGACTTCTTTACACATCCTTTCTCTTATTATAGCTATATTAAAAATACACAACCAGAGGATAAAATTTGCTCTCTCCTGCGAAAAATCTCGTGGATGTATTTTTTTTAAAATCAAGACAAGAAAACCGAATGTATACTAGTACGTATTGAATAGGTGGCTACTTATGAAGGTTTGTCTTCTAACTCGAATAATCCAATGGAAAGTACATAATCCATCTTCCAACAATTCCTTAAGGTTTGTGATTGTCTCATCACCATTTCATTTTGTCTGCAGTCGATAAAGATTTCAGACTGATTATACCTTTCATAAGTAGCTCCCTAGGATGTTCTCACTAGCGTACATTAAGTTTTCCTGACTTAATTTCTTTTCAAAAAGATACAGCTGTTAAGAAATTTTTAAACCAACGAATTCATATCAATGTGCATTTCATTATGTCTTACAAATATAAAATTATGGAAACATAGGCTTCACCTTTGTACTTCTCGTAAAATTCTAGCCCAATTTGATATTACTTGATCTCCTTCCTATTTAAAAAAAGTCAAACGAGATAGAAGATGGCCGACTTCAAGATGGCGGCGATGATGAGCATACCCTCAAATAGATGTTTTCTTCCTCCCAGTGTTGGTTAATGTGTTTTTGTTTTTCATTCCTTTACACGTTTTACAAATAAAATGAAATTTTCAAACTTGAAACACATTATTGTTTATTCTGATCAATCGCGTTTTTGGGTACTGCTGCCGTCTTTATGGACGGAAACACTTTAAATTTTACTTACACTCGTTTCTTGAAATTCCACACTTCTCTGCCAAGTTTGATCAGATTTATTATTTATTTATTAGATTTATTTGTTATAGAAGGAAACTATGAAATACTGGTACAAAACCTTCTTGAAAAATTGCGAGTGTGAAATGTGTATTTTAAAATTCATTCACTGTCTCCATTTCCATTTGAATTATTTCTCTGAAAAATTAGCTGCTATAAGCAATGAACAGGGTTAACGTTTTCACCAGAACATTTTGAAGATGGAGAAACGTTATACAGGGAACTGGATATAACCATTAGACCAGCAGGGAGAGCGCAATATATATAAATTTAACCAAGAAAGTTCTGTCGCTTTTTCACCCACCACCTTCGAACATCGATATGTCACCTAAGAAGTACCTGGAAGATCAACAATAGTCCCCATCAGCATCGACGACCTTCTGCCAACGTTCTGGAAGGCCATGGATTCCATCGCGGTAGAGCTTGGTGGGCCGTGAAGTGAAGAAGTTATCAAGTGCATTTTGCACCACTACTAGGGATTTGAACTGGTGTTCTCTAAGGTGATTATCCAAGGAATGGAACAGGTGATAATCGGACGATGCAATGTCCGGGAAGTATATTGTATGCAATAATGTTCCCCATCCAAGGTGTAGAATGGTCTTCCCAGGGTAACCCTAGCCATGTGGAGCTTAGCGTTGTTCTGTAATAGGAGGACCCCTTTGCGATTCACAAGTGCTGGCTCCAGAGTTTTGAGTTTTTTCTTCAACACGGCTCACCTGCTGACAGTAAACAGTTGCATTGATGTTCTGACCAGCTGGTAGTAGTTCTCGATGCACTATGCCGCGAGCAGTCCACCCAATACACAGAAGGACTTTTTTCTGGTGTAGTGCTGGTTTCGCCTGTTTTGGAACCGGTTCATGGGGTACTAACCAATGATGACATCGCCGTGGAGCTTCGTACAAGACCCAATTCTCATCACATCTCAACACCCTGTCCAGAAATGGCTACTTCCTCACACGAGACAGCAAAGAAACACACGTGTCTACTCGCGTTGTTTTCTGGTCCGGAGTCAAAACACGTGGGACTCATTTGACCCAACTTATAGTGCTTCCCAAGTTGATGAATGTGCTGCTGAATGGTTTCTCCACTCACACTGAATTGTAGTCCAAGTTCCTCACATGTCTGGGCACTGTTCGCCTCAATTTCTTCCTGAAGATCTTCATTATGTACAAATGTTGGTCTTCCGGCACGCAGTGCGTCTTCGAGTGTTTCGTCACCGCCCTTAAGCTTGTTAAACCAGCGTTGCACTGTCCGCATACTCACAACACCCTCACCAAAGGCCTGGTATATCGTCCGCCCAGCTGCAACGGCCTTTGACCCTAGTTTGAACTCATACAGGATACACACCATTATGACGCTCTGTGGAGGTCCCTGGTTACTCTGTCCATACACAAATTCACGGTAATTGAACTGCCACAACCAGGTAGTATGTTGGATATTCCCACAAGAACAACTGGTCTTCGCCTTATCTCCATTAGTATTCAACTCACAGTGTGAGGGCCAATTGAACACAGATCTCACCAAAAGCGGAAGAACTTTATTGGTTACCTATATATATATATATTAGGGTGGTCCTTATTTATATGGGGAAAAATAAATTTAGGAATTTTCTTGGACTAACCCCCTAAAATGGTTCCATATGGAACAAAATTAAGCCAGGAGAAAAATTAGATCCATTGAATAATTTTAAATGGTGCCCCAAACGACCTAAAATTTTGAATGCGTTTACAATACATAGTATATGCGGAAAAGCTAGAATAAACTCTTGTAATTTACAAACGGCTTAAGGGAATGGAAAGACAACGTGGATAATAGAGCAAGAGGAAATGACTAACCTAATTCTGTATAGCATTATTATGGCGGCCATATTGAAGTCCGCCATCTTGAATTCAGGTAAAAATTTTCAAATAGGAAGAGGGTCATGTTACATATCATTTTGAGGTGGCGTTTCCCCAGAAGCACAAATCTCGTATTATTCTCAAGCTACCGAAAATCTTGTAAGAGTTATTACGTGTGAGAAACGAAATGCTTCGATGTAATGATATTTTATTGTAGTTACGGACCACAGATTTGTAAGAATTTTGGAAGTATTTTACATAAACTGGAAACAAACTGCTAGAGAAAGTTAAATCTTTGTTTCCCCATGAACTACAAATAAGTTTTTCCATCAAGATGGTTCATAGACCATTATGAGGAAAAAGAAAAAATATAACATGGAAGAAATTGAAATATCCCTTATTTATGTAGTACTGTAGCTTTGGGGTAAGTTTTCAATAGGTTTTGAATCTTATATACTACACAGTTCACTTTTGTCACATCTAGGAAAAGATTATCTATGAGAATTCACTATGTGCAAAAGAAACTGTTTCTGATACTCATTTTTCGTAAAAACGATGTTGTAATCTTCTGTTAGTTTCACTCCCCTTTCTGCTGCATCGTTTATTACGGAGATGAATTTAACTATTGTCTTTCCTTGAAGATACATTGTTATCTGACCATGAAATCGGATCACACTCAAGTAACCCTTTGGGTATTTTAAATCTCACGAGAAAAAATTGTTTGTTGTATCAAAATCACTGATTTCTCTTTTCGCAAGAATTTTTATGGTATTATCCTTGCGTCAAGCCTCTTTGCTGCTTCACGGTGTCTTCTTACAGTTTTAATTCTTTCAACCAATTTTTGTTTTTCCACTATGTTAACTTCATCATCAAAAAAGTCCAATGCTACGTATTCCTCCTTCAAGTACCAGAGATGCCGAGAAAATTTAGAAAGAGCCACTTCAGATAATTCATTATCTATTTGCCTATAACTGTACAAAGCTTTCAAAAATTGCAGGTCTTGTAATGGTGAATGGGATACTTGATCACATTTAAATCAAGCTTGGACATATAGTCGTATCAGAAACATTCATGCTCTCCGAAGACCCGTTTCTATTTGCTTCGTTAAACGAAAATGTTGGCAAAAGAGAAATATTTTTAAACAGTATATTGCTTTTCCCATCTACCTTGCATGGTGAATTGCTCCAGGCAAACGAAAGAAAACTCTTCGAGGAGGTATGCCATCCAAGAATGTCAGTTCTAAAAATTTACTGTAATCTTCTCTGCGGTGTCCTGCTTCTAGAAGCTTGATAGCAAAATTCAATACTTCATTTCTTACATCTGAAATGTTGTTCCTTACGTCATTATCATCATCAATTCTCTAATAAAGTTAGTACAATCTATTTTAGACCAATCGTTCTGAAAATGCTTAAATAGGGGAACGTCCGGTCCAGATGCAAACGAAACACAACACTTGTCAAATACACATTTTAAAACCAATTCATAAATGTAGTGTCTACAAGGAAGGTATAGAAGATCATTTTGAAGCATCTGCTCTAGCAGAATGAAAGCACCGTTCACATGACACATATTGCAGGGAATAGTGTGACAACAAACTGCCTGCACGAACTTTACCAAGTTCCATTCTTCAGGCTAATGAACTGTAGTAGAAATAATATCTTCGTTCTCCTCTTCATGATGACAAACTGAGAACACCAATTAGCCTCTCATGAGCATCTCCTGTAATGAATATTGATAACCCGTCGATAGTCTCTCTACCAGTCAAATTCGGCAGTGGTTTTGCACAACTAACGCACTTGATGCACTCCGAAATTGTTTTTGTGGTCTTATGCAACTTCGCTACGGATTTTCTCTCAGCATCGATGCATATTTATTACTAGTTCCTTTACATTATGGCCTAATGTTTCTCCCGTCCCTATCAGAATATGTATTCTCGTTCTATCAGTGGACTTGTATCGATCAAGAGCAGCAACCTGTCTTGTAGTTTTAAAATTAGTTTTTCCCCTTTTACATCTCTTGCAGGGTCCAGGCGCACACAGGCACATATTTACATTTTATCTTACATAATCAACTGGGTTTTCCTCTTCATTTCTTGAAATGCTTACCTCCGTGTATTTTGGTGTAAAATTCATACAAATCATTTTCAGAAGTGCATTTTTGTTTTGTGTTCCTCTTTCTAATGAAGCCGCGCATATCCCTCTTGTTCTTTTCGAGCCAAACTCATGTCTTTACATTTAATTGTGTAAGAATTATTACTTGTGAAAAAGATAAATATTTTCACAGGTAATAATTCTTAGACGACTAAGGCTATCCTTAAAATAGTGCCAGATTTGTGTTTCTGGTGAAACGCCACCTCAAAACGATATGTCACATGACCCTCTTCCTATTTGAAAAGTTTGATCTGATTCCAAGATGGCCGCTGTGACAATACTATACAACATTAGGTGTGTTTCTTCCTCTATTCGTTTTTTCACGAAGCTTTGCAGCTCTTGTAAACAACGCATACGGCAGTGTGTAAATGTTGCCAACTAACAGACTAAAAAGTTTATAGAAAACCTCGAGCTGACAAATTAAGGAACAAACCGAAGAGCGGGAGATTGAGAATGAAATGGCATGGACTTCTGATAGATTACCAAGATGCATTTTCTCTCTCCTGAATCTTTGAAGCAGCATATAAATATAGATACAGAACACTAGGAAGCATGGCTACCCGCAGTGTGGAAGAGGCCAAGGGGATGTTGCCTCCCTGGGTTTTGAAAGGGTTTTGGAAGTGCATGTCAAGACATACTAATTTGCTTACTTAAATGTTATAACACTTAATATATTCATATTAAATAATATAGCATCTGGTATTATAGATTATTTACTGTAGTTAATAAGCATAGTGCGTAAATAACTGTTGTTTTACTTGATGTATTATGTGCCCTCGTGTATCAAAATATTGTGTATTCGCGACTGAGTTTGTGTGTCGGTCTTTTGTCCCCCCCCCCTCCCCCGTGGAATCAGTATTTTACCTCCTTGAAAAAGTCCTGCGGACGTCCATGCCTGGAAGCCGGGCTGAACAATCTCTTAAATTTTCCCTGTAACTGCAAATCATGACTAATCGTGGTTGACCATAAATCTTCGTCCTCTGTATATCAGGGAGTTCGCATTAATGGTTCAAAATATTCAATCTATCACTACTAAATTTTATTTAGCTGCCCATAGCGTCAAGGGATAACATGGAAAATTAGAATCAGAGCTATTGGATCTTACTATGTTCTCTAGTCTTTGTTGTCTTACTATATTTACTAGCTTGACTAGCAGATGTACTAAAACATATGCTCTTTTACCCCCATCCATTTCAAAACTGTTTCGGATCACTACGTGACTCTCAAGTAGAGGCAAGAGAACATGTGGGTAATTGTTCATTAAAAAAAAAAAAAAAAAAAAAGCGAAAGAGTTTATTTACAATTTTAGTATCCCTTGAAGATTTTTCCAGATATTTTGTTACTCCTGAGAACGGACAATCATTCTTACGACTCTTAAATGTTCATTTAACCCTTAACGTACCAAGCCTAACTCGTCAACGTTGTTTACCAAGCTGGGGTCTTCTGGGGATCCCAAGTATTATTTTAATATCTCAACATAGTATTGCAACTCAAATTATTATTTTTTGGATGTCTAAAAGCATATCTAAGTTAAATGAGCATTGTTGACATCAAATATTATGTTTACTTGAGCAATATTCAATTTTTCGTACAATTTTATACTTTTGTGTTCGTAAATCTGAAATACAAGTTTAACAATGGAGCTTTTATTTTCAAGTGTGTTTTTATTTTTTGTATTTTTTTTAACGAACGCATCGTTGATCTAATTATGTAATAGATAGTATATCCCAAACGGATGCAGGACACATAAAAATCCAGAATAAATTGATTATTATAGTTGCAGGAGTAGCACCAAATATCGCCCTCTGGGGTTCCTAGAGGACCCCGCTTGGTATGTTGAGTTAAACCCGATCGTTTCTTTTAATCGATAGAGCTCCTCCGTGGCTAAGCGGTTAGCGTACGCGCCTTTGGCGTGGGAGGCCCGGGTTCGATTCCCGGCGGGAGCTCATGTGGTTCGGATTCCACGTTAATCAGTAGGTCCACGTCTCATATAGCCTCGCTGCTGAACGGGACGTAAAACTCAAAATCAACTCTTTTAATCGATATGCGAATTATAACCAGGGGTGAAAGTGGGGGAACGCGGGAGTAAGCCATCCCCGACCTCGGAAAAATATGTACGACGTCCCCCAGTTCCTAAGAAATTAAAATGGGCAAGGATAGGCGGGAGGACGGCGTGACGTCATGCCGCTTGCTACCGTACCCCTACCTCTTCAGATCCACTTTTATCCCTGATTATAACATACAGAATTAACATCAGACGTTACGCTGCTTCGAATCAGTGAAATTGCTTTTATCTTTATTTCTTACTTATCTTTAAAATAATAGGCCTACAACTTTTTATATCCAATGAAACGCTCTCCAATTATCTGAAGTATAATGCATTTATAATATATTAAATAGAAATTTAGTAAAAGGGCTCAGTTTTTCTTTTGGGTAACATAATGAACATTTGCATCCCAGTTCTCTGAAACTGACTAAACGAAAAAAAAAAAAAAAAAAGAATATAACCAGAAGTGAGCAACACTTGCAATGAGGCAAATGACTATTATTCTTCCATAAGAAAATAGTCCCCAAGAAATTCCACTTGTTCAACCTAAGTAGCAATTATTGTATTTTTAAATCACACCAAGAACATGTTAGTTTCAATTAAAAGCACATCTCTATATGTGGATTGACATCTTACACAAAAATTTAAATTTAACAGGAAAACAGCTACACCCACTGACAAATACGCAGAGCGCGCGCTATATCTGATGATGGCCATGCAGGCAGGAAGGTTACCAGTGAAGGATTACATGCAGGTGCAGAAGCAGAAATATTGCGGGAAACAGACGAAACATTTTCTCCTCCACCAATCGCTGAATACTCGTGCGCGGAGTGATACAAATTGAGTTACGCGGTTTGTTTTTGAAGAGTGCAAAGGTTTGTGAAAAAGCGAGTAGTTCCATTATCCAGGGTATTTTTGCGTTCCCTTAAGCCGTTTCTAAATTACAAAATTTTATTCCAGATTTTTCCCATATATTATGTACTGTAATCGGATTCAAAATTTTAGGTCGCTTGGGGCACCATTTAATATTATTCAATGAAGTTAATTTTTCTTCTTCCTTAATTTAGTCCCATATGGAACCATTTTAGGGGGTGAGTCCAAAGAAATTAGGAAATTAAAAATTAAGGACCACCCTAATATATATATATATATATATATATATATATATATATATATATATATACATTGGTTCTGCAGACCTTGGTGCGAGTTAGTTGTAAACCTGGGGCCCCGCATCACCTAAGGCCGGCCCTGATTGAATAGGTATATGCCAGTAGCTTGAAAAGCAGATATTGCATTTGAGGTGTGGCAGCTTTAACCCAGACAATAACGCCATTCCATCCAACCATTATTGCAGCCACAACACAATGAACATACTATCGTTCCATTGCTCTCAACTAGGGATGGCCACATTTTTTTGGAAAAACACTTTTTCGAAAAATGAATTTTTCGAAAACGAAAAATGAAAAACGAATTTTTTTCGAACGAAAAATTTTTCGAAAAAACTAAAAACGAATTTTTTTTTCGAAAAACGAAAAACGAATAGTTTTTCGAAAACGGAAAACGAAAACTGCCGAGAAAGGAAAATGGATAGCTTTCGTAAAACGAACTGAATTCATTTAATTTGTTAGTACTTCCAAACTACAGTATACTATGCATACGTGTAGGAAGTCTTATAGAACGGCTATGTTCATCTGTCTATCCATCCGTTCGTCTCTCAGCTGGCATCAGAGCAAGAGCGGTTAGAAATAGCAAGAACATAGTTTTGCAACATGAATAGATTCATCTAATCCATTTGACTTTTATTTAATCCAGAAGTGGTAGAGATCTATCGCTTTCTGCTACATTGTTGATCACTACAGAACACAAACGGTAATATATAGAAAGACGCGGTTTTCCAGAACCAATTCAGTGTCCCAAGAATATATTTAATGTTCACCCTTATTACACTTGCAGCTTAAGCTATGCATAAGTGTCGGAAGTTTTTAGAATGGCTTTGAAATTCAATGAAATTTTTGAGTTTTACGTTCCACGGTTATGCCGGCTAGGCTAAAGGAAACGGTAATGATTAGGAATGAATGAAATAGTGGAATGAAGAAAGTGGGAGGAAACGAGAGAACCCCGAGGAAGCCCACGCACACGGTGTTTGTCCACCACAAAGTTCACTTGGCGGGAGCGGGGTTGAACTTGTCCATCTGTCTGTCAACAGGTATCAGAGGAAAAACAGTAACAGATATTGAGAAGTCGTTTCTTACGGTCGATTTAGAGCCCCTAAAATAGATTAAATTTCCTCCATTAACCCTCCATTCAAGTCGTAAGTGGTTCAAATACCCTTTTTTGGTTTCAACTTTTATCGCTATAGAACGAAAAGATTAATAGATAGCGAGAAGCGATTTATTGCAAACAATTTAGCGTCTTAAGACAACATATAACTATCCACAACATTCCATCAAAACGAGAAATTATTTATATTTACTATTATTTCAATACTGAATTACGAGATATCGAGATGTAGATTTTTGCAATCGATTCAGCTACCAAAAAATAGGTCTATCTTTTCCATTAATCCTCTTTCCAGATCGGAAGTTGTTTAAAATAATCATTTTCGTTTTCAACATTTATCGATATAGAACAAAAATAGTAATAGATAGCCACAAGATTTTTTTTTCAATTGAATCGATACAGTGTCTCAAAAGTATATAATCTATATATCATCCCAACCCACAATACTATCGAAGCCGAAAGTAGCTGAATTTACTAGCATTTTGGTTTCAATACTGATTTTTATGAAGCAAAAACTAGGAGAAATCGTGATGCGGTTTTTCGCGATCGACTAAGCGTTCTAAGAATATGCTCTACCTTCTCCCTTGATCTCTATTCACACCAGAAGTGGTTCAAATTAATGATTACAAGTTTCAACATTTATCGCCACAGAACAAAATTGGTAATAGATGGGGACAAGTGGTTCACTTACAATCGATTAAGGGTCTCAAGAGGAAATACCATTACAATCCGCAACACTCTACAAAGGGAGAAATGGTTGAAGTTTATTACTATTTTTGATTTTATAGGTAATACTAATTTCCATAGAGCAAAATCGGTCAGAGATATCGAGATGTATTAAAAAAAAAAAAAAAAAAAAACAATCCAGCGTCCCAAGAATGGATTCCACCTTCTTCGTTAACACTTTATTTGAACCAAAAGTGTTCAAATTAACCATTTCCGGTTTTAACACTTGTCGCGATAAAACAAAAATTGTAATAGATAACGATAAGCAATTTTCTGGAATCAATTCAGGGTTTTAAGAGAACATATCGTCATAACCTGCATCACTCTTTTGTAACCAGAAATGCTTGAAATTTACTACTACTTTCGGTTCCAATACTTATATTCATAGAGCAAAAACTATAAGAGATATCGAGAAGATGTTTTCTGAAATCGATTTAGCGTCCTAAGAATAGATTCCATCTCCTCCCTTAACCCTCTATTCAAGCCGGAAGTGGTTCAAATTAACCATTTCTGCTTTCAATATTTATCGCCATAAAACAAAAACGATAAGTAATAGCTAATAATGACTTTTTAATACGGATTCAGCATCTGAGGAACAGATTCTATCTTTGATTTTATTAATCTATTCCAACCAGGTGTTTGTTGTGCTACTTATTGTACTGAAGTTTGAGTATTCAATTCGCATAGATTGGAAGTCTACCGTAGTTTTACACTGTGAAACGAAACTCACTTGTTTCTCTACAAAAACAGGAAGTAGGAGAAATGTATCACAACCAGGGCCGGATCCACGGGGTGATTGGGGCGATCGCTTCCCCCCCTAGAAGATGACACTTTCTTATTTTATATATAAATAAAACCCATTCCAAAGTTTGGAGCTCTTAAAAATAGCTCTAAGTAGCAGTATTACAACCCCCCACCCCCACCCCGCCAGAAGTCCGTCCTGGATCCGCCTCTGATCACAACTCCCGGTTTCAGTATTGATCACCGAGCAAGCATGGTAATAGTTAGCGAGAAGCATGAATTCAGTACCTTCGCAATAGACTATCTCCAAGTTTTATCCTGTGGTAGAAATTTACTGCCACTTGTAATTTCAATAGTGATCACCATAGAGCAAAAATAATGAGATAATGAGATATGTTTTTATATATGTGTGAATCCAGGATTCGAAGATTGTCATCTCGATCGCTATCCCTCTATGTAAACCGGAAATACTGAGAAACTACCATTTCCGGTTTCATAGTAAAGAAAAACGATAACCGGAAGCAGTTTTTGATATGGAATCTGTGCCACGATGGTAGTTTTCATCTCTAAGTTTAATGCAACCGAAAGTGATAAATACTTACTATATCTCTGGTTACAATATTTTTTTTCTCATAGAACGAGAGAGGTACTAGGAAGCGAAAAACGTTTCTTTTAAATATGTAATTTCATAACTCCAAGAAAAGATTTCAAGCCCTGCCCACTGGTCTAGTGGCTAGCGCGCATTCCTTTGATGCACAAGTTCCCGAGTGGGAAAGCATTGAACGTGTTATAGTGGTTCGGATTCCACTTTAAAATGTAGGTCCAAGTCTTGTATAGTCTCGCTCGATGCTGAAAAGGGACGCTGAACTTCAACAAACAACCAAATAAAAAATATTTCATCTTAGTAGTATTCTTCTACTGAAGTTAATAGCAGTAAAAACTAATACGAAAACGAAGACCCACTTATTTAAAATTTGAATTCTCGTTTGATGAGATTATTATAGTCAGATACTTAGCACTTTGTTCTACCGTATATAAAACATCTTTAGAACAAATAAACCATTCAATAGTAGTTTGTTAGTATGAAATGCCCTATTTTTGAAAACAAATTGTTTTTGATACTGACTTAGTTAGTTATAGAAAATAAGAGAAATGAATGTGGGATCTTAGTGAGAAGTCGTTGGAATCAGAATCAGTACACATAATCACTTCATGTTTCATATTTTGTTAAAATCAATTGTTAAAAGTCAATTTATTACAGAGTTGCCTGATACTATTACGATCAGTTTATACAGGATCCTTCTATTTCGTAATTTGTTAGTCTCTTTTTTTTACATTATAAAATATATTGTCGATAACTAATAATCACTATTAGTAAATAATTATATTTTAATATTCTGTAAAATATAAATTTTACACTGTTTACTTTTGTGAATTATTATTTCTAATTTATATCCCTCAAGAACCGAGAACCAAAGGTCTGTGCATCACAATATTTTGTGCTGAGCTCGCACGCGTACCAGACTCGCTAAAGTCCATGACCTTATCAACTTTGGCCAATATCGGATGAGTTTAACGCTTTTTAATGAAATTTCTTGATTTTACTAAGTTCAAGTCCAAATTCTCTGGACAGTATTTTGAGGAAAAAATACTGCTACCAGCTAGTCAGAGCATCAATTCAGTTGTGTACTGTCAGCAGTTGACCCGTGTTCAAGAAAAAACTCAAGACTTTGGAGTCGGCACTTCTGAATCGCAAAGGGGTACTCTTGTTACAGGAAAACGCTAAGCCCCACATGGCTAGGATGACCCTGGACACCGTTATACACTTTGGATGGGAAACACTATTGCACCGTCCGATTATCACCTGTTCCATTCCTTGGACAATCGGCTTAGAGGACGCCAGTTCAAATCCCTAGTAGAGGTGCAAAATGCACTTGATACCTTCTTCGCTTCACGGCCCACCAAGTTCTACCGCGATGGAATACATGGACTTCTGAAAACGTTGGCAGAAGGTCGTCGATGCTGATGGAGACTATTTTTGATCTTCCTGGTATGTCTTAGGTTACATATCGATGTTCGAAGGTGTTGGGTGAAAAGCGGCAGATCTTTCTTGGTTACCTTTATAGTTACTAAGCTCGTCAAGTTGACTTGATTTGATTTTGAGTTTAACGTCTCTTCTCAGCAGCGAGGCTATATGAGACGTGGACCTACTGATTAACGTGGAATCCGAACCACATGAGCTCCCGCCGGGAATCGAACCCGGGTCTACCGCGCCAAAGGCGCGTAAGCTAACCGGTTAGCCACGGAGGAGCTCTAAGCTCGTCAAGATCTACCACCTTGCCAAGTTTGGTAAACATTGGATGAGTTCATCTTTCGCGCTTTAATGAAATTTCTTGATTTCACCGATTCCAAACCTAACATTGATAGCTAATAACTCAAGAAGAAAAAGTCTGTACACCATAATATTTTATACTAAGCTTCCATGCAGAGCAAGCTCGTGAATATTTACGATCCTACCAACTTTCGTCAAGATCATTTGAGTTTAATCAAATGCGTCTTAGTAAAATTTCTTTATCACTAACTTAAATCACAAATTTGATTAACAATAACTGTGGAACCAAAGTCCCAAACACCATAATATTTAACGTGCGTACTAAATACATCCCAGTCCATTACCATACTAATTTTGGTCGTGATTGGATGAGTTTCGTCAATAGTAGACATTATACACTATCCTTTCATTAAATCCAAATCCAAGGGGGCACGGTAGCTTAGTTAGAACGCTTCCTCTTGTGCATTTGATCCCAGGCCAAGTAAGTTCGTGGCAGACAACATCGTGTCCGTGTGTGTTCCCGGGGTACTCCCATTTCCTCCCACATTATCATCCCACGAATTCCGCAAACTCTTCGAGAAACGAAAAATCATCGAAAAACGGAAAACGAAAAACGAACATTTTTTCGAAAAAAACGAAAAACGAAAAATTTTTCGAGAAAGCGAAAAACGAAAAAAAAAAAAAGAAAATTGAAATTTCCGAAAATCGAAAAACAGATTTTTCGAAAAAGGCCATCCCTACTCTCAACTAACACATTGACTCATGTAAACACAATCGACACACTCGTTATTGACCATTATGTTTTATAAAAAATACCGTTTAAATTCCTACACATTATGCACCTGTAGTGATATTAATATGAAAGACTTCAAAAACTTTACTTACATTTTCTGTGGTCTGAATTGATAACACAAACACTTGACAACACACACAAACGTTACTCACAAGAAAATAACACACGCGCGAAAACAACACATATGCCTCCCATGCATTGGCACATTGCAAAGTACTGTCACCTGCTTAGTTTCTGTTATAAACAGCAGAAAAACAAACGGCGTTATTGTAGCCAGTTACCCTTAAAAAAATATAAATCCTTGAGTACGCAAGACGTTAGAACTAAAAATTCTGAAATGAAATATAATTAAAAAAAATAATGCTCGATATGAAAGATGCATTAAAAAAGGTGAAACAAGTATTAATATTTCTATAACATCTGACGTCGTGCGAACGCAGGCGGAGATACAGAAATTAAAATATACTGCACTATTGAGCACTAACGAAACACTAACGATGTGTGAAATCGAAATTAGGGTCTTCCATAGATGGCATATCAGCTTCACGGATGTCATGCAAACAGCATCTTTTAAGCTGATTTTCAGGATACAGACATTTATTTATATTTCCTTATTGAAAATCGAACCGATAACCCTTATGAGAGGATAGCAAAAGTAACACACCAACTACTCATAACTATATTTTTTAAGAAAATCTAAAATGATAAACATATAAAAAGAATGAGTAATTTACGAATACAAGAAGTTCATTTTGGTTCTTTATTTTTTTGTAAAACATTCTTCGATATTCCTAAGCTATTTTCTTCACTTTTACCTAATTTATGCATGCCCACGTTTCTCATTTACGAAGAATTCAAATCCTTCTAATCGTGTACAGAAATTAAAACAAACCCAACCGTTTTAAGACACAGAATTAACGACGAAGATTGTGTAATACATAGCCTATATTATGAACGGTGATAAAGAAACAAAAGAGCAAGGTAAAGGCGTAACCTCTTCGCTGTATAACGATATTCACCAGGTGTCTGTTTCTTCATTTCTTAGCTTATACAATTCTTGCGTGCTTAATTGATGAAAATATTAATCAAAACAAGCACAAATGACACGTACATTTCTTTTTTCTCTTTCTCTCTTTTTTTTTGTGAAGAAAGTGTTACTATCACGAACGTAGTAGCATTTTGATATTCTTCATACCCTACTCACAATATCAGTTGAGAGCCCTCTCCGCTGGTCTAGTATCTAGCGACTTCACCTTTGTTGCATGCGGCCCCAAATCCGATTCCCGGTAGGAAAGCCTTGAAATTTGAATACATTACGGTGGTTTGGATTCCAACTTAAACTGCAGATCCAAGGCTAACATAGCCTGATGCTGAAAAGGAACGCTAAACTCCAACCACCAATAGCAATTGAACAACTATTACAGAAATAAAATACAGATACGGTTGTATCATAAACTTTTTCCATATAAGCGACTTTAGAGGCGTGTATGTTTTAAAATATCAGAACATTTGTCAGAGGTCAATACTGTTTTCAACACCAAGTGACCTAGTCGAAGGTACCTCTGGAAATGTTGGTTTAAAAGAAAATAAAATAATAGAAATTATCGACATGCTATAGCTGTATATATAAGAAATGAAGTGAAATGTGGTTATCATAGAACGACAGGAGGTGCTAGAAATGTCCTCTCTGAGCATCAAACCATAATTGAATACAATGTGAGTTCCTTTTCATTCAATACAGTGATTGGCAAAATAATATCCGCGGGTCCCCTGAAATTTCTATCCGGCCCGCGTCATGATTACTAATTTGACGAATTTAACTTCACTTCTAAGAATCAGTGCATCCCAAACCAGATTGAGAAACTTTTAGAAATACGTTCACAATTTCATTCAACACATTTCCTTTCGTAAATCAATCATTAATCCTTTAGGGACTGCTATAGGATCGAAAAAAAAAATCGCATGCACTAGAAGCCATCCAAGCCTATGATTGGGTTTTGAATCACTCGTTTGACAAATTAATCGCAAATGAGGCTACTAAGTTACACTTGTTCTCTCCGCCCTGATGCAGTGTTTATATACCACACCTGTCTTCAACGGAACCATCGATTGTGTTTATTTGTCAAGCTATTCTCTAAAGGCTTAATAGGTATTTTTTTTTTTTTTTTTTTGTAAAATGTACGACTGCTATTGTTGTTTATAAGAAATTAATTATATTGGTCCGCCAAAAGCTTTTACTTTGGCCCTCTTCTAAATTGTTTGCCCGTCACTGATCTAACAGATTCACAAACTCCCAAAATGTAAACAAAATTCTTGAAATATTTGTAACATCACGAATGAGTATCATTGAATCTACCTTCGAGTGAGACACTAGTTAGAAGATATAGAATGTTTGGTTTGTGGATTGATTGGTGTTTAACATCCTTTTTGAGCACTCAGGTTATATTAAACGAAATATACTATTTAAAGTGGGATCAGAGGCAATCTTCAGGTTCTATCCGTGGGAAGTATCTTAGGGTTGCCGACTCTGGAAAATGAAATTACCGACGCTCATTCATAACCTTCGATCCACATGAAGAATAATAATTGTATTTTAGACCTTGAAATATGTAGCTGAGCCAGATAAAAATACAGTAAGATTGTAAACTATCGCACAGTTGGCAATCTTCAAGTAACACCACAGGGAATCGAAATTGGGACCATATGCATAGAAACACGTGTGTTAGGCATCCTACCTCGAGTTGTGAATAAAGATAAACGATACATTTTAAAAAAGAAAGTTTTTTTTTCTTTTAAAGAAAATCTTCACGTGTCGTCATTTTATTTTTGTAAGCTCGTTCTTTTCTAAACAAATGTGAAAATATTTCTGTAAAAACAAACAGGAAACTCAGTGGTGCTTAGAATGTGCTGAGATTAGCTTCTAATGTAGATTTACAAAATAAAGAGAAATAAAATTTGAACTTACACCTCCCAATATTTTATGTAACCGAATTAATGAAAAACTGTTTCTAGTGCATTTTCATTTGAGTTACATTAACAAAATTGGGAGAACTAAATTAGAACTAACTTTCCTAAAACTATAATAAAACAATATTTTAAAAAAACACATTACTGTTTCTACATGCTTACATATGTTTACGTTTCAAACATTATATACAGTGAAGAAAAGAACTCATTTCAATATTAAGGTACATTTTTGATGTTTCTAAAAATTCAAAGAAAAAATGAAAACGTATTAATTCATTATTATCTCCAGATTGATTTTCTATAAATTATACAACTGAAAGGGAAAATAATACTATAAAAAAGGAAGTTATCGATCTGGAGGTTAGTAATAAATTGGCAACAAATAACTGATATATCAGGATCTTGGAAGAGAAGGAGCGAATCCTGAAATCGAAGTGTTGGGAAATCAAGCTAAATGTTTTGTAAATACATTAAGATAGCAAGGATGAATCATTGTTTATCTAGAAATTGTGAGAAAACAAAGGACGATGCAGGTCAAACACGGTATCTATGTGTTGTCCAGACTTGTCCGATGCGAGAAAAAAAAATTGGGGGTTCGCCCTTTCTCTTCCAAGGTCCTGATGCATCAGTATGGTCTTTATATTTCGATTTCGGGGATTTTTAGGCTCATCTCTAAAATTTTTCATGTCAGTAGCCCATGAGAGAAAATAATAACTCAATAACATGGCGTGATATTTGCAGAGTATTAAATGATTATAAATAAGTCGAGAAAAACGTCAAAGTATGTTTTTTGATAAGTTACAGCGAAACAATGTCATATGACCCGTTTCCTATTAAAAATTTTGAACCTGAATCCAAGATGGTGAACTTCAAGATGACCACCATGATGGTACTATGAACTAATAGATGTGGGTACCCCTGTTCAAGATTTAGTGCCTCTCCTTCAAGCTGTTCCAAACATATAACATAACCTTTGCCTCATATTGTATACTGTAAATGCATTTAAAACTTGAAGTCGCTTGCGATACCTTTTAATTATCCAATTTAGCTAATTTTAATCATGAGTTACTTTGGTCTGATAGGGAACTGTTTTGGGAGAGAGACTCAAAAAATTCGAAAATCGAAAAATAAGTACACCCTAATATATTTACTGGAGAGCTAACAGTAGAATTGACAACAAAGAGACCATGTACACTTCGACTTTTTGTAGCAAATGGGAACGAAGAGGTTCAATGGGGTTCCGAAATCCAAAATTTCAACTTACTTTTGGGAAATTAACTAACTAGTGAAAATATAGAAAATTAAATAACTAATGATATTACGGAATTTCAGCAGTACTCCTTTTTATGTCATGTTGTTTCGAGGCCGGGGTAAGGAGTTCATAAACGACATATCTGCTATTTGAAACAGGCATTGGCTCCAAAAGACTTTCTTTTGTTACGTCTTGTTTTTCTGTGAAAGTAACGTTCGATGTATTTTCTTTTTTAATATGGAAAAGCGAACTTGATCTGGACATCATTGGACTACAATATGAAAAAGGAAATTAGCACTTGTGTGAAATTAAGTTATTCAGTTTTTATCATTAAACTTTTCTGTTTTCTTTTTCATTATCATACACGTTTGTTATTATACAATTGCTTATTTTTATCATTTATGAACACGTAAAACAGTAAATAAATAAATAATTTCCATTTCCATTGCTGTCGAAATGCTATACCAAATTCATAAACTGGGATGCAAATTTAAATTTGTTTCGCAAAAACCAAAATTTAAAGAAAACATAGCCAATAATTACTTATTTCACTACGCTGTTACATTGCAATCTAGATCTATAATAGATTTTGCTTCAGAATACATTTATTTTTTATAAGTTGGCCATCTGTCAATGTCGGCCATATTTCAATAGAACCGATGAGGATCAACAAACACATTTCTTCACTGTGAATGATATACTTAGAACGTGACACTTTCTATTCCTTCAAACAACCTTCAAATACAGAAGGTTGATCCGTCTATATGTGTCCGATTTTGACATCTTACATACTTTTTATTGCACGGGACGTATAGGAGACGTCCCGTGGATCTATGGTTACCACACAATGTTATAACCGGTGTGGGGCGGTAAATCGAAGTGAGGGCCTCCTTATCCCACTCGAATCCGCTGCCCAGAATGCAGCGTCATAGTCATAAAACCTCTGAATATCTTAACCGAGACACGGAGTGCGAGGATGGTAATACGCGCTAACGTAGCGGGACGAATGAGAACGGCCAGCTCGCTTGCGGCGCGAGCAGACCCTATTCCCCTCCACGAGACAGTACACGTCGCCATACCGGGCCAGTGTCCTATTAGGTCTCTCAGGTACTCACGGACTTGGACGTTCCGGGAGTATTTGAGACGCTTAAGATGGTGCAAAGCATCCAGGCCAGTGGCTCCGGAGACGACCTGTACGTCAATTATTGTCACTTCAGACGGAGTATAAGCGACTATGTCAGGCTTCCTTAATTCTTCCGAGGTTGGAGTGTGGGGCTCCCTGACCACAGACTATCCTTGCTGCTTAAGATCCTCGTACAACGCATCACAGATGACGTCGTGACGCCTGATTCGGATTCCGTGAGTCCTTCCACAATTTTGGATAATGTGAGCCGCTGTCTCACTGACTCCACAGCTGGCCCGGCATTCAGTGGACACCTCACGTCTCCTAGACCTACGTGAAGTCCGAATCCTACTAGGTAACAGTTGACCCTCGTGTGAATAAAGTCTACATAGTCCGCACCGGAAAGGCTTAACACACCTCCCAAAGAGGGGGAGACCGATCATGGGCCAGCTCAGGAACACTCTCGGAGCTCATATCCATCGCTGGAACTCTATAGCTTAAAGGCCATCTGTCTTCTAATGGTGCGAGTACCCCTCACGCCCTGGTCGATAGCCTCAACTCGGCCACGTGCCCACTCACCTCTCTGAATGGAAGGAGAGAAGAAGGCGGCACGGAAAATTTCGAGCGGTGAGTTCTGGAGCTTGCTGAAGCACCTCAACTTCAGCAAAGGTATAGTCAACTTCAAGGAAGGAATACCAAGTCCACCCTTTCTTATCGGAGCATGGAAGAAGGCCTTGGACACATTATGAGGTAGGCGAAGCCAACGGCGCATTGCAGCACGCACTTGTCGGTCAAGTGCTTCAAGGCGGCTCGTTGTCGTACGACCCAGCACCAACACCTGGTAAAACCTGGGCAACAGGAACTGGATCAACAACAAGAGCCGCTGCTACGGTTTCAGTGGCGCTTTTCTGAGATGTTCAAGATAAAGCGCCAAAGAATCCTTGGCCGCTTGACGTTCCTTAGATTTAAATTGCACTCCCAAATAATGCCAGTGAGAAATCACACCGGTTTGGGGAAGAGCCTCAGAACCCACGTGAAACCGTGGCTCCGTGAAGATCATCTTCCCCTTACCGTCTGGCATTAATGAGAGTGCAGAGCTCTTCGTCAAGTTGAGCGCAAGGCCATTCTTCCTAAACACCTCCACTGCAGTGTCGAACAGTAGCTGCATGCCTGGTGATGTAGATGAAATGAGCACCAAGTCATCCGCAAAGGCTAGGGAATTAACCCCTGCGGATGCGTTGAGATCAAAACCGACCTCAGTGGATAGGGCACACAGCACACTGTCGATCACAAGATAAAACCATGGAACTGCCGTCGGTTGCCCTCGATGTGAGCACTATGTGTCTTGACAACACCTCTGTATCGTGATTTCCATTGCAGGAGGTTTCAGTGAAACAGGAACGAGAATCTCCTCCTGGCTAGCTTTCCAGTGGCGACAAGACGAGATGCAGGTGTTTCTTTCAATAGTGCAGACATCTTTGTGTAAAACGGGATATATGTGATAGTAGTCCTTATACTTATGCACATGGACTTGATTTTTTGCATTTCCTTACGAGTAAGTTGGTGTGAGTATATGTTACTGATAAAATGCGGAATTGATTTTGTATTTTTTGGGCACTTGTCGAATCGTTAACTTGCCTACATAGCAGTGTCTCGCGACAACCAGAAATCCCTTCGAGAAACATGCTTTGTACTGCTTGATGAAATCAGCACGGGATTTTGCACCTGATGGAGTGTATACATTACGGCTCGAATTCTACCACAATCTGATAGATAAATAAAATATGAAAAAAAAACGCCCACTTTTCCCTGAACAGATGGCACCTGCAGTGGGTTTTTCTCTGCCTCCAATAGGTTGCAATAAGGACATGTCCACGACTTTTAAACATCACAAGGATCTTTAATTTGCAGCGTAGTTTGTGGTTTAAGTTGAGTGTGCCAATTGTCAACTTCTTGCCATTACACATTGTGTAGGAGGGTTTTCCAGGGTCATTCGGCGCAACTTCCAAACTACAGTTGGAGTCACAGCAGTGCACGATAGCTTTCTACTCCCCTCACTTGGTGAACGAAGTGTTGGATCGTCGTGGTGTTTATGTCAATTAATGATGTTCTTGATGGTCGGATTTTCCCTGGACTATTTTTGAATCTGTGTCACGGAAAACTTGGGGTGGAAAAGCGATATGACGTAGCCTTTCCAATATCGGTTCACCGTGGGAGTCATGATGCACAGAACATACATACGCGAAGTTGACATGATACAGAAGCTTTGGCTTTCACCTATTGTTTGAATCATTCGGATCGGTCAATTCTATGAGAAGGGTTTAAGATTTAAAATCGTGCACGTTAGACGGATCAATCTTCTGTAGTGTTTAGGCTAAGTGCAATGTGGAAAGAAGGAAAGGAATTATTGTATATAAAAAAAATCTGGAAAACGTAAAAAAAAAATGCGTATTTTATTAAAGAAAACAACAGAAAAAGCTCTTTTACAACACTAATCCTGCTACGAACGAGAATATGGAGTATTGTAGCATGAATAAAAATGTGGAACATTAAATATCCGAGTTTTCTGATCGAATTAAAATAATTTAAAATAACATTTCAGTTTCGTTCTCAATAATTACACAACAATTTAAAAGTCACTTGTTTGAGAAAAAGCCATTGCTATGTTTTGAGTCGTGAAATTCAAAAATTGTTTACTGTTGAACATAAATCATGTAATACACAAGATAGACAAAGAAAAGGTAAGCACTTTAAAAAGAAGCAACAAAGAGAAAAAAGAAAACTAATTACATTATGTTCTCGTTCTTTCTTTTCGTAATCATTTTGCTAATTAAAAAAGTAGTTTAAAGCTTTGCCTCGAGATAACAAATGTATAATATTACGGTAATTATCGAAGTGACATTCTTCACTGGTAGTAGATTTTGGAGATTCTGATCTAACAGGAAAAGAATGTTAGTTTGATTTATATCAAAATCCGTTTACTGTGCTATAAATTAGATATCTTTTCATCCTTTTAACAAATATTAGCTTCATGAAAAATAGTTCTCGTTGGATATGTGAAGACTTACTTGAAAATACGAGTCAAAAGTGTTCAGATAGTGTACATGACGAGAAAAAAATGGAAGAAAACATTTCGGGCACGTATCATTATCGAAAATACGATGTAATCAATGTGTTTTATTTTATATGTATCTAGGTAGGTAGTATTTGTTTGTTACATAGAAACCAAGAAGCAAGCAATCCATACGGTATTGTTAATTTGCTTGATGGACTAATTCTTATACAATGATGAATAAATTATAGTAAAATATTTCAATCCCTAAGTTAATGGTGTTACCCAATCTTGATAAAGGGGCCAAAGCACGTACTTACTATGTGCATAGTTCCTAGTTGGATTCTTGCTAAGGATACTTGCCTCGAATACAAACCTGAGTAATGATTCGGAACCCTTCAAGCAATAGGTCCCATCTTATATAGACTTGATGCTGAAAAAGTAGCTTTAAATTCCAAACAATGAATCAATCAAAACAATGAAGGGAAAGGGAGGATGAAATAAAACGCTTCTTAAGGCTAAACAAATTACCCAGACTTCAATGGCGTGCGAACTGATTGAATGAACAGATTACACATTCATGAAAATAGGAAACGGAAACGGTTAGAAATTACGGGAAAGAAAACATCATGCTTTGATAATTACAATGAGACGGCCTGATTGAATAGTAACATTTGAATAATACTATAATTATGAAGAAAGTGTAGGAAAATATATATTCCAATGGCATTCTGGCAGAAATTGTGCATTTCTAACTTACAAAATATTAATAAAATGTTTGCTTTTAGTCTTTTAACTTTAGTTAACAATAAAATCTGACCAATGCAAATTATTTTTAATAAGTAATAGCTTTTTCTATTTATAAGGAATTGTCAACCCCTTGACATAGTTCTGCTTGTAATAAAGCAAAGTATTTTCGTCTAACATAAGACATTCATGACTTAATAGTGGTCATTGGAATAGAAATGATTTAGTCACCTTCCTTTTGTAGAATATACCGGTACCTAGTACCGAGTAGTACCGCCTCTTGCTTGGATAATTACCTTTACTCTGGAAGCGGTTCCATTACATGTTTCACGTATGCAACTCGATGTGGATCTATTCGATCATCAGTAAATCTCGTAATTTCAATAAGCACGTTTCCAGTCCGCTAAAATCTAATCAAGTTTATGTTTCTAAGGCGCAGTAAGAAGTGGCTTATTTCGTGATATTCGACTACAAATGTCCATTCCACCAACTTTTCTTTTCAATTTTCTTTTGGGAACTGGTTAAAATGGATATTCAATCATGAAATCTTGTTTGAAAATGATTGCCATAACCAGATATGAAATTTGTCTGCAATCTTAAATTAGGATCTTATTGCCAGTATAGTTCTGACGTCGTCTTCCACCATTTCTCGTAGACATGATGGACAACACACTTTGGTATACTAACAAATAGAACATCTTAATTTATTGCGTGTACACTAAAACACAATTTTGCCATACTTTTGCTTTGACCCATCGTGACGAGCTGTTTTCATATATCCAACTGACATACTCATTCCAGTTAACTGCAACTACCATGTGTCAGCGGTAATGACCATTTAGTCGCTTGTTACCGGTCAAGCGCCACCTATAATGACGGAAATAGATCAATGTTGATTTTAGGGAAGTTGACTAATTTTTAGTCTAGTGTGTTTATGTATTGTATCCGTTTTGAAAATTCTTTTCGTCAGTGAGACATGAATTCGATTGAGTCTGATTGCATTGGAAACCCGTGATTAATAAATAAATAATAAAACTACACCCCCATCAGTTTCTTAAAATATATAATTTATAGAAGTAGAATGTATCTAACAAAGCTAGCTCTACAAGAAGCAATTGAGAAGCTTTTGAATACAGGTTACGAATAATGAAAAAGGTAGATAGCGTTTATACTAAAGTGTGTGTGCTTCGTCGTAAATGGGTGACTCGGGGAAATATAATGGTGTGTCACATTTTCTAACTTTCGAGTAAATGGAGGAAAAGTTTCAATATTCTCGTGCAATTCAATGCAATTAGACATACAAAACAAGCTTCCCCTTCGATCTGCAGAAATTACTTTCTACATCCAGTTCTACGGTTTAATCCCAATTCATTCCTACTATTAACTCAATTTCACCGGAAGTGGCACTTATCATTATGTTCACCCGAGCTACTCAAATTTTAAACTTGTTATTCTTTAAGGATTGAGATTGGTGTAGATGAGAGTAATTTCCCACATGATACATGGTATATAAACGCAAAACTTCACGTAACACATAAACATGAGTTTCATGTTTAAACCTTTTATTCTGCTTTCAACATTGAGGTAAATGAAACATTCTTTTCACTTTCGAGTGACGAAAGGAGAGAAGAAAGTATGGTGGTCGTGAAAAAAAGTCGAATTCGAAGTTTCAACGGATTTACACGTTTCATAGTCCATAGATACCATAAAAATGATTTTTCGACATCTGCCCGTCTGTTCGACCTTTCATTCTGGTGTACACTCACCTGGAGGACATACCGTTCAACGTTTCTCAACCAAACTTTAAACTTAAGGTTTTTAAGTAATCCTTCAGGGAGATTTTCAAATTTTCCTCCTACCCCTAAAAATATGGGTAAAAATAAAAATTGTCGACTTTCTCAAAAACGGTTCTAACCAATTTGTTTATATTTCATAAATCAATTTTTGGAAAACAACTCCATTATGTGGTATAAGTTATTTCCCTGGAAAAAATTGAGAAGAGGTAATCTATCCTTTAGAGGTGAGTTTTTTCCGGACGATTCTCTCAAAAAGAGACTCTGCAATTTTATTCTTATTTTATAAATAAGTATTTCATTAATGAATTGACATGACATAACTCGTTTGTCCTGAACATATCTATTAGGGGTAGCTTATTCTTGAAGTTGAGTTTCTGTCGGATGATTTTCTCGAAAACGACTCCGGCGATTGTGTCCATATTTTACAAATAAATATTTAATTAATAACCTAACAATATGCCATAATTCATTTGTCCTAAAAAGATTTACGACCGCTAATTTATTCTTGAGTGTGAGTTTTTCGAACACTTTCTCAAAAACAACTCAGACAATTTTCTTCATATTTCATAAATAAATATTTCATTAATATCCTGATAATATTGCATAATTCATTTGTTAACAACAATCTGCAATTAGTAGCTTATTTTTGGGGATGAGTATTTTCAGACCATTTTCTCAAAAATGACTCAAGCCATTTTGTTGGTCTTTATTTCTTTAATAACTCTATAATATTGTGTAAATTATTCTTTACGAAAAAATCAGAAATGATAGTTCACTCTTGGGGATGAGTTTCTATTTAGACTACTTTCTGTAAAACGATTGAGGTGATTTTGGTTATATTGTCTAAATAAATATTTCATTATTATTCTTATAATGTTACATAAATCACTTCCACGAGAATGTTCACAAAGGGTAGTTTATTCTTAGGGTGAGTTTCTTTTGATAATTTTATAAAATATTACTCGTGCGATTTTATTATTATTTTATAAACAATGGCACAAGTTTTTTTAAAATGAAAAAATCCAGAAGGGGTAGTTTACATTTGGGCATGAGTTTTCTCTCTGTGAAGTTTTCCAAAAATGCCTTATGATTTTGTATGAATTTTACAAGAAAATGTTTCATTAGTAATTGTAGCATTACATGGTTTAGTTGGAGAAATTGGAGCGAGAAAGTTTAGTGCGGTTGCCCTTACCTTTTATTCTGTTATTTATTATTAGCAAAACCTCCGAGAACCATTTATTATTTATTAATGTCTTAATTTATTCATTGTGTCAGTAGAGTCTCTGTATGTAGTTACAAATACTCTATTGGTCTATAAAATTCGTAAAGAATACATTACAGTTGTACTTCCAAAAATGTAGTAGATATTTTCGAGTACATTTTAAAACAAATGTATGATGAAAACGAAAAACGTTATTTCAGAAGTACATGCATAACATGAATATAGTGGTAATAGCACTATTCTAGGAATTCTTTTGGTTGAATGAAGTTTGTTAACCAGAAACTGTCCAGAACTCAGATTAAGCGTTGTGTCATAGGGTTAAGCATAGCACTCACTGTGAATACAATATTTAATTCAGTAGGAGAGCATTTCTCACATAGTGCTTCAGAAATAGCTCCAGAAAGTACAAATTCAACGTTTCTATTTTGAGAATAAAGACGATCAAATCTTCAAATTACACGTTAACGCATAGTATATTCTTTAGAACATCTTAATCGAAATTACGTTGCTGTTTTACGTTGCGGAAGTTACGAAAGGCATTTGACTACAAACTAACCGTTATAAATGTTTTCCATCAGCTCAGATAAAATTTGATCGTTTTATACAGTTAAACTTAAAATGTAAGTTAATATGAACTTATTGATACGAATGAGTATATTTCTTTGCCTTGTCATTAATTTGAATCATGTTTCACTTGCATACACTACAATTGTAAAGTCCACCTCAAACCTATTGATGTCGCAGTTGAACCAGTTGGTGCCGCACGTCCAGGAAATCGACGACGAAATTCACGCTTTGACAAAATCACTGACTCTTTGTTTCTCAAAAACATTGACTCAATTTCCTGGGGAATATAGCGATCCATGGCTCATTCACGCATATTTGTATCTGTGAACAATAAAAATAAAATAATTAATACATAAATAACAACCATTTGCCAACATGAAAGCATCTTACAATAGGGTGACGACTTTTCCAACATTTTGCACCATCAACCCTTTATGTTTATATGTAACATGTGTAGGCCTATATTTAAAATTACATAAATGTATATTTATAAAAATTTGTAAGTAACATTTAGGGGTAATTATTATTAAATGTAGAAAATAACCTGATTAATCACGGAATTAGATATGCCATATTATCACTGTAAAAGTTTGCTCATTACTTTTATGAGTGTAGTAGAGATCATGTGACAGAGATTATTTCATTTTTTTAAAGCAAATCTACACTGAGGATTTTTTTAAAAAAGAAAAAAAATGTCCACTTGTTTGAGTTCTCCGTAGAGTTTAGTTGTTCATGTTTTGTCATACGTATTAATATATTGTTAGCAGTTATGACTTATGCTATGAATATTACACAAATTGTCACATAATCACTTTATTCCGTATATCACTTAGCGTCATTGAACATTTACACCATTCTCCCCATAAGTATGTTCCCTTAGCTCACTTCTTTGGGGTTATTTTGAAGTATAGCTTGATGGGACATTTGCACTAATCTTGAAGCGTGAATTTTTAACTTATGCCATTATAGATCAACCACAATGACCTGATCTCTGGCAAGATTAGAAATTTAAGTAAATAATGCCGAACAAGTTGTAACTTTGCCAAATGCAGAAGACATAGAAATATAAATACAAGTTGAAAATAACTATGTTTGTGACTTTTAATCTCGATCTCCCGACCAACCTCGATCAAATTTCCAACATAGATGAGGCTCGGACCTGGGATGGTTTTTATCTATTCACTTTGACGGTAGATCTTAGGGGAGGGGGAGGAGGGGAGAAGTAAAAAATAAACCTGAATAACTCTTGAACCACCTTACCAATCTCGATCAAATTTTTAAAATAGATGAAGTTCGGGACTGGGATGGTTTCGTCATTTTACTTTGACGAAGCAACATAGGGTAGGAGAGAAGGGAAGATATACTAAAATCAATATATATAGAAATGAAAATGACTATGTTTGTGACTGAATAACTCTTGAACGTCCCAACCTATCTCAATCAAATTTTCAACAAAGATGAGGTTCGAGACCGGGAAGTTTTTTTTTTAATCATTTCACTTCGGCAGTACAACTTAGGGGAGAGGGAGAAGAGGGGGAGATATATATAAGAATAAATAACATTTAATAACTCTTGAACCATATGATCAATCTCGATAAAATTTTCCACATAGATGAAGTTTGGGCCTGGAATGATTTTTATAGTTTTACTTTGACAATGCAACGAAGGGGGAGGATATATATATATATATATATATATATATATATATATATATATATATATATATATATATATATATATATATATATATATATATATATATATATAGTAACTGTCTGTAACTTCATCACTCTTGAACCACCCAACCAATCTCGATCAAATTTTCAACATAAATGAAATTTGGGCCTGAGATAGTTTCTGTCATATTACTTTGACGGTGCAACTTAGAGAATGGGGAAGGGTAAGACATTTAAAAGTGATAGAAAATGACCGATATTAGTGCCGAATCTATAGTTTTTGGGTCGCTGAGTTGAACAGTGACACTTCCGATCGCGTTTAAATCCAAACTCAGCCCACAATTTGGGTAAACAGAGGATAGAGATATATGAAAATGATCGAAAAATGACCAATATCAGCGTCGAATCAATAGTTTTCAAGGTCGCTGAGATGAACAGTGACACTTCCGATTGCGTTTAAATCCAAATTCAGCCCGCAATTTGGGTAAGGAGAGGATAGAGATACATGGAAATGATCGAAAAATGACCAATATCAGCGTCGAATCCATAGTTTTCGAGGTCGCTTCGATGAACAGTGACACTTCCAATGCAGTTTAAATCCAAATTCAGCCCGCAATTTGGGTAAGGAGAGGATAGAGATATATGAAAATGATCGAAAAATGACCAATATCAGTGTCGAATCCATAGTTTTCTAAGTCTCTTCGATGAATAGTAACACTTCTGATTGCGTTTAAATCCAAATTCAGCCATGCAAAATGGGGAGGAGGAGGAGAGAGAAATATAGAAATGACCGAAATGACTGATACCAGAGAGCTCTTATGTAATAGTAAAACTCGTCTGACTAATGGAACAAACTACTATTTTTTTTTCTTAATTTAACCCAGCGAAGCGGGTAATTGATGCTAGTTCTAGCTAAATTATTGTGAGTACCTAGGTACATAGGAATGCATTGCTATGTAAGCTTATAAATTTTTGTTATTTCAGTGTATCGGATATCAAGTAATTACAGACCCACTATGTCAGAATGTTGGCTTAATATATATATATATATATATATATATATATATATATATATATATATATATATATATATATATATATATATATATATATATATGCGAGGGTCACTACGAAAGTTTTGAGATACGCATTGTTGTGGCACAGTATTTGAATTCCAACAATTGGGTTCGGTAGTGGTATCCAGAGTGAAGGAGCGAAGGAAGTTTCAACTCGCCTCGCTTATCGGCGTGGCCGTATCGCCTTCACTTGTTTGTTGATGTGAGCAGTATTCGGCTGTCTAGAACGGAGCTCGAAAGGAAACATTTTCGGACAATGATCCTTTACGATTTCAAAAGTGGTTTGAACGAGACACAAAGCCTTGATCGTTTGCAGGGGGCATTTGGAGACATTGCTCCTTTCCGTGCTACAATTGTTCGGTGGTTTGGTGAATTCAGAAGAGGCCGGACATCGCTTAAAGATGAAGAGAGAGCTGGATGTCCGGCAACAGATGTGTCAGATGAAAACATTGCCGCTGTGGAACAAATGATTCGAGAAAATCCTCGAACAACTTTCAAGGACATTGAATCTACAGTGAACATTGGATCGCCAGCAGTAACAAAAATTCTTCATGATCATCTTCGGCTCAGGAAGGTTTCATCTCGTTGGGTGCCTCACACTTTGACTGAACAGCAGAAGCGCATGCATGTAGAATGGTGTGAAGAAATGCTTGCAAGATTTGATGGAGGCAATTCTCGACGCGTCTCTGACATTGTTACTGGTGATGAGACTTGGATCTATCAATTTGACCCTCAAAATAAACGCCAGTCTACAGTTTGGATCTTTCCAGACGAAAATCCACCCACGAAAGTGAAGCGACCGCGAAGTGTGGGGAAGAAGATGGTCGCAACATTCTTCTCCAAATCGGGCCATGTTGCAACTGTTCCACTTGAAGAACAAAGGACTGTTACTGCTCAGTGGCACACCACTGTTTGCCTAACAAAAGTGTTCCAGAAGCTTCGGGAACGGCGTCCAAGAACTGGATTGTATGGGATCCTGCTTCATCATGACAACGCGTCCGTACACACGGCCAACATCACAATTCAGTTTTTAGAATCTACGGAGGTCAAACTTATGACTCATCCGCCGTATAGCCCTGACCTGGCCCCGTGTGATTTTTTTCTGTGCCCCATGATCAAAAATCGCATGCGTGGGAAGAGATTTTGCAGCCCTGAGGAAGTTGTAGTGGCTTACGAGAATGAACTTTCAACAGTTGAAGAAAAAGACTGGCAACACTGCTTCCAAAACTGGTTTTCGAGGAAGCAAAAGTGTGTACAGTGTAATGGTGAATACATGTAAGTGTTAAATTGATTTTAAGTATGTAAGTTATTTCACATCTCAAAACTTTCGTAGTGACACTATACAGTATGGCGCTAAATTCGTTGTACAAAAGCAGAGGAGTGAAACAAACAAAAGAGGTCCAATAAACATAAGGCGAAAACTCCATCGTTTACGTGTTATAGACTGCCGAAAACATGAAAAAGTGAATTCTAAAGGTCCATGGCTCCAAAACTATGGGACCTACTGTAGTCGGGTCAAGACTTCACTTAGAAACTAGTATGTGCTCTATCCAAAAATACAAGTTTTAGAATCCTAAGGTACTCACGCAACAACTTTTATGGAGGTAGTTGGAGAGTACTTTATATCATAGGCCCGTAGTCAAACTCCCTCTTCAAAACTTGTTGAGGAAGCACCTCAGGATTCTGAAACATGCATTTTTGGATAGGGCACATACTAGTTCGTAAGTGAAGTCTTGAGCCAACCAAGGTAGGTCCCATAGTTTTGGAGCTATGAACCTTTAAAATTCATTTTTGCATGATTTCAGCAGCCTTTAATACGTAAACGATGGGGTTTCTGCCCTATGTTTATTGGAACTTTTTTGTTTGTTTTACTCCAGGAATCAATCCTCTGTTTTTGTATACACGACTCCAAAAGTGCATTACCACCTGCAATTCTCCTTTTCCTGCAATAGCAGGCAAACCAAAAAGCTCGGCGCTTCGGTTTGTTGCGAATTCGAAAGGCGTTGGACCAAACCTCAATTTTGTAACAAATATATCAGTGTGGCAAACTGCAAATAACAGAATAAAACGAATTATTGAAAATGACAATTTTATTATCGTGGCGGAGTTGGATGACATCAAAAGTTACAACATGATCTTACTTAAGCAGTTCAAACAAGATGAATGGCAAGAAACACATATCACAGGAAAGCATTTCTCTCCTCCTCCGCAACAAAAAATAATCTCATAAAAAGAAAAAAGTTACATAATGTGAAGGTTTAAAATAAAAAACTCACCAAATATATTGAAAGTTGACAACGGAAAATTCAAGAACAACTGAACCGAAGTGCATGCGAATGAATTGTAGACGTAAAATGAGGATACGAGTTTCGTATTTTCCTAAAAAAAGGTCTGGTGGGGCACGAGCCCCTCCAAACCTTTGATCACGAAATATGAAACGTGCTAGTAACACTATGTCAAATGTGTGTAAAGGACATGAAGAATTGCAACGAAACTTTGTGTATGGACAATACGCCAAAAATAAACGAATACGGGTTTTTATGTTCTGTGGAAAAACGATTTTAGGGGGCAAAAGTCCCCACGCAAAATGTTTAAAGCTGACGCCCGAAAGGCAAGGAGAAGTGAACTCAAATGAATGAAATTGTGAACAGAGATTGCAGACGTAAAATGAAGATACGGGTATCGAATTTTCTTGAAAAAAAAATGTTGGGTGGGGCACGGACCCCTGCAAACCTTTGATCATGGAATATGAAAAGTTCTAGTAATACTATGTCAAATGTGTGTAAAGGACATGAAGAATTGCCAGGAAACTTTACGTATAGACAACACGCAAAAAACAAAGGAACACGGTTTTTGATTTTCTGCGGAAAAACGGTTTCAGGGGGCAAAAGAACCCACCCCAAAATTTTGAAAATTAACGCCCGAAAGATTAAAGAAGTGAACCGAAGGGAATGAAATTTTGCACACATATTGTAGACATAAAATGTGGGTATACGGGTTTCGTATTTACCTGGAAAAGACGGTTAGGTGGGGTACGGACCCCTCCAATCATTTGATCACGAAATATCAAAAGTTCTGGTAAACGTATGTGAGATGTGTGTAACGACATGAAGAATTGCCACATAGCTTTCTGTATGGAAAATACGCAAAAAAATAAACGAATACGCGTTTTTATGTTCTGTCGAAAAACGATTTTAGGGGGCAAATGTACCTACGCAAAATTTTTAAAGCTGACGCACGGAAAGCAAGAAGAAGTGAACCGAAGTGAATTAAATTGCGAACAGAGATTCAGACGTAAAATGAGGACACGGGTTTCGTATTTTCCTGATAAAAATGTTGGGTGAAGCAGGGACCCTTCCAAACCGTTGATCACGAAATTTGAGAAGTGCTAGTAACACTATGTCAAATGTGTGTAAAGAACATGAAAAATCGCAACGAAACTTTACGTATAGACAATACGCGAATAAAAGGATTACGCCTTTTTTTTATTTTCTGCGGAAAAACGGTTTCAGGGGGCAAAAGAACCCACACCAAACTTTTGAAAATTTACGCCCGAAAGAAGTGAACCAAAGTGAATGAAATTGTGCAGACATATTGTAGACATAAATTGTGTGTATACGGGTTTCGTATTTACCTGGAAAAGACGGTTAGGTGGTGCACAGACCCCTCCAAACCTTGATCAATTCTGTTTTTATATTCTATGGAAATACGATTTTCGGGAGCAAAAGCTCCCAACCAAAATGTTGAAATTTTATGCCTAAAAGTCAAGTTGAAGTGGACCGAAGTGAATGAAATTGCGAAAAGATATTGCAGACATCTAATTAAGGAATATGAGTTTCGTATTTTCTTGGAACAAACGGTTGGGTGGGGCACGGAACCATCCAAACATTTGATCAAGAAATATCAAAAGTGCTAGTATCAGTATGTCAGATGTGCGTAAAGGACATGACGAATTGCAACGAAAGTTTGTGTATGGACAATACGCGAAAAATAGACGAATATGAGGTTTTTTATTTACTGCGGAAATACGGTTTTAGGGGGCAAAAGCTCGCACCGAAAATTTTAAAATTTGACGCCCGAAAGGCAAATAGAAATTAACTGAACTGAATGGAATTGTGAACAGACATTGCAGACGTAAAATGAGGGTACGGGTTTCGTATTTTCATAAGAAAAATCGGTTGGGTGGTGCATGGACCCCTCCAAACCTTTGACCACGAAATATGAAAAGTGTTAGTAACACTAGGTCAAATGTGTAAAGGACATGAAGAGTTGCAGGGAAACTTTACGTGTTGACAATACGCAAGAAATAAATGAATATGGGTTTTTATTTTCTGCGGAGAAATGGGTTTAGAGGGCAAAACTATCACCCAAAATTTTGAAAGTTTACGCCCGAAAGGCAAGAAGAAGTGAACCGAAGTGAATGAAATTATGCACAGATATTTTACACACAAAATAAGTGAATACGAATTTCGTATTTTCCTGGAAAAAAGATGGTTGGGTGGGGCAGGGAGCCCTCCAAACATTTGATCACGAAAACATTTTAAGCGTTAAAGGTGCCTCCCGAAATATTATAAAATACTATATATACTGTTTGTGCTTACTGTTGATCTTCCAAATTTGAAAAATCGGATGGATACACTTGTGAAACACGAAAGGTCTTATTTTTCATATCCAATATCTACACACAATTTCTTTCGCTTTTGTCCACTCCTACCGCCACCAGACGCCTCGGTCCACCCAAAAGTTTTTTCTTTGCAGGAAAATACGAAACACGTATTCCTTCATCTTACCTCTACAATATTTGAGGACAGTTTCATTCACTTCGGTCCACTTGTTTTTGCCTTTTGGGCGTCAATTTTCCAAATTTTGTGTGGGGGCCATTTCCCCTTCGCCGTTTTTCCACAGAAAATAAAAAACGCATTAGTTTTTTCGCATATTGTCACTACACAAAATTTCGTTGCAATTCTTCATGTTCTGTAGGCACTTTGGCATACTGTTATTAGCACTTTTGATATTTCGTGATCAAAGATTTGGAGGGGTCTGTGGCCCACCTAACCGTTTTTTCCAGGAAAATACGAAACCCGTATTCCCTCATTTTATGTCTACAATATCTGTGCACAATTTCATTCACTTCGGTCCACTTGTTATTACCTTTCGGGCGTCAACTCTTAAAATTTTGGGTCTGGTTTATCGCCCATTGAAACAACTTTACCGCAGAAAATAAAAATACACGTATTAGTTTATTTTATGTGTAGTATCTACCTACCAAAATTTTATCAAAATTGGAGTGTTACACTTGGGAGTGTTACTTGTTAGTATTTGTAGAACTATTTTCCTTGTTTTTCCATCAATAAGAAATTGCCTGACAAGTAAAGGGTCCAAATGGATGAATCGAGTTGCGAGATGAGACTTAGTGCAACTGATAGAGGATATGGAAATATGTATATGTGCAAAGTTATAAGGGCTGAACGCCATAAGAAACGGAGTGGGGTCAAAATTGATGGGAGGAGGGCTACGCTATGTTATTGAAATACATCAAATAAATTTTTGAATAATGAAAATAGTGAAAGATAGACAATGCAAACGGTGATAGTTTCTCATATTGACAGAAGAAGAATGGGCAGAGTAGATCGCGAACCTCTGGCGGCACCTTCAAATTAGGGATGGCCACAAAGTTCCGGTTCCGGGGGAACCGGTTCCACGAGGAACCGGTTCTCGGAGATCCGGTTTTCAGAACCGGTTTTGGAACCGGTTCCGGACCTGGATCCGAAAACCCGGTTCCAGATCTGGATCTGAAAACCCGGTTCCAGAACCAGATCTTAGGAACCGGTTCCAGACCTGGATCCGAAAGCCCCCAAAGACCCGTAAAGGAGGCATAAAGTTCACCTTCAAAAATAATGCAAAGAGGACCATGCGCTTGTGCCTTCCCCGCCCAGACCCGTTTGTGACCCCAGAAGAAAAATTTTGGTCCACCAGTGGGTGTTTAGCCAAATGAGTTGGCCAGTTTGCCTGTTTAACCAATGAGTTTGCCAGTTACCCAGTTTATTTAGCCAAATGAGACAAGCTGCCGCCGCCTGGGCACCTGACAGTCGCTTCCACCATTTCATCTAGCATACTGTTCACAGCTTGCCAGCAGCTCGGGTTTAGCGTAGGGATAGTCACAAAGTTTCTGTTCGGATAATCTTCATAGTTATTTACGAAAATCTAGGAGACTGATAGTCGTATGTTGAAAGTTTGGACTATCACGAAAACACATGTAAGTTGAACATGTGCATAGCCAAGAAAACTAACCTCGAAATTTGATATCCAAGTTGTATATTATTATATTTCACTGTCGAATATCAAATTTCACTGTTAGTTTTCTTGGTTTGTAGATATGAGTTACTTTTTGTCCTTAATACGACTAATAATGCTAAATGACTCACAAATCAAATTTAGTTCCTACCGTTAGCATTTCTTACAATCAACGTTCAATTATAGTTCTTAGCCTTTCAAAATTATGAGCCTCATAGACTCCTTCTTTCTTACAAATATTAGTATCAATAATATAACCTATTGAAGAATTATCTTAACCCACCGACAAACTGTAAGCAACCCCTGTAAAATGAAATGAAGTATTTCATTTTAACGAACCACGATTATGATCTTTACGCTAAGGGAGACAATGATTAAGGCAAGTGAATGTTGATGGAAGATATGATGAAATGAGAATGTGGAAGGAAATTGAAGTATCCCGAGAAAACCCACACACGATACGATGATGTCCACCACAAAGTTTCTTGGCTGAGGATCGAACCAGAGGCCCAACGTACCAGAAACAAGTGTTTACCACTGAGTCACCGTGTCCTCCCCCAATCCCTAAGAGACGCGGGCATCCAGTTAAGAATAACTGACATAAAGAAACGTACTTACTATTTTCTCACAAAGGAAACTCCACGAATTCCACATTCTGACCGTTTGTACTTTTTGTATGTTGGTTTATCACAAACATTATTTAGTATATCGATACATCTGTCAGAATAATAGTGTTTCCTCCAAAGTAGGGGCAGGTGACTTAGTGATAGAGCGCTTACTTCTCGTGCGGGATGGACCTTGTTCGATCCCAGACTTAAAGTTTGTAGTGGATACCATCGTACCCCTGAGATTTCTCGGAATTATCCTGTTTTCTCCTACATTCTCATTTCACGAATTATTTCCCAAAAATTAGCTTCCATCTATTACCTCTCTTTATTATTGGATCGGATTTCAGTTTAGCATCCCTTGGGTAGCAAAATTATATGAGATATGGTGCTACGGATTAACGTGAGATCCGAATTGCTTGCGCTCCCGCCGCGAATCGGAGCCGGGTCTCCTATGCGAAAGTCGCAGACGCTACCCAATATCCATGCGTGATCTCTCTGTCTTCATTAGCCTAGAAGGCATCACATTTAAACTTTATGGACTTCATATAATTTCAGTTCTTCCTCGATAGCCAATTCTATACTGACAAGTAAACCTTACGTTTGGGTGAATCGAGGTGCTGACTGAAACACATATGAGAAAGTAGTACTAAATGTGGTCAGTATTTCAGTGAAGTTGTAGGTGCGAAGCTCCAGGGGTTTAGTTGATACAGGTACCAGAACATCTCATGGAAGTACAGAATAGTCTTCATACAGTTGGAGGTAAAAGCCCTGTAAGACATCTTGTAACGACAAAAGGTGAATAACAAATATACGGGTACATATTAGGACTAGGGGCAAATCATATAGTAAGGGTATATCTAACGGCGGCCATCTAGAAATCCGCCATTTTGAATTAAGGTTAAGTTTTTAAAATAGGAATAGGATCATGTGATACATGATTTAAGGCGGAAATTTAATCAGAATAACAATGGTGACGTTAATTTTGATTTACGCGAAATTGATAAAAAGTTACAGGGAAATTAAATATTGTTGCAGCATATGTATTAGTCCTTTACAATAACTTGTAAATTTGTGTTAATGATAATAATTAAATAAAAAGCAGATGGATAAATATTAGGTCTATGGTAAGAGTTGCCTTGATGGCGGCCATGTTCAAATCCGCCATTTTGAATCAGACAAAAGTTTTAAACAAAACGCATAACATTGACACCTTATTATTTACAAGGTGGGGTAAAGGACTAATACATATGCTGCAGCAATATTTAATTTCCCTGTAACTTTTTACCATTTTTACCAAGCAGAGGCCCCACGTACCAGAATCAAGTGTTTACCACTGAGTCGCCGTGTCCTCGCCCACACTGTAAAAAATATCGGGAAGGTTTCTCATCTTCGGGGAAAGATTTTGCATAGAAAAGTCTAGGTTTCCGGACAAATCAACAGAACGTTACTCCATTTTAACGAAAATAAGACACTTTCCGTAAGAAATCAGGAAGGATTCGGTGTGTTCAGAAATATATAGAATCCTTTCATCATCGGAAACAAGTTTTCTTTATTTTAAAGGAATTTTCTCATACATTTCCCATAATTTGATTTTACTTTTCCTTTATTTTACGGTAAACTAGCTTTACCTGGGTACTCGGAAACTTTTTACTGAATACTGATGCATCATGGGAAATAAATGAAAAACACTTTTCGTAAACGAAGAGTGTGAATATAAGTAATTTCGGAATTACGCGTGCAGACGATTCTACCCATTTTTTTCATATTTCTTACATTTCCAGGTTAGGGTACAGGTTAGTATTTCTTTTAACAGAGCATGCATTAAATGGGAAGCTTCATTACTACTTTCAGAATGACTTCAGCAGGTCTCAGTGTCAATACAGTGTATACACATATGCCATACAAACTACGGCATATTTTTGGAAGTGGGGGGCCAGAATATTTTGCTTAAATTTTGTATTTTCTTGCTGTAGTTTCAGTACCCTATTTGTTTATGGATTAGGTAGGTTAGGTTAGTTTAGGATATTTCGGTCATTACTCGAGCAGACTGTTGTATCAAATTTTCACACATTTATTGCATTTTTGCAGAACATGCACTAAATGAGGAGCTAGTATATAAACCACGAACCAACTTGTAGGTGGCCACTAAAAAGCACGAATGCTATCTAACCGAGTCAGAGCAGAAGCGCAGTAGGGGGGCCCGGCGGAGCGACGGGGTGCGTCCGTAGGGAGCAGGCGCGTCAATGACGGGAGGCATACGCATAAACGAGGATGGTGAAAAATACATAAAATTTCCGCAATAATTTTTACATGGTGATTTTAAATGATTTTGGCCTAGTTCTAAAAATTATCCCAATCCTATAATAGGGATCACTCGAGCAGACAGTCCTACCGAAAAGAATATATATAGGTAAAATACGATGTAAAACACTTTTCATGAGAGTGTGAATATAAGTGATTTCGGCATTACTCGTGCAGACGATTCTACCAAATTTTCACATATTTCTTAGATTTCCAGGTTAGGGTACAGGTTAGTATTTCTTTTAACAGAGCATGCACTAAATGAGAGCCTTCATTATTACTTTCACAATGACTTCAGCAAGTCTCAGTGTCAATACAGTGAACACATATGGCATACAAACTATGGCATAGTTTTGCAACTGGGGGCCAGATTATTTTGCTTAAATTTTGTACTTTCTTGCTATACTTTCATGTATTTTTTATGGTTTAGGTAGGTTAGGTTACTTTGGGTTAGTTTAGGATATTTGGGGCATTACTCAAGCAGAAGGTTCTATCAAATTTTCACACATTTATTGCATTTTTGCAGAACATGCACTAAATGAGGAGCTAGTGCATAAATCACAAACCAACTTGTAGGTGGCCACTAAAAAGCACGAATGCTATCTAACCGAGTCAGGCAGGAGCGCAGCAAAGGGGTCCCGAGCGGAGCGAGGGAGTGCGTCCGTAGACTTTCTTACTATATTTTCTGTACATTTTTTTTATGGTTTAGGTAGGTTAGGTTTCTTTGGGTAACTTTTGGTCAGGTTAGGTTAGGATATTTGGGGCATTACTCGAGCAAACGGTTCTACCAAATTTTCACACATTTATTGCATTTTTGCAGAACATGCACTAAATTAGATACTAGTGCATAAACCACGAACCAGTTTGTAGGTGGCAACTAAAAAGCACGAATGGTATCTAACCGAGTCAGGGCAGGAGTGCAGCAAGGGGGCCCGAGCGGAGCGAGGGGGTGCGTCTGTAGACTTTCTTGCTATATTTTCTGTACTTTTTTATGGTTTAGGTAGGTTAGGTTACTTTGGGTTAGTGTTGGTCAGGTTAGTTTAGGATATTTGGAGCATTACCCGAGCAGACGGTTCTACCAAATTTTCACACATTAAAATTGCATTTTTGCAGAACATGCACCAAATGAGGAGCTAGTGTATAAACCACGAACCAACTTGTAAGTGGTCACTAAAAAGCACGAATGCTATCTAACCGAGTCAAAGCAGGAGCGCAGCAGAGGGTCTAGAGCGATAGCGAGATGGTGTGTCCGTAGGGAGCAGGCGCGTCAGCGACGGGGGTATACGCATAAATGAGGATAATGGAAGAGCACACCTATACATGCTATACTTTGAGTATCACTCAAATTTCATTTCAGTATGTTGTGCACTGACAGTAATTAGTTATATTCAGATTTTTTAAATACGAAATATGTTTCACATCGTATTTGCCTCTGTTTTGAATTTTAACTTCGTTTTCACACTTTGCACAGTTACGCTCGGTTGCACCAACCAACAATTATGATCGGATAGGATAAACCGTTGATTATTTTTATCTTTCGGTAAGAATCTTACATCGTTGCACCAACAGTTTGTGAGAAAGAATTAACTTATCCACGAATAATCGGACGTTGTATAAAACTATGAGGTTTACGACATATCATGCAATATCATATATTTGATTGGCTAAAACAGTGCAGTAACAATTGAAAAAATAAAATTAAAAAACTGTATAGAATGTGGTAGCATTTCGTACTAGATATTGGAAGAAAACGGGCTTAGTTGACTCTTCGGGAAGGCAAATGTGTTTTAATGCTACTAGACAGACATATCTTTAAGGGAAAAAAAAGAAATTATCAAATACTGATAAGGAAACTGTATCTGATATTTAAAAAATAAAATAAAATAAAATAAAAAATAGCGCATTTTGGGGGGGGGGGGATAAGCGGAATGGCGTGGGAGCTCATGTAGTTCGGATCTTACATTAAGCCTCTCTGCTGATGGGGATGCTAAACTCGAAACTAAACCAAATATGGATACCTAGGGCCCAAATATTCAAGGAAAAAAGCTGTGCTCTAACAGATCACAATTCTTTATCCACCTGTTAAGCGACATGTTCAAGTAAAGCTAAATAGTCCCTTTTTCTTAAATAATGTTTGGCTACAAACTACGCTAAGCTCCACAGAAATACTGTCTTTTCTTAAATTCAACGTTCGGTTTATGCGCTAAGTATAGGCATACCATAAGTATAGGGTATGATAGGAAGAGTAGAGAATATTAGGGTAGAGTAGTGTAGATTAAATTAAATTACGTTAACTCAATGCTTTGCCGTTATTTTCAAATGTAAATTAGGGTAGAGTATGTTAGGTTACGTTAGCTCAACGTTTAACCATTATTTTCACAAGTAGGGTAGAAAAATTAAATGAAATAGTTCGGTTTAACGTCCCAAGATTATTCCCCTTTAGACTAAGAGAGACGATGAAGGAAGTGAATGATGATGGTGAATTGGTGGAATTAGAATGTGGAAGGAAAGGAGTACCATGGGGAAAAATACGGACACGATGATGTCTAAAACAAATTTGCGTGGCCGGCAATCGAACCACAACCCAGAGAAATGAAGGATAAAGTAGGTAAGGTTAGGATAGATTAGCTCATCGTATTGCCACGTCTTACCATTTTACTTTATTTAACATCTACGTCAGCAAGAAATCCCCTCTTCGCTACTCTGTTTGAATAACTTTTGAAAACACAAGTTTTAACATAGATTTACATTTGCATTACCAATTGGTTATGTTTTATTACAGAAAATACCATAGCATTGGTGTTCGTAAATATGACTCTTTTAATTATGCAAAGTTTATGTTAGTAAATCACTGTCATGTTTGCATAATGGTAGCAATTGGCGAAGCGGTACAGATTTATGTACGGATCCAAGCACAAATTTCTTCCATGTATAGGCCCTAGGCCTATTTCTTTTTCAGCAAATGTAGTTTTGTATGTTAAATAATCGTTCTTGAGGTGTTCCGTAGAATTTAAGTATTAACAGTAATGAAAATATTCTAAAGATACATTTTAATACTAAGGAGGTATTTTAGATAACAGAGAGGTTCCCTAAAAGCGGCTGCCTCATTGAAATGAAACATGACAGAACGGAAGTGAAAAACCTACATGCTGTGTTAGAAAATAAACACGTCACTATTATCAGACGAAGGTAGTCCTACCACGACATGAAAGTCATACTACTCCTCATGTGGTCTTGACAGCCGAATATCGACATCAAGAGTGAACGTTGTGTGCTGGTATTCAATCCCACTTGTCTAACGGTAGCGCGTGCACCTTTTGTGTACGTGATCCCCGGGTCGATTCCCGGTGGGAGAGCCTTTGGAATTTTAAATGTCCTAGATATATTTGTGTTCGTGTTCCTGTCTATTTTGGTAAGGATTAAAAAAATTACGAATAAATTCGTGTGCTCAGCAAAATGAGGAATGATCAGCTGATTTTTAAAAAATCTGGAAGGTGGATCGACTGATGCCGTATTTGGAAAGTCAGTCCAAAGGTCACGGGTTAGATTTCTGGTATAGTCACGCAATTTTCACTCTTCAAATTTATGTTTTACTAAATTTGTAAAAATAATTGCATTCGTTCTCTCTAAAAGTATGGGGACATGTTGAACAAGGAAAACTTTTTTTTTTTTACTGGTTCGCACATGAAAAATATGGTATTTAGAAACTATCAGAAAAATTCAAATTCAAATTAGTTCTCAAAATATGACTGAATACTTACAATAGATGTAAACCCAATCATTTTCGACTACACAGAACGCTTCCTCACAGTAAAAAAAAAAAAAAAAAAAAAAAAGCACATTTGCTGTACGGACCCACATGTTTGTAAACTTTAATTAACAAATTTGTAATATTATTTTAATAGGCCAGTGTGTAAATAAACTAAGTACCATATGTTCTTACTTGTGTGGTGCGTATCTACGTAGAAAAACAAGAAAAAATAGTCTAACCTTTTAAGCACAAATTTCCCCATAAGGTAGCCATTAAGCATTGCTATACAAAGTGAAATGAAGTAAAGTATCTGAATTAAGTGTGCTAACTCATGACGCGCAATCATAGAAGTGTTCGACAGTTATGACATCCATATATTCGTGAAATTTATGTTTAAAGCAAAATTTAAGAATCAAACTAAAGTCAGAATTATTAGTTGAAGAGATTAACTGTATGTGAGATTACAATGTGTGTCGATTTACAGAAACGGAAGTGTATATAAACAATGTATTTACATATGGATTCATTCAATATATCTGCACGAAAAAAAAATTGAGAAAGACTGTAGTGTACATACAGATTTCTTAAATCTAATATATTCACCTTTAAGGATGTGACGTACAATCATCATTTGGTGACTAGTCTATTGCACTCTTCTACGTCATATGGATATTTTAAAAAGATATAGGCCTTTTTGAATGAAGATAATGGTAAATATATGCTATGGTTTTAGTCTTAAAGTTTTACAAGGAAACGTCATGTTTTTTTCAAAAATATAAGGCCAGATTAAAAAGAACAGTGATTTTAGAACAAATAAATTATTTAAGTTCTATCCTCTATTTTTCACTTTTCTACGATATTTGACCCGTTTTGGCTCACCATGTTTTCTTATGGAGTGATGCCTGATTTCACATTTTATGCAGCACGAAGTCCTGAATTTTGTTATCCATCAAAGATGCAAGAAGCACGTATGGCCGACAACTTCTATTTTTCTTTTTAATTAGCGTAAAAGTTTCAATGTTGTTCTAAGGTAGACATATTAGTTTGATTTGCAGAATCGAAGACAATCAAAATAAAAAAAGAGAAGAAGGAAGAAAAAAAGATGATATACACTGTATTAGCATCTTTGATGAATCATTTTATTCAGAAGGTCTCCATGCCATATAAAATTTAATATCATGCATCACTCCGAAAATATTTTTTAGGATGTTCCCGAAGCAAATCGAAAAGGTTTTAGTATGAAAACTTTCCTGAAAAATGCGGGCAGCTCCGGAGGCAGAGACGTTTCCGAGGAATTTCAGAAACAGCAATTTTCCAACTCACTAAGAAACACGTATGTTTCCGAAAACTCTCGGGAAGATGTTCGGAAACTTTTCCGACCCAAGCCAGAAAACTTTTCCGATCGTTTTCGGAAACCTACAAGTTACTTAGCGAGTCGGAAAAATACATTTTCCGAAATTCCTCGGAAACGTCTCTGCCTCCGGAGCTGCCCGCATTTTTCCGGAAACCTCGAAAAAATTTTTTTACAGTGCAATCCCTAAAAGACGCGGGCATCCAGTTAAGAATAACTGACATAAAAAAACGTACTTACTATTTTCTCACTAAGGAAACTCCACGAATTCCACATTCTGACCGTTTGTACTTCTTGTATGTTGGTTTATCACAAACATTATTTAGTATATCGGTACATCTGTCAGAAAAATAGTGTTTCCTCCAAAGTAGGGGCAGGTGACTTAGTGATAGAGCGCTTACTTCTGGTGCGGGATGGACCTCATTCTATCCCAGACTTATAGTTTGTAGTGGATACCATCGTACCCGTGAGATTTCTCGGAATTATCCTGTTTTCTCCTACATTCTCATTTCACGAATTATTTCCCAAAAATTAGCTTCCATCTATTACCTCTCTTTATTATTAGATCGGATTTCAGTTAAGCATCCCTTGGGTAGCAAAATTACATTAAATATGGAGCTACGGATTAACATGAGATCAGAAATGCTAGCACTCCCGCCGCGAATCGGAGCCGGGTCTCCTACGCGAAAGTCGCAGATGCTACCCAATATCCATGCGTGATCTCTCTGTCTTCATTAGCCTAGAAGGCATAACATTTAAACTTTATGGACTTCATATAATTTCAGTTCTTCCTCGATAGCCAATTCTATACTGAGACAAAGTAGATCAATCAAATGTGTCCATCCTCCCTTTTTTATAATTTTAATGATGTTCTTGTAACTTTGATCGTGTTCTAAGATTCCTGTTAGTTGAAATATCGTATTTAATTGTAGTTAACTTGCCTCGGTCAACGTTTCATAAAATATCCACATAATTCTTCAATTTCTTTGAGGTGACCTTTGTGCTGCTCCTGTGCCATATCGAGTTGTGCATTAATGGAAGCCATGGCTAAAAATAATATACATTTCCTTTCCCTCGACTTCGATCCGACATTTTGTTCTCGAGTTATCGCTGTTTTGGGCATTTTTGCGACTGGTTTTTGGCTGGTCATAGCGCCAAAAGGAAGCATTTGTGCACCCAGGTTGTCTTATCATGATGTCAGGAATCAGCTCCCAAACGTTGTCAGTGTTGTTTTGAAACACGCTCTATATTTCTATCCTGTTTCTGATTACCTTCTCTTTGCCAATCAATTTCCAGTATTCCCAAAACAAACCAAAAGTGAACTAAATTCACTAAATCGCCTACCCCCTATGCTTTCTTCTTGTATAGTACTTATTATATATTTATATTGTAGTTGACAGAGATTGCCGATATTGATTGAAATATCTGGTTAAAATGTTAGTAGAGGAATTCCCTCTTCAGTACAAAAATACCTCCTTGCATCCTACCGCAATTTTAGGCGAGATGGGATTAAGTAAGATGGGAATTCCCATCTCGCCTAAAATGATAGGCATTCTTATCTTGGAGATATAAGTGGCTGATAAATCGTTAGGCTAAGTGGGATTAGGCTAGATGCGATGGAATCATCTGAAAAGGTAGGCGGACGGTAGGTAGCGGCATGACGTCACGCCGTACCCCATGCCTATCTTTGTCCATTGTAAATGCTTAGGAAGTGGGGGTCGCCGTATCCAGTTTTTTGGAGGTGGGGATAGGGTCCCCCGCGTTCCCACGCACTTTTACCCCTGCTGCTAAGTATTAATTGCTGTGAGAACTAACGAAAAAATCATCTAATAATAATAATAATAATAATAATAATAATAATAAAGGATCTGAATGATAAATATATTTTTTCAACTTTTATTACAATTGCTGTCTGTTCCCGTGAATCTGGTTATATTGTTTTTGTAAGGAATAAAGAGGCTTCAAACAACAATATGATTTGTATAAAAGAAAAAAAGCCTTATCCGTTGTATTACCAACTGACCTTGTGTCTGTTTTTTTTTAAACACAATGTTACGAGGCACAGAAGCCACCACGCCTGCGGTGTGCTTGCTTTTTTGCCTCAGGCAGCTTCAGTACAAAAATTAAGACTTTCATTCTGTCAATTTATGTGTAGCTATCAGTCAGTCACACGGATTCCTTGCAACGCTGAATTTTACAAGAAAGTTTTTGTTCATCGGATGGGAAGCAAAGCCCATCGTACGTTGTAATCCCTTTCCCTCTTTTGCACAGTGTGTGAAATTTAACTTGTATACTGTATTAAGTTACAGAAAAGAGAATGCAATTTTTTTTAAAAAAATGACATTATCGAATAAGATTGACCATTATTACAATATATTCAAGATGAAAAATATTCATTTAACAGTCGTCGTATTTAGTTGTCTGCACTGAAATTCCCATAATGTGCTTTCTTCTTTTCTAATATGAGCTCCGAGCTTCTTCGTGGCTAAGTGGTTAGCGTACGCGTCTTTAACGTGAGAGACCCGGGTTCGATTCCGGTGAGAGCTCATGTAGTTCGGATTTCACGTTTAATCAGTAGGTCCCGTCTCATATAGCCTCGCTGCTGAAAGGGACGACAAAATCAACTCAACTCATATTCGGCACAATAGGAGATATAACTTTGAGGGGAATTTTTTCCTTGAAAAACCTCCCAAAATCATCAACGATACGAAATATGTCTGCAATGCAAGATGTCAATCATTTCCAACTCTATGCTCTGTGACCTAGTTTGCTTTCCATGTTTTCAGTAAACTAGACAGACAAAAGGAAGAATAGAGGCTTTCTTCCAGAAAATTGTATTCGAGGGTGGGGGGTCACACAGGCCCGTATTCATGGGGAGTCTACGGGGAAGGGCTCACCCTAAATGAGAATGATTTATGAGCATTAAAGTAGTCAGCCATTAGGATTTTTTTGTTTTAGGATGATACTAGATTCGACTCCTGGTGTAACCTCAACTTTCAGTCCTGTGTCATTTTCAGGTCTCGTTTCATACAGATTCGTTGAAATACTTCTAAACGTGTCCTATGACTAGTATGCGAACTAAAGTTTTTTTTTAGTAAAAAAGATTAATTTCTTGCTTTAGACTCTGCCCTGTAATCCAGTTTTTCTGGAGGCGAGATAGTATGGTTGGGAACGGCCAATCAGCTTCAAGTTCCGAACCCACATTAGAAAGACCTTCCTTTATAACCTTGGTGTTATATAAGGACGAAAACAAAAATATACTGATAGCTCCAGTAATATATATTATGGGAAAGAGATTTAAAAAATAGTTGGTTTTGAAATAGAGAAAGGACAATACCTGAACTTTATTAGTATTACTAGCATATATTACCCGCTTTGCTATGATGAAATGAAAATTTAAAAGCACAACTCCATATTTCATGTGTTTAGTATCCGTGAAATATGCTGTTTTCGTTTTTAATGGCATCGATTTAAACAGCATCGGAAAGATCATTGATCATCTCGGCAACCCCAAAAATCATGGATTCGACACCAATAATGATCATTTTCGGTCTTTTATATGTATATTTCCTCCTCCCCCATGGTGCGTGCCATGGCATCGAAAATGTCACTGTTCATCTCAGCAACCCCCCACAAATGTGGATTCAGCACTAATTATCGGTCATTTTCCATTATTTTTAAATATCTCTTCCTCCCTCTCCCCCAAGTTGTAGGGTTGAATTTGAATTTAAACGGGATCGAAAGTACCACTGTTCATCTAAGCGACCCAGAAAACTATAAATTTGACACTGATAGTGGCCATTTTCGATCATTTTATATATCACTTTCTCTCCTTCCCGCAAATGACGGAGCTGATTTTTCATTTAAACCGGATCGAAAATGTCACAGTTCATCAGAATGATCCCGAAAACTATGGATTAGGCACTAATATTGGTCATTTTTGATTATTATTATATACAGCTCCCCCTCCCCCGTGCTGCGGCACACGGAATCAGAATTGTAACTGTTAATCTCAGCTACTCCTAAAACTATTGGCTCGACACTAATATTACTCAGTTTCGATCATTTTTAAATGTTAATACCCCTCTCCTCCATTGTACCCCCCTTCCCAACTCTTAGTTCTGAACTTGGATTGAAACAGCATCAGAAGTGTCACTGTTTGTCTCATCGGGCCCGAAAACTATGAATTCAACACTAATATCGGTCATTTTTGGTCATTTTTAAATTTCTCTCCCTCTCGCCCTCTCCTGCGTTGCTTTATCAAAGTGAACAGCCTAAAGTAATCCCTGCCCCTAAACTCATGTATGTTGAAAATTTGATTTAGATCGGTCGGGTGGTTCACGAGTGATGAAGTCACAAAGGCATATTTATTTTATTTTTTTACATATATCTCCCCCTCCCCCAACCCTTCATTGGCTCGTCAAAGTAAAACGATAAAAAAACACCCAAGGCCCGACCCTCATATTTGTTGAAAATTAGATGGAGATTGGTTGGGTGGTTCAAAAGTTATTAGGTTTTATTAATTTCTATTTATATGTCAACCTCCCCACCCCCTAGGATGTACCGTTAAAGTGAAATTACAAAAATGTTTCCAGATCCAAACCTCATATATCTTGAAAATTTGATTGCGATCGGTCGGATATTCAAGATATAGTTCAAGAGTTATTAAGTTACAAAAATAGTCACTTTCAGTCTTATATAAATTGATTTTTATATATCTCCCCTCCTTCTCCGCCCTCACATTGCTCCGTTTAATTAAAATTACAAAAATGATCCCAGGCCTGAGCCTCATGTATGTTGAAAATTTGATCAAGTTTGGTCGAGTGGTTCAGGAGTTATTAAGTTTATTTATTTTTACACCCCCTCCCCCTAAGTTCTACCGTCAAAGTGAATAGCCTTTAACCAGCCCAGCCGTAAAACTCATCCATGTTACAAATTTGGTCAAGATCGGTGGGGCGGTTCGGGAGATTTAGAGTCACAAACATATTGTTTCTCAATTATATGTATATTAGTAGTGTCGAATCTAGATATTTTCCTATGGGGGCAACGTGTGCCAAGGCCCACAACATGGGGGAGGAGGAAATATACATATAAATGACCGAAAATGATCATTATTGGTGTCGAATCCATGATTTTTAGGGTCGCTGAGATGATCAATGATCTTTCCGTTGCTGTTTAAATCGATGCCATTAAAAACTAAAACAGCATATTTCACGGGTACTAAACACATGAAATACGGAGTTGTGCTTTTAAATTTTCATTTCAACTTAGCAAAGCGGGTAATATATGATAGTAATACTAATAAAGTTCAGGTATTGTCCTTTCTCTATTTCAAAACTACCTATTTTTTAAATCTCTTTCCCATAATATCTATTACTGGAGCTATCAGTATATTTTTGTTTTTCGTCCTTATACAACACCAAGGTTATAAAGGAAGGTCTTTCTAATGTGGGTTCGGAACTTGAATCTGATTGACCGTTCCCAACCATACTATCTCGCCTCCAGAAAAACTGGATTACAGGGCAGAGTCTAAAGCAAGAAATTTCTCTTTTTGCTAAAAAAAACTTTAGTTCGCTTGCTAGTCATAGCACATGTTTAGAGGTTTTTCAACGAATCTGATTGAAACGAGACCTGCAAATGACACAGGACTGAAAGTTGAGGTTACACCAGGAGTCGAATCTAGTATCATCCTAAAACAAAAAAATCCTAATGGCTGATTACTTTAATGCTCATAAATCATTCTCATTTAGGGTGAGCCCTTCCCCTAGACTCCCCATGAATACGGGCCTGTGTGACCCCCCACCCTCGAACACAATTTTCTGGAAGAAAGCCTTTATTCTTCCTTTTGTCTGTCTAGTTTACTGAAAACATGAAAAGCAAACTAGGTCACAGAGTATAGAGTTAGAAATGTTTGACATCTTGCATTGCAGACGTATTTCGTATCGTTGATGATTTTGGGAGGTTTTCCAGGGACAAAATTCCCCTCGGTCAGTGGTTCGGTGGGTCAGTGGGTCAAGTGGGTGAAGTTTTCTGAGTGGGTGAGTGGGTCGTGTGTCAACAGCATGTGACCCACTGTGACCCATGACCCACTGCGGCAAACCACCCACCGTGACCCACTGTGACCCACCATGACCCACTGCGACCCACCACCCACCGTGACCCACTGCGACCCACCACCCACTGCGACCCACCGACTCAGTATGATCCACCGACCCTCTCTGCCCACTGCATTGTAGACAGTATCTTCTGAAGACTGATAAATTTGTCTCCGTTTTACTGTCAAGACCTTCATTTCCCTTCCTTTTCCACTTGTTTCTGTCTACTTACCTGAGGTGAATATATCTAACCAAGTGAAAAAAGAAATTCAGACACTTTTGGATATTGATATCTTTAATAGTAATAATAGCAATAGGACTTACACTACAACTTGGCTTTCGAGACCAGTAGCGTACGTGGGAATTTATTTCGGGGGGTGTCCAAACTCAATATGAGGGTATTTTATATCAAAATTCCTAAAATTGTCCCTAAAATTAGGCTAAATTTACATAAAAGTCGAAATTTTGGGGGGGTTCCGACCCCCAGTACTCACACCCTGCGTACGTCCTTCTTCGAGACCTTTGAGGTTTTAGAGATAACTACTGGAAAAAATACATTTTTGAATCACTGTAATATATAAATTATTATATAAAAAAGTGAATGTAACTATGTGTGCCTGATCATCACGGTCAAATTGCAAAGTCAAATGAAATTACTTTTGGTATATAGTTAGGCCTTAATCCAAACTGGGATGTTATATTGCTTTTATTATAATGCAATAATAATATGCTAAGGAGGTAGTGAGTATCCGAATTTTTGCGAAAAAAAAATGAGTATCTCGCAAGCCGCTAAACTTACGGAGCTGAAATTCAGTGTATTAACTCTTTATTGAAAACAAACAGAATGTGTCCTAGCATTTTTTAAATTCTCCTTCATGTGGGGGAGGGCACTTTCTATATATGGAAAATTGGTAGTGAGTTGGTTTGTAAAAATGATCGATGTTATTTAAGAAAAAAAGTCAGAAACAAAAAATACAGTGCTTGGCTTCATATATCCATTGCTTTCTGCTGTAAAAATTGCTGAAGCTTATGTTTATTATATGGAGCGCTTACAGTACAGGGCAATCACCCATAAAGATGTTAGAAAAATAGGCATAAAATTTGTACTGTAAGCTTAATTACACGGAAATTATAAGTTTTGATTGTACGCATAATTGTATGGAAAATTTTATACTTTTTTTCCCTTTACGTTGGTCTACTTACTTTGATTTAGAACTTTGAAATTTCATCCTTTTTTCCACTGAAAAGTATTGATAATTCAACAAGGAAATAATTATACTAAGATAATTTAATTGAAATTTCTCGTAATTTGGCACATGGCAAACAGCAGTGTGGTAATTGAAGTTGAAGAAGGAGGGAAATTCCCATTCACCTCTGAACACTTTCCATGAACCTCGTTTCCTTTCGCTTTCTAGACGGGGGAGGGAACTTGGTAATGGCATCAAACCTTCATGTGTAAGTACAAAAATTAAATTTATAAACAAATAAGAAATTATCAGTTTATCAGGCTTTAATTGATAATTTATTCACAAGATTCCCTATCAAAGGCGTGGTAGATGAAGTTTCTGTTCTACATGGGTCGACATTGCCAACTGACATGGTCGATATGGAAAAGATGTTGTATGGTGATAGAGAGATGATACTTCTTTCTGAGTATTCAAACCTGACCAAGAAAAATCGTTATCAGACTTAAGTCTAACAAGTAGATTGTCGATGAGAAGTTGCAGAAATCGGGTAGAAATATTATCAATTTCCACGACAGAGTGGGAATGGGGATTTCCCCATATGAATTTACAGATGACTGATATTAGAAATAGCCAAATGCTCAAACATTGTCTAACTTGTTGCTCATCAATGTTAATAGCCCACCGCTAGACATGCTCAAAGTAGACGAGCTAGTTATTTCTTGGCTGAAGGATGGACATCATTCCACTGCGGATGATTTACCGCCAAAAAGTTACCAACAGGAAATAAGTCCGATTTGTTTTAAGGTGGAATATTACGAGATACGGAAAATGTATACTTGTATTACTAATAGCTTATTTGTGTTATTCAACTTTGTACCCAATTTTTAGTAAGTCTCTTCTTTGCTTTAGGTAAACTACTTTGAATAAATATTCATAATGATTGCAATTATGCATGTTTGTAACTTAAATTTAACGTTGTGTTTTAGTGATTACACAAATTACAATTATGAGCATACTTTATGGAGATGCTCTCACATAGGGTACCTGAGCACCTTTATATCCTATGAACAACTGATTTTTCAAGTCTTTTGTGAGAAAAATACTGTGAACTGAGAAACCATAACCTTTTCCATATTGTACAGGGGTATTTTCCTGCGAATAGAAGTTTCTTGTGGAAAGCATTCAGAAATTAACACTTGCAAGAATACTCTCTTAGTACAAGTATATTTTAGGCACACACTAATTTCCCCCCCACCTCGAACTGTTTCAATTTCCTCACTGACAAACACTTTACCATTTTATATCGTAAAGGTGAGTTCCACCGTTATTGTAACAGAGTGGTGTTTGAGCGATTGACTAGAAATTCAAACTCCGATTAGTGACAATTTCACAGTCTTGTTTTATTACAAGTGTAAACTCTTTAGTCAGTTCCGAAGAGGCCGTGGATCGTGTTCACACATGATGACGATTGATTTTGGTGAGTCAGAGTAGGTCAAAGTGGATGAGAGTGGTTCATTGCGGGTGGTGGGTCACGGTGGGCCAGAATGTGTCACCGTGGGTGGTGGGTCAAAGTGGGTCATCGTGGGTGGTGGGCCATGGTGGGTCACAGTGGGTTACGGGATGGTTGGTTAGTGGTGGGTCGTGTGTCACAGTGGGTCACGGTGGGAGGTAGGTCATGGTGTGTCGTGGGTCAGAGTAGGTCATGGTGGGTGGTGGGTCAGTGGGTTAAGTTTTCATTGACCCACGCCAATTCTGTCTCCTGTGGTGCTGAATATGAGTTGAGTTGATTTTGTCGTCCCTTTCAGCAGCGAGGCTATATGAGACGTGACCTACTGATTAATCGTGAAATCCGAACTACATGAGCTCTCACCGGAATCGAACTCGGGTCTCTCACGCTAAAGGCGCGTACGCTAACCACTTAGCCACGAAGAAGCTTGGAGCTCATATTAGAAAAGAAGAAAGCATATTATGGGAATTTCAGTGCAGACAATTAAGTACGACGACTGTTAAATGAATATTTTTCATCTTGAATATATAGTAATAATGGTCAATCTTATTCGATAATGTCATTTTTTTTTAAAAAAAATTGCATTCTCTTTTCTGTAACTTAATACAGTATACAAGTTAAATTTCACACACTGTGCAAAAGATGGGAATGGATTACAACGTAGGATGGGCTTCGCTTCCTATCCGATGAACAAAAACTTTCTTGTAAAATTCAGCGTTGCAAAGAACCTGTGTCACTGACTGATAGCTATACATAAATTGACAGAACGAAAGTCTTAATATTAGTACTGAAGCTGCCTGAGGCAAAAAAGCAAGCACACTGCACGCGTGGTGGCTTCTGTGCCTCGTAACATTGTGTTTAAAAAAAAAAACAGACACAAGGTCAGTTGGTAATACAACGGATAAGGCTTTTTTTCTTTTATACAAATCATATTGTTGTTTGAAGCCTCTTTATTCCTTACAAAAACAATATAACCAGATTCACGGGAACAGACAGCAATTGTAATAAAAGTTGAAAAAATATATTTATAATTCAGATCCTTTATTATTATTATTATTATTATTATTATTATTAGATGATTTTTTCGTTAGTTCTCACAGCAATTAATACTTAGCAGCAGGGGTAAAAGTGCGTGGGAACGCGGGGGACCCTATCCCCACCTCCAAAAAACTGGATACGGCGACCCCCACTTCCTAAGCATTTACAATGGACAAAGATAGGCATGGGGTACGGCGTGACGTCATGCCGCTACCTACCGTCCGCCTACCTTTTCAGATGATTCCATCGCATCTAGCCTAATCCCACTTAGCCTAACGATTTATCAGCCACTTATATCTCCAAGATAAGAATGCCTATCATTTTAGGCGAGATGGGAATTCCCATCTTACTTAATCCCATCTCGCCTAAAATTGCGGTAGGATGCAAGGAGGTATTTTTGTACTGAAGAGGGAATTCCTCTACTAACATTTTAACCAGATATTTCAATCAATATCGGCAATCTCTGTCAACTACAATATAAATATATAATAAGTACTATACAAGAAGAAAGCATAGGGGGTAGGCGATTTAGTGAATTTAGTTCACTTTTGGTTTGTTTTGGGAATACTGGAAATTGATTGGCAAAGAGAAGGTAATCAGAAACAGGATAGAAATATAGAGCGTGTTTCAAAACAACACTGACAACGTTTGGGAGCTGATTCCTGACATCATGATAAGACAACCTGGGTGCACAAATGCTTCCTTTTGGCGCTATGACCAGCCAAAAACCAGCCGCAAAAATGCCCAAAACAGCGATAACTCGAGAACAAAATGTCGGATCGAAGTCGAGGGAAAGGAAATGTATATTATTTTTAGCCATGGCTTCCATTAATGCACAACTCGATATGGCACAGGAGCAGCACAAAGGTCACCTCAAAGAAATTGAAGAATTATGTGGATATTTTATGAAACGTTGACCGAGGCAAGTTAACTACAATTAAATACGATATTTCAACTAACAGGAATCTTAGAACACGATCAAAGTTACAAGAACATCATTAAAATTATAAAAAAGGGAAGACGGACACATTTGGTTGATCTACTTTGTCTCACAAGTAAACCTTACGTTTGGGTGAATCGAGGTGCTGACTGAAACACATATGAGACAATAGTACTAAATGTGGTCAGCATTTCAGTGAAGTGTTAGGTGCGAAGCTCCAGGGGTTTAGGAAATACAGCTAGCAGAACATCACATGGAAGTACAGAATAGTCTTCATACAGTTGGAGGTAAAAGCCCTGTAAGACCTATTGTAACGACAAAAGGCGAATAACAAATATATGGGTACATATTTGGACTAGGGGGAAGTCATATAGAAAGGGTATACCTGATGGTGGCCATCTTGAAATCCGCCATTTTGAATTAAGGTTAAGTTTTTAAAGTAGGAATAGGGTCATGTGATACATGATTTAAGGCGCAAATTTAATCAGAAGAACAATGGTGACATTAATTTTGATTTACGCGAAATTGGTAAAAAGTTACAGGGAAATTAAATATTGTTGCAGCATATGTATTAGTCCTTTACCCCACCTTGTAAATAATAAGGTGTCAATGTTATGCGTTTTGTTTAAAACTTTTGTCTGATTCAAAATGGCGGATTTGAACATGGCCGCCATCAAGGCAACTCTTACCATAGACCTAATATTTATCCATCTGCTTTTTATTTAATTATTATCATTAACACAAAATTTACAAGGTATTGTAAAGGACTAATAGATTTGCTGCAACAATATTTAATTTCCCTGTAACTTTTTATCAATTTCGCGTAAATCAAAATTAACGTCACCATTGTTCTTCTGATTAAATTTCCGCCTTAAATCATGTATCACATGACCCTATTCCTATTTTAAAAACTTAACCTTAATTCAAAATGGTGGATTTCTAGATGGCCGCCGTTAGATATACCCTTACTATATGATTTGCCCCTAGTCCTAATATGTACCCGTATATTTGTTATTCACCTTTTGTCGTTACAAGATGTCTTACAGGGCTTTTACCTCCAACTGTATGAAGACTATTCTGTACTTCGATGAGATGTTCTGGTAGCTGTATCTCCTAAACCCCTGGAGCTTAGCACCTACAACTTCACTGAAATACTGACCACATTTAGTACTACTTTCTCATATGTGTTTCAGTCAGCACCTCGATTCACCCAAACGTAAGGTTTACTTGTCAGTATAGAATTGGCTATCGAGGAAGAACTGAAATTTTATGAAGTCCATAAAGTTTAAATGTGATGCCTTCTAGGTTAATGAAGACAGAGAGATCATGCATGGATATTGGGTAGCGTCTGCGACTTTCGCATAGGAGACCCGGCTCCGTTTCGCGGCGGGGCCGCAAGCAATTCGGATCTCACGTTAATCCGTAGCACCATATCTCATATAATTTTGCTACCCAAGGGATGCTAAACTGAAATCCGATCCAATAATAAAGAGAGGTAATAAATGGAAGCTAATTTTTGGAAAATAATTCGTGAAATGAGAATGTAGGAGAAAACAAGATAATTCCGAGAAATCTCAGGGGTACGATGGTATTCACTACAAACTTTAAGTCTGGGATCGAACAAGGTCCATCCCGCACCAGAAGTAAGTACTCTATCACTAAGTCACCTGACCCTACTTTGGAGGAAACACTATTATTATGACAGACGTATCGATATACTAAATAATGTTTGTGATAAACCAACATACAAGAAGTACAAACGGTCAGAATGTGGAATTCGTGGAGTTTCCTTAGTGAGAAAATAGTAAGTACGTTTCTTTATGTCAGTTATTCTTAACTGGATGCCCGCGTCTCTTAGGGATTGGGGGAGGACACGGTGACTCAGTGGTAAACACTTGTTTCTGGTACGTGGGGTCTCTGGTTCGATCCTCAGCCAAGAAACTTTGGGGTGGACATCATCGTATCGTGTGTGGGTTTTCTCGGGATATTTCAATTTCCTTCCACATTCTCATTCCATCATATCTTCCATCAACATTCACTTGCCTTAATCATTGTCTCCCTTAGCGTAAAGATCATAATCGTGGTTCGTTAAAATGAAATACTTCATTCATTTTGCAGGAGTTGCTTACAGTTTGTTGGTGGGTTAAGATAATTCTTCAATAGGTTATATTATTGATACTAATATTTGTAAGAAAGAAGGAGTCTATGAGGCTCATAATTTTGAAAGGCTAAGAACTATAATTGAACGTTGATTTTAAGAAATGCTAAAGGTAGAAACTAAATTTGATTTGTGACTCTTTTAGCATTATTAGTCGTATTATGGACAAAAAGTAACTCATATCTACAAACCAAGAAAACTAACAGTGAAATTTGATATTGGACAGTGAAATATAATAATATACAACTTGGATATCAAATTTCGAGGTTAGTTTTCTTGGCTATGCACATGTTCAACTTACATGTGTTTTCGTGATAGTCCAAACTTTCAACATACGACTATCAGTCTCCTAGATTTTCGTAAATAACTATGAAGATTATCCTAAATCTAACAACTAAGTACAGATTCCGATCACTAAAGTTCATTATTAACTTTTGAGAACATGCTGGCCCTAACTGATATATCACATCACTACCTTTCCATTTCCAAAATTATCACAGATTTCAAAATGGCGGATTTGAAGGTGCCGCCAGGGGTTCGCGATCTACTCTGCCCATTCTTCTTCTGTCAATATGAGAAACTATCACCGTTTGCATTGTCTATCTTTCACTATTTTCATGATTCAAAAATTTATTTGATGTATTTCAATAACATAGCATAGCCCTCCTCCCATCAATTTTGACCCCCTCCGTTTGTTATGGCGTTCAGCCCTTATAACTTTGCACACATACATATTTCCATATCCTCTATCAGTTGCACTAAGTCTCATCCCGCAACTCGATTCATCCATTTGGACCCTTTACTTGTCAGGCAATTTCTTATTGATGGAAAAACAAGGAAAATAGTTCTACAATGACTGACAAGTAACACTTCCCAAGTGCAACACTCCGATTTTGATAAAATTTGGTAGGTAGTTACTACACATAAAATAAACTAATACGTATATTTTTATTTGCTGCGGTAAAGTTGTTTCAATGGGCGATAAACCAGACCCAAAATTTTGAGAGTTTACGCCGAAAGGTAATAACAAGTGGACCGAAGTGAATGAAATTGTGCACAGATATTGTAGACATAAAATGAGGGAATACGCGTTTCGTAGTTTCCTGAGAAAAAAAAACGGTTAAGTGGGCCACAGACCCCTCCAAATCTTTGATCACGAAATATCAAAAGTGCTAATAACAGTATGCCAAAGTGCCTACAGAACATGAAGAATTGCAACGAAATTTTGTGTAGTGACAATATGCGAAAAAAAAAACTAATGTTTTTTTTATTTTCGGTGGAAAAACGGTAAAGGGGAAAAGGCCCCCACACAAAATTTGGAAAATTGACGCCCAAAAGGCAAAAACAAGTGGACCGAAGTGAATGAAACTGTCCTCAAATATTGTAGAGGTAAGAAGAAGGAATACCTGTTTCGTATTTTCCTACAAAGAAAAAACATTTGGGTGGACCGAGGCGTCTGGTGGCGGTAGTAGTGGACAGAAGCGAAAGAAATTATGTGTAGATATTGGATATGAAAAATAAGACCTTTCGTGTTTCACAAGTGTATCCATCCGATTTTTCAAATTTGGAAGATCAACAGTAAGCACAAACAGTATATATAGTATTTTATAATATTTCGGGAGGCACCTTTAACGCTTACAATGTTTTCGTGATCAAATGTTTGGAGGGCTCCCTGCCCCACCCAATCATTTTTTTTTCAGGAAAATACGAAATTCGTATTTACTTATTTTGTGTGTAAAATATCTGTACATAATTTCATTCACTTCGGTTCACTTCTTTTTGCCTTTCGGGCGTAAACTTTCAAAATTTTGGGTGATAGTTTTGCCCTCTAAACCCGTTTCTCCGCAGAAAATAGAAACCCATATTCATTTATTTCTTGCGTATTGTCAACACGTAAAGTTTCCCTACAATTCTGCATGTCCTTTACACATTTGACCTAGTGTTACTAACACTTTTCATATTTCGTGGTCAAAGGTTTGGTGGGGTCCGTGGACCACCCAACCATTTTTTTTTATGAAAATACGAAACCCGTACCCTCATTTTACGTCTGCAATATCTGTTCACAATTCCATTCAGTTCAGTTTACTTCTATTTGCCTTTCGGGCGTCAACTTGTAAAATTTTCGGTGCGAGCTTTTGCCCCCTAAAACCGTATTTCCGCAGTAAATAAAAAACCTCATATTTGTCTATTTTTCGCGTATTGTCCATACACAAACTTTCGTTGCAATTCGTCATGTCCTTTACGCACATCTGACATACTGATACTAGCACTTTTGATATTTCTTGATCAAATGTTTGGATGGTTCCGTGCCCCACCCAACCGTTTGTTCAAGGAAAATACGAAACCCGTATTCCTTAATTAGATGTCTGCAATATATTTTCACAATTTCATTCACTTCGGTTCACTTCAGCTTGCCTTTTAGGCATAAAATTTCAACATTTTGGTTGGGAGCTTTTGCTCCCGAAAATCGTATTTCCATAGAATATAAAAACAGAATTGATCAAGGTTTGGAGGGGTCTGTGCACCACCTAACCGTCTTTTCCAGGTAAATACGAAACCCGTATACACACAATTTATGTCTACAATATGTCTGCACAATTTCATTCACTTTGGTTCACTTCTTTCGGGCGTAAATTTTCAAAAGTTTGGTGTGGGTTCTTTTGCCCCCTGAAACCGTTTTTCCGCAGAAAATAAAAAAAAGGCGTAATCCTTTTATTCGCGTATTGTCTATACGTAAAGTTTCGTTGCGATTTTTCATGTTCTTTACACACATTTGACATAGTGTTACTAGCACTTCTCAAATTTCGTAATCAGCGGTTTGGAAGGGTCCCTGCTTCACCCAACATTTTTATCAGGAAAATACGAAACCCGTGTCCTCATTTTACGTCTGAATCTCTGTTCGCAATTTAATTCACTTCGGTTCACTTCTTCTTGCTTTCCGTGCGTCAGCTTTAAAAATTTTGCGTAGGTACTTTTGCCCCCTAAAATCGTTTTTCGACAGAACATAAAAACCTGTACTCGTTTATTTTTGGCGTATTGTCCATACAAAAAGTTTCGTTGGAATTCGTCATGCCCTTTACACGCATTTGACATACTGTTACTATCGCTTTCGATATTTCGTGATCAGAGGTTTGGAGGGACCCGTGTCTCACCTAACCGTCTTTTCCAGGTAAATACGAAACCCATATACCCACATTTTATGTCTACAATATGTGTGCAAAATTTTATTCCTTTGGTTCACTTCTTTAATCTTTCGGGCGTTAATTTTCAAAATTTTGGGGTGGGTCTTTTTGCCCCCTGAAACCGTTTTTCCGCAGAAAATCAAAACTGTATTCCTTTGTTTTTTGCGTGTTGTCTATACGTAAAGTTTCTTGTCAATTCTTTATGTCCTTTACACACATTTGACATAGTATTACTAGAACTTTTCATATTCCATGATCAAAGGTTTGCAGGGGCTCGTGCCCCACCCAACCTTTTTTTTTTTAGGAAAATACGAAACCCGTATCCTCATTTTACGTCTGCAATATCTGTGCACAATTCATTCGCATGCACCTCGGTTCAGTTCTTGGATTTTACGTTGTCAAGTTTCAAAATATTTGGTGAGGCTTTTATATTAAACCTTCACATTGTGTAACTTTTTTCTTTTTATGAGATTATTTTTTGTGGCGGAGGAGAAGAGAAATGCTTTCCTGTGATATGTGTTTCTTGCCATTAATCTTGTTTGAACTGCTTAAGTAAGATCATGTTGTAACTTTTGATGTCATCCAACTCCGCCACGATAATAAAATTGTCATTTTCAATAATTCGTTTTATTCTGTTATTTGCAGTTTGCCACACTGATATATTTGTTACAAAATTGAGGTTTGGTCCAACGCCTTTCGAATTCGCAACCAACCGAAGCGCCGAGCTTTTGGGTTGCCTGCTATTGCAGGAAAAGGGGAATTGCAGGTGGTAATGCACTTTTGGAGTCGTGTATACAACGAATTTGGCGTCATACTGTCTATCTGTATATATTAGGGTATTCCTTACTTTGGGTAATTTCGTGTTGAGATACGCAGACACCCCCAAATGTATTCTATGTGACCGTAAACGCGAATTAGTGAAATAGCAGCTCTCTACGAGAAAGTTTATCCGTGCCGACTTGACGACAAAGTTATAAAATGACTTTTCCGTATTATAATATAATCTAAAATTTCAAACCGTATTAACGGAGAAACTAAAAGAGACAGAGAAACAAAACTTTGCACGAAGCAACTAGAGAAATGGCGACATCTGCCTGTGTATTGAAGAAGAACGCCGGATGAACAGTGTTGCCAATCCAAAAGAAAGTTGTGTTTTTGTAAATTGAATGACCTAGATTGGATATCGTCATTGGAAGTGACAATGAAAATAAAGACAAACGAGATGGTAAAAGCAGATCATTATTGGAAACGTTCCAAGAAATAACGTGAAACATGTGCAAACAACGTTGGCGCATACAGATAGTGAGGTACTAACGTTTTGTACACTTTATATTAAATACTGATAAGAACTGTTTAAGCCGACTCTAAGTCTGGAAGGGTCAGATGAACAGTATAGCCATCAACAGAAAAAAAATTGAGTTTCAAAAAAGTAAATAACTCGGAAAAGGTCACTAGTGCTGTATGGTTTAAAACCTATAATGCAAGCCGGTAGAGCATGAGGAGTAGTACCGTGGTTATGTGAGATGCATAAGTCACATACTGACAGAGATATTTGGTATCTTGTTAAAGCTGAGAAGTAAGGTTTGTAAAAGGGACAACGCTACACGGCGGCGGCGGTTTACTCTTGACGTCATCATCGTTATCAGCGACCTCACAAACCCACGAGTACATAAACCCATGCAAATTGCACGCTGTTTTCATATTTTAACCAGGTTGTTAGGATTTTAACCCTCTGTGCAGCGTTGGCACCTCTTAAAAACCTTACGTCTCAGCTTACCGAATATCTCTGACAGTACGTGACTTATCGATCTCACATAACCACGGTATTATTTCTCATACTTTACCGCATTACATTATAGGTTTTAAGACATACAGCATTAATGACCTTTTTCGAATTATTGTGCCTTTTCAAAACCCAACATTTTTCTTCTGTAGATGGCAACACTGTTTATCTGACTCTTCTAGACTTAAAGTCAGTTTAAACAGTTCTTGTCAGCATTTAATTTAAGGTGTACAAAATGTTAGTACTACAGTCCCTGTATGGGCCAATGGTATTTGCACATGTTTCACGTTATTTCTCGAAAAGTTTGCAACACTGATCTGCGTTTACCATCTTTGCGTTTGTCTTTATTTTTATTGTTGCTTTTAATGATGATATCCAATTTATGTCATTTAATTTACAAAAACATAACTTTCTCTTGGGTTGGCAACGCTGTTTATCTGGTGATGTTCTTCAATACACAGGCAGATGTCCTCCTGTCTGTAGTTGCCTCGTGCAAAGTTTTGTTTCTCTGTCTCTTTTAGTTTCTCCGTTATTACGGCTAGAAATTCTAAATTACATTATAATGTGGAAACGTCATTTCATGACTGTCATCAAGTCGGCACGGGCTAACTTTCTTGTAGAGAGCTGCTATTTCACTAATGCGTGTTTACGGTCACATAGAATACATTTGGGGGGGGCTGCGTATCGCAACACGAAATTACCCAAAATAAGGGACGCCTAATATATATATATATATATATATATATATATATATATATATATATATATATATATACTGTACAGGGTAGCCCAAAAGTAGGTATACAGTACCATAGTGATCAGCTCATTGCATTTTATATCATCTCTTATTGTTTTCCATCAGGTAGACTTAGTTTCTTTATTTGTTCTTAATGTGTTTTTACTTACATTTAAGCTCGGAAGAGCCGAAGCAAGTAAACCCATAAACTAGAATGTTATACTTGTTCAATGGAGGGGCCTATACCTACTTTTGGGCCACCCTGTATATATAAGAAGAAAATGAAGTGTACTTTTGGACAATTTCGTCCGAAGAAATTCATCCGTATAAAATAAATAATATATATACAAAATTTCGTGGCCAAAACATAGCCTCTCAAATTCTCACCATAAGAACACACATACCTAGGTAATAGTTTCTAGTCATGTAATAGGGGTAATAATAATAATAATAAAATAATAATAATAATAATAATAATAATAATAATACTTATAATAAGTACTTCAGTAAGATGGGACCAGCAGGGGAGCTTACTTTAGACACTAGATGTGGAAAAAATTGATGGGTTCAAAATAATGGAATGGACCCATAATCGTAAAACTTATCTAAATTAGGGAAAATCTTATCAATCGAATCTATTTTAGTTAAATCATTTGTTGAACATGAACTACGGAGATTTCTTTCCGAAAGACGATTCTTGTACTCAAATCAATAAACAATGCCTCAAAACATTTGCTACTTGGTCTTATAGTACTTTATAAGAACTAATTTGCTACGAAGATCAAATTAGATATACTGCTTCATGGTTTTCTCAAAATATTTCGAAAAGTACAAAAAATAGCGATCGACACGAACTATCTCTTAAGAAACATACATATTAGAGAACATTAGTCGGAAAAGTTATCTTTGTGCAACGTTATCCTTTGGTACAAGTATTTAAAATACTTTATTTCCATTCCAGAATGTTAATTTATAAAAGAGCGTAACATTAGTTGTGGATAGTGGGAAATGAATTCAAGCTCCCCATTATACTGGCGTCAAGTGTGGTACTATCCTAATGACGTAGAAGTCAAAGATTTCTTCAGAAGTCCATATGATGCTCCGTACTTATTAAAGTTGGTTCCATATTCTTTTAATTCTGATTTCAAAAATAGAAAACTTGACATGGAAAAGCGATACAAAGGAGGAATACCGGATGCTCTCCTGTCTAAAGTTGACACTTCCTTGCCAAAGAAGCAGGGTTTTTGCAAGAATAGAAGTTGCAGTATGCATTTATGTAATTGCGGCCTCATTGCGGGAGTTTCTTCAAATCGATCAAGTTATATATGGGACAAACGTAGAGCACGTTGGTGGGGTTGGAATCAACGACACAAGAATACACTGAAGAAGAAGAAACATAAACTTTGTATGAACTTGGACAATAATAAACAAAATAACTCAGTAAAAGACATATTTCATGGATATGTGAGTGATGTATCTGGTGAAAGCTGTTCTGGGATTTCTCTTCACTCCAGTCAATCCTATCAGATGACTATTAATGAAAAACAAGGTGATGCAAATGCCAACAATCAATTAGAGGCGATTGAACATGCTAAATGTAAGTGTGTAGACAACAACCAAACAATGCAGAAACGTAATTTAAAGGATAACGAACATGACGAAATGAGACAGCGAAAAATTCGTATAAATTTTCGGCGCTTCATAAAGATACTGTCAATATCAAAATTTTCACTTGTGAAATTCTTAATTTGCTACCGAAACTGCTTGGAAAAAAATGTGTCAGTCGATGAATGTACAAAACATGATGTTACAAGTTGCATTAGGAGTGAAAGCCATTATTTGCGTATAAGTCCTTCACTTGCACCATACGTTTCAGATATTTACAAGAAACTTAATATCAAAGAAGAAGCCGAGATTATTAGTTTAGGTAAGAAATACACATGTCATGGAACGAAAAGCAATACTATTCATAGCTCAAGTTTCTCAGGGATTCCCGGTAGTTGCGACCTAGGTACAAATACTGAACTAGATACTAGCAGGAATTGTTCTAGAGAATTTGCAAACCTCAATTGTTTCAAAGTGTCACCAACATGGGTAAGTATATCATCCGATGATTCAATTAAATCACTGACAGAAACCGTAACTTCCCCATCAAATATTAACATGTTTCCCATTCTACCGATTTCTTGTTGTTTTGGTTACTTGCAGAATAATTTGAGGAACAGAGATAACAGCAATCAGACAGTCCAGTTTATTGGTAATGAAAACTCAGATTTGAGTTTAAAAAGAAATAAGCCTTTTGTGAACCAAACAAGTTTTAAGAAACCACTGCATTCATGGCCTCTGTGTATTTGTCCTCATTCACGTGACTGTCCAATGGTGTATCAAACAAATTATAGACAAATGTCCAACAAATTCATTTATTCAGAAGGAAATAATAGCACTCCCATGGAAAATAAGCAAATCTGTTCTCTTTCCAAACCTGTTCACCACGAGATGGGAAAATACTCGCTTTCTTCAGATACACCAATGTCGTCTTCAGAACAATCACGACGCAATATTATTGATAGCAACACGCCAAATAAAGAATTGAATCAGAAACATTTTCTGCAAGATATTCTTCGCACATCTTTGATGAGACGACTTTTAGAACGTAAGGGATACGAGGACACAAGCAAGGATAAACTGACAGTGATGAATGAAAAGGAAAATGTGGCAACTACAGACAAACTAGGTGAAAAACAAAAAAGGACACCAGAATCTGTAAGTCCAAACACTGCAGAGATACACTTGAATAAACACAACTACGAAGATATTACACACGATAGTAAGTTTGATGAATGTGCATCTACACCGGATTTTGTGATTTCAAAAGATTATGATGATGATGATGGCAAATACTTATATTTTCATGAAAGAGTTTACAACGACACAATACTTGATTCACCAGATTCTGTGAAAAATATTTACGGATTAGGTTCTAAATCTAACTCCAGTGTTAAATTTTTAACAGCGTTTTCCTCAAATGCTGAGAAGAATTTAATGTACTTTGATAACGAAAGTATTAGAAAGGAAAGTCATAGTGATGCCAGTATAAAATCAGACATTAATGGCTCACTTCAACTACCTTTTAATCAACATAAAATTCCCTCTTCTACTTCAACTTCTTTACCAAACTCCCATTCCTCAGAGACACATTTGGTCACTATGAACAATATGAAACATTGTAATTTATTAGCTGAGAAAAAGTTGTCACTGAATAAAACTTACAACGAGAAGAATGGTAATATTATTCAGGAATTAATAGAAACTGATGTCTCTACATATTCAAATTTATTTAATGACTTCCCTAATCACCTTTCCTCAGTTGATAAACTGCACTATGATAGTTCTACAGTATTGAATATAAATTCAAATGTCACACCAACAAGACCAACCAGGAAAATAAATTCTGAAGGTGTATGCAAGGTTGAAAATCTAGTATCGTTACATACACAAAAATTAAACTCAAAATTTCCATGTGATGTGGAGAATGATAAACACACGAGAAATTCTGATCTTGAGTCTGATCTTCAAACTTCGGAAGAAGAGTGTAAAATAGCACTTTCTTGTCCTTCCTCTAAATCTCCCACGAAAGAAGTGAATGATGTTATAACTCACAGATACACACAATTTGAATCTGATAGTGACATGTCAAGTAAAGTGCTGCTCCAGGATGACGAAAAAGGAAGGAAATACAAAAATCCAGCTTTGAACAGAGCTTTGTCTCGCATTCGGTCGTGGACAGAAACTCAATTAATTTAAGTTAAGGCATAGTTGTGAGAAAGTATTCTATAAGGTCTTCACATTATCTTTTCATCAGCAATCTATGTTACATATATTTTCCATAAACAAGTAAAATAAATAGAAAAACGAGATTTTGCTTAATATTTCGATATCTATTTACAGAAATGTATCGTTGTTAAAATGTTCACTTAAAATATCCGTAATTGATACTCGTTTTACATTGATACTTGTAATTATGATAACAGATTTTAGGTGACAAAGATTTCGATATTTGCGTGACGAAGCACCCTATTATGAAGACATTTTTGTGTCTATAATATGGTATTGTACATTGGAGAACTAACTGCATATAACTATCTGCAACTTGTAAGCAGTAGAAGCCTGGATTTACGACGAGTGTCAAAAATAACCTCAAAATTACGTGAAATTTTGTTTCACATTCTGATATAATCCTCGTCATTCAGACAATAGAACAGACCACACTCAGTAACCATTTAAGTCTATCTTGATTTGAGAATAATTTACAATTGTGCACAAATATTCTAAATGTGAATTTTTTTCCATGTAGTGCTTCTGGGGCATGAAGTAATTAAATAATTAAAATAAATGTTTTAGTATATTCTTGGGTTTAATACAATCATGTATTTAATTTAATACGAAATAGACATATCGATAAAATAAACTAAATTTAGCTGCTCTTTTTACTTGAATACTAAATGGAGGAAAATACAGTAATTTGGGAAGGTGTTTTTTCTTTTAATCATAGATCAAGCCCTATCATGTTATGAGCATCAATATATTATTAAAATAAGAATCTTTCGCTTTCTTTGACCGAAATATTTATTTAGAAATCGTAGTGAGAAAATAGAAAATGTATAAAATGAAACATTTAATAAAATGGAAGTCCAAAATAGAACAGTCGTAATATGGGAACACGGAACTGTAAGGACTATTTCTTGAAGAAGGACTCTAAAAATATGCCACAACAAGATACAATCTGGTATAAAGCATATCCTGAAAAATACAATTGACTTCCTATCACCTACCCCTCACACCTATTCTCTCATCTTTGGGTCCAGTCATCCATTGGAACCACCAAAAGCCTACAACGCGAGTGCGAGGCTTAAAGACACACCATGGTCACATCTTGACACTTTATCTCTCGTATACCCCCCACAGAGTGAACTTTCATTGGCACAGTATCTCTCTCGATCAACAACCAAGATAATCTTTTGTGTCTCCAGCTGCCCTTGGACTACAAGTTCTCTTAGTGCCTCTACACTCCACAAGACTTCCAATGTGTAAGCCATCGGAGCGGCCAAGTACGTAACAAATCATGCCCTGCAGCTCACCTCTTCAACTGCCACATCATGAACCACAGACTGTCGCCGTACTGCAACGTCCTCGTGGTCCATAAGCACACATTCCGTGGCAACTGTTGTTTTTGTGTGTGCGTGTTTATATGATATACGAAGTACATCAACCAGTGTATGAGTTTTCACACCACCACCCACGGTGTGGACAGAACAGAGTTTTTTTTTTTTTTAAAAGGGTGGGATTGACACACACGCTGCTGTTCATGAACAGTTCCTAATCAGTGGGGAACTGTAATGAAAATCTAAGGACAGAGTTTAAAAAATACATGTATACTGTAAAATTTCTTGGGTAGAGCAAATATAGTACTCGGGATTTGGAATTTCCCATCACCTTTTTATTATATAAAGATCCTCTAATACAGAAGTATGTACAATAATAGATTCCTTTAAATACTTTAGGTTAGAGTGTGGTAGGAAGGAACTCGATGACCAAGCGTCGTGGGCTTTGAGGGGAGGTAACTCTCTTTGACCAGGCGTCGTGAGAGGAGTGAAGTTTTGTGTGATTTAGGTGCCTCCCTCAGTGACCGGGCGTCGTGAGAGAGAGAAGGAACCCAATGACCGTGCGTCTTAGGGCTTTAGGATTAGATGTCTCTCAATTGACCAAGCGTCGTGAGAGGGTAGGGTAACCCAATGGCCGGGCGCTTTAGGGCTTTAGTAGTTTGATCAACCTGTGGAGATTGATGTTGGTCGAGGCGTGTAGCTCCCTTTTATCCTGTACTGTCGGCTTTCTTCGGTGATCCTCGTCCTTCCGACTGTTGGCGATGGTGGGCGACTCCTCTTCGAGACCGTCGTCTGTTTTTATTTACTACTAACACATGTAGTTCACACGTGATTATTGCATGACGTGTAGATATTTTATAAAAGACATGAAGAATTTTACTCAAATGTTAAAGGGAAAGAAGACTCTGCAATTGCAAATATCATTTTTATATTGTTATTTTGTGGCAATTTAAAAATGTGAATATTAGGTGATGGGAATCTAAATGTAACAAAAGAATTTTTAGTCTCGGGCGATCACGTATCCTCTCGTGTCATTTACTAGCATTAGGAGAAATATCAAAGTAATTATAGTGGACCTCAGGGTTCAGAATGAGACAATTTATCTCATATAAAAACGTTCACGAGAGGACAGAGGGCATTCAGGTTCACGTTAGGACTCAGAACAAACTCACATAATTCTGACCCGAAGTATGGGTGGACGACGAAGTACGGGTGTTTCCTGCTATAAAGTTAAGTTTCAGAATTAATGGCTATCTCTTTTTATATGTAATCATTAGATTGATTTCTGTAATTATCTGTAAATAAAACATTGCATTTTGGCAAAGGGGAAAATAGAAACACTTGTCTTTTGTTTTGAATACCATCCAATAACTTATTAAGTTAATGACAGACGGTAATATTCATCCTCTCAATAAAATCTAACTACTATATTACCGCATTACTTAAACATAAAATATGGCCACTTTCATGTCGCAGAATATCGTACCTACATTTGGATTTTAACACAAAGTTTCTTCCTGCTAATTCCTGTAGGTAAGTGAATATCGCGTATGGTATTTATTAAGATAATGTTTGTGTTTACATCAGTGTCATTGTTTTGCACCTAATTTAATAATAGCAAGAAATTTACAATAATTGATTTATTCAAGTAGGCTGTCGTGTAAGTCACAAGAAAACATAAATAAGTTTATATATTTATATACATAATTAAACAAAAAAAGCTGTAATTCTAAATTGTCTTCATTTGGACAGACGGTAATCAAAGGCCGTGCAGAAAGTCCCGAAATAATATGTGTAACTCTTTTAAATACAAAATATAATATGTCGTGTAAGTCACATTTCTTTTCCTGTCGTGTAATTCACCTTATACGTGTCGTGTAAGTCAAATTTTGTTGCAATGTTACCACATTGCCAATAGTAGCTAACTGTGGTAAAACGTATAAACAATGTATTGATAATTCAAGATGCAATGTTTAGTGTAAGAGAATGAAAGATAAGGAGGATAAAAGCAATACTGTGAAGTATGGGTGTAAAGTGTACTTGACTGGGATATAAATGCAACAAATGAATGAAAAGTTAATCAATATGAATCAATGTGATCTAGAAAGAAGTTTTAAAAAACGTGACAGGAAGTATCTACTGTCTTTGGAACAATGTTAGCATATGTGGTTCCGAAGTTTCTTACATTCTGTAGTAAGTCTCTGTCTCTCTCTCTTTTTTGACAGAGAGAGAAATTCTTTCTTCTTGTTACCATTTCTGGAGGTATGCCTTTTTACGATTCCATGTTGAGTTGTAGATCCATGCCTTATAACTATCCATTTCCTATTTTCGGCTCCTAAAAGTTTTTGTTGAGGTACGTGTGGACAACACGGAAGAAACATCTAAAGAACGTCAAACAAAACTCATGGACAGGGGCCACTCGAGACACTAACACGACAGATAATCAAGTTGGTTTAAAAGCAAGTTCCTTTATCAAAGATGTGAGGCCTACCATAACTTCACCGCCATTGGTATATCATACTGACAAGGAACCGTCATCATCCTGAAAGAAACTAATTCCTATATGTTCCAGTGAAGGAAAGACATGTTACGGTTACGACAACATCTATACTAGAGACCCAGATTCGAGTCCCTGTGAGACTGAACATGAATCTACACGTGGTTATCATTAATACAATTGTAGGATTGTCTCTCACCATAGCTCATCAACAAGTCTTTAACCAGATCATTGCTGAGGTACTGTAGGACCTTTCCTTTACCCTAGTAGCGTCGTCAAGCCAGAGCGAAGCCACCGGTAGGACTTTTTGGTTAACGTTTTGATCTTAAGAATACTACTTCTATACTTGCGTGAAAGGTGAAAAGCTCGTCGAATAGTCGCTTCCTCAATCTCACAATTTGTTATGGGGTTCATAAGACAATACCAATGCAAATAATAATAATAATAATAATAATAATAATAATAATAATAATAATAATAATAATAATAATAATAATAATAATAATAATAATAATATTAAAATAAGATTTAAATAATTTCTCTATGAATCACACCGATAGCAGTGATCTAAACAAGGAGCGGTGTGATTTATGATTCTAAGGTCAGAGGCTACGGCCTCAGCCAAAAGATTGGTCGTACAATCTGAGAGTGGCGCAGTGAATCATCAACCCGACAGAAGTCATATTACAAGATTACAAAAGGATACTTAGAAATTACTTGCCCGCCATATTGTCACATTAAATACATGTATAGTAAGTTAAATACCTAATGAATATTTGTAAATAAAGTGGACCACACGAGTGGCGATAGGAGACACCTCCAGGTCTCGTACACTAAAAGAGAGGAGTTCAAACACATCCCGATATCGTTAGTTACATCAAGGGAAGCGAACGAAACAACAATGTATGAGTGCGCCTCGTCAGAAATGAGAGGGTTCAAGCAAATGGGCAATTAAAGATGGAAGGTAGTTGAACGACCAAACAGTTAGAACAAACGATCATTGTAACTTAATTAAGTAAATTACTTGTATCAGAAATTCCTGTCACAAAATTGTTGTGTTGAAATCTCGGCCACTCTTTCTAAAAACGCTTAAAAATTGGCACCTCTGGACCGGAAGAAACTGAAACACATTCTTCAAATACACACTTAATATCATTTCAAAAATGATGCCTACACGAAAGATGTAAAAATCTTTTTCCAATTTCTGTTCAAGAAGAATGCAAGCTCCATTGATACGTCCAGTATTAGAAGAAATTGTGTCCCAATGCCTCTGCTATTGCGATTAATATGTGTATGGAGCTCTATCAATCATTTTATAGCGATCGTGGAGTATTGAAATGTACTTTCCCTCTTCTTCTGGAAGATCCTATCACTGCCTCACCAGTTTCCTTCCATTGAAATTGTATTTTCTGTTTGCACAGATCTTCGTCTTCACCACTTCACTTGAAAATCGACGATTCAACCAATTCGCTCAATTTACAAGACGTCCTTTTTGCTTTTGAGATATAAGGAATTCCTTGTCCTCCTGAATTTGTCTTAAGTCTAAAGCATTTGCATGCGATATATCAAATAAATCGTCTAACATATCTAAGAAATATGTGCCTTGTCTCCTTTTCCCTTCACTATTTTCTATACTTGATTTTTGAAACCGATGCCACGTTTCATACAATCCAATGAGTTTATCGATACTGTGGTGAGCATCCTTGATCGGTATTCTTGTTTTAGACCAAAACATTTCTGCTTCACGAATAGCTAATCGAGCACTCCCTCTTAAAGGTAATTTCACATTCGTAAGTTATAAAAGAATGCACCAAGTATCTGTTGAACAGTAACTTAGAGCCCAGTATATGTTCACTCACATTACCAACGAGGTAAATACCACTGCGATAACTAAATTCACTAGACACCGAACACATAATGATCACTTTGTTAATTCAATCACACGTCATGATACAAGACCCACAATGAAATTTCAATCACCTGAAATAATAAAATCAAAGCAGAGAATGTTTTAGTTGTAAATGGTTACAAAAATAATTGTTTGACACTTATTTATTAATTCCAATTTAATTTTGTTTATAAATATGCTCTAAATTACACATAAAATGGGTTTAAATAGAAGAATTTACACCTGTCAATGTATTGTCATCTATTGAGCAACGTAGGAAACTACTGTTTTCTAAATCCTATTTCTATAGAGATTACAATGTCTTTGCGGCACCATTTATCGTTGTCATAAAACTCAAATTTACACAGGACACTTTTCTCATTAAAAGTAAAAAATAATGGGTGCGGTCTCAGATATATACAACTCGAGAAATAGGGACCACCCTAGTGTAAGGTCTTTCATCTTTGTGACAATTTCGAATTTTGAGGTTTTGGCCAGGTTTGCAGGGTGTCTGGACCACTGTGCACTGACTGTAAATCCTAGTACGTATAATTCTGAGTATAACAGGTGGGTTTTATTTGGGCTAGCTCTAAAATCGTGTTTTCGTGGTCGCTTGAAGAGTAATTTCAAGTCCGATTGCAATTTTTACTCCCTATTATGAGATCATCAGCGAACGCAGTAATACGAGATGGTAAACTCTCCAGAAGCATGCGTACTGCTATAGTCAGGCTTTGTGATGAAGTGGTGTGACTCATAAAGCAGCGTTGAAATTGATACTATTTCCTGCTATGATTGACTTCAAAAGTCATGTATTTCTGGCTTTTAGGGTGCAATAATAGCTGAAAATAACTTTGCTTTATGTCTATGCTCGATTTTTAAGATTTGCCCTTAAGCATGTGTAAAATGTCCTCTGTTGATTGGAATGGTATACTAAGATATTTTGTACATTTATTACATGTCTGTAAATTCAAAACTAAGCAAACCTCTGAGGTATTTGGCTTTCGAACTATCAGAAGTGGCGATGAAAGCGAACTATCATGGTTTGTTTGATGATATTAGCTTTTAGTAGCTGCTTAATTTGGAGATCAATTTGTTGTCTCACCGCCAAAGGAATAGTAGGGGACCTCTGATGTAAAGAACCCCCTTTATTTATTCGTATTTTATGAACGTAGCCACGAAAATATCCTATGTCTGTCGGTGAATAGGAAAAGACATCCTTGTATTTAAAAGGTAAATTGTGTACAGCCTTTTTCTGTTCTTCTGATAGGTCCGGGTTTATGTCAAAAAATTTGATATCAAAAAGGATACAGTTTTGTCCAATCTATCCTATATTTCTTGTTTTGATCTATAAAATGTTTCGTCATTTTGGTCGCCTAATTGTTGATGTCCCTGCATATTAACTTCTTGCAGGTCCTTCTCAACGTATGCAATTGGTGTATTTTTTGCTAACGTCATTGGCCTATTAGTCGGGTTAGATATCAGCAGTGTAAAATTGTTTTTTGGTACTTTGGAAAGTAAAGTATGCAGTCCGTATCTATCTAATAAATTCTCATGTAAAGAAACAATGAAATACTCCTTATCCGTTTTCCGATTCTTAATATTAATAGAAAGAAATGCGTTCCAGCTGGGATGGTAACTTTGAGAGTGGTAAATACATCAGCTGACGTATGCTGTCTTATTAAATGAATCGCACTTGTCGCTAGTTCTTCCTGTGCATTAACTTCGGTTGGATACGTCAGTGGCCGTGGCTTTCTGTATACATACAATGTATTGCATTGTAAGTCAATTTTAGCTTTTAAACGATTTAAAATATCTTCACGATTTAAAATAAAGGTAAGAATTCTCCATGTTTTAACATTCGAAAGTAGTATGAAAATTTTGACTCAATTTCGAATTTAATTAGAGCAATGTAACGCAAATTTACAATAGAATTCTCAATTTCTCTAAGGTTGGTATTAAAAGGAATTAATTGCGTATTTGGAGGAATTATTGATTTTGGCCAAAGACTTAAAGAGCTTCCTGTATCAATAATTACAGGATATTTTTCTTTATAAATTATTACATTGATTAGTAATTTATGCTTCTGATTTAATAATTTTATACTCTCTCTCTTGTCAGTCACTGGAGCCATAGTGTAAATTGATCAGGCATCTTATTATTTAATAATTATTTATAGTGGTATATGAGAATTTAAATAGATCAATATTGTGTCATAATAATTAAATTTAGAAATATTGTTTGTTAGTCAATAACTGCAACTTTTTGTTGTTCGTCTTCTTCCTGTGAAACGACCCTCGGACCATGTTCTGAAGAAAAATTGTCCTGGGGCCACCTATGCGTTTCCCTGTTTACAGACTGTAACTGTTTCCGGTTTGGGGTATTACTATTTTTATTATTATTTTTAGGATTGGTTTTCTTTCCGTTCCTATGATGGTTATTATTGCCGTTATTTGTATTTCTTGATTTATAGTTATTACGGCCGCCTCGTCTAAATTGAGAATTTCTCATAGCATTTTAAGCCACTAAAAGAGATAATTCGGCCATTTGATTGGCAAGTTTAGTAAATTCCAATGAACCATTGGCGTTCGTAGTGTTAGATGTGCTTGGCGCAGAGGGTTCGGGTGGGGGTTGTGTAGTACTAGCTTGAGAGGGAAGATTTAAAGGTACTTGAGTTTGAGAGGCACCCTGTAGCTGTGGTGCGGAAGGTAAAGGAAATGCTGGAGCATGTTGTTGATAGTGATGCCAATTGGGTGTTTGACTACATAACTCATAAATTGGTTGTTGATGATGTATGGGAAAAAAAGCGCTAGCAACTGTCGAAGAATTTAATCTACTAACCGATGGATTTTGGTCACAAAGAGAATAAATTGATTGCAATAATCCTATCATAAGATCAAGTGCTTTTTCCAACTTATGTAAATGTGACTGTAAAGCCTATACCGTAGTAAATGTTTCCAATGCGATCTTCTGTAAGAAATTATTCTTTAAACCCAAATATAAATAGTTTGTTTTTTGGCCTGAGGCATAACTTGACGAATGACTTATAATTTTCTTTAAAAATATGCGTCAATACGTTCATTTTTTCCTTGTTGAATCTGAAAAATTTCAAATTCCGCCCGATATGCTGGTAATTTTGGCCTGCTTAAATCCGTTAGTATGGCTTTCAATTGATCATAACTGTGTCCAATTAGTTTTGTGCTTTTAATTGCAATACCAAACCAAGAGACACGTCCTGAAGATACATAAGCAGGTGTTCATTCTTCTTTTTCTCGGCATTGCAGGAATGCAATAGCGCGAGGTGGTCAAATAACATGAAAAATCTATCAGGATCTTCTGTAACGTATCGAGAGTACTTAGTAAGCTGAGGGATATTATAAAAAGGGCGGAAATTCTGTTCTGCCATTTTTGCAATGTTTTCTGGAAAAGTGTTTTTTCCTGATCTGGTATGAGGCATACACTAAAATATAGTCACGTTCGAGTCACTAAATTCAGAGATAAGAAAATCACATACCTATGAATTTTTTAAAAAAGTTCACTTCCAGTTAATAAAAATACCATCCGGTAGGGGAGTACAGAGCCGGTCAAAGCCTCCACCATGTAAAACTCTGTCCCATACAGGATGTAGGTAGAGCGAGGTAATAAAAAGACTGTCCGGAATCGACTCCCACTACCGGCTTTTTATTATAAAATTCACTAAAAACAGTGTTTTACAGAAGTACTACAAGGATATTTTATCTATACTTGTGAGGTTAGAAACAGGTAGTCTTTGACCGAGAGGTCACAGACAGGATCTCCACAAAGCCCCGAAGCAGGCTAGGCAGAGTTGCGATAGGGTTCCCCAAAGCTTCGTGAGAAGCAGTGATGAGCAGGCTAAACGATTGAGGTTAGAATTCCCAACAGACCCCGAAGCAGGTTAAGCCAAGAAAAAGGAAAAGCCAAGAGTCCCGTAGCAGACTAGAGGCTTGGGGTTAGGTTACTCCTAAAGTTCCGAAGCAAACAGTAGGAGGACACCAGAGAACTGATACTGGTCCACTGTCGGCTGCCGAATTTATAAATAACCAGACGGCAGTGGCGCAGCTGCTCCGATGTCGTGGTCTGCTTCGTGGGAAGAGCCAGAAGTCTGTCGTCTGCAGATCGTAGGGGATCCATGTGGTGCATAGTATCTTCACAACAAACCATGTGGCGGTATTTATAAACATAAGTGTAAAGTGTTGTTTGTATACAATACCACGTGAGATATTTCAATATTATAGGGTTGGGATATTGGATAATACAACTACATACAATGTAAGACAAGTAATTAATTCCTCACATGACTTCGTTGCTAGTACACACTACCACGAAAATCTAAATTCTTTGATTTCTCTTGACTTGTGAGATTAATATTCGGTTTAATGTATCGGACTTGATATGAATAACGACACTGAAAAGAATTTAAAACAATCAGCTGTTCCATTCGTAAGCTTTTTTTTATTGGTTACACATATTTAGTTATTTAATCCAGATGAAATATTCAGATTATATTAGCTATTAGTCGAAAGAGCAAAACAAGTTACGAAAAAATTGGTTTATTAAATGAATAAGGAGTTCATTCCCAATTCCGTAAATCGTGTTTAAAATAAAAGCTTGTTTTCTTGAATGATGCAAAATTTATGGTCCAGTAAGCAAAACACAGTCAATATCCATTATCAATATCAACAACCTGATACGCGACATATCAGGGCACTGAAAAGAAAAAGAGAAGTCTCACAACATATGAACGCTATAAGTTACTTACCAAAAAAACTTAAACTAAAACGTAATGTTTAATTATATTTTATTGCTTTCCAGTTTGGTGTCAAAACCAACATTTGACGTCTGACAAAACAGATCCTTAGATTATTTAAAATATGTTTATTAGAACTAATAGCTGATTAATAAAAAAATGTAAACTAAATATGACTACCTAATGTCAAAATCATTCAAAATTAAAGGAGATAAACAAATAATTAGATAAGTGGTTATGGTAATAAATTTAGTTTCTGGTTAGAAACACCGATAAAAGATGGGTATTGACGAAACCTCCAGATAAGTGAAACTAAGAAAGTATTCTTAATTCCAATAGCATAAATGATTCCTCTAAAACTATGGAAAAATATAATAATAATAATAATAATAATAATAATAATAATAATAATAATAATAATAATAATAATAATAATAATAATAATAATAATAATATAATGATTACACTGTACGTTTATATATTTTCGTAAAATAATTGACAGAACGTCACATTTCTTTCAAACCAAAAGGAATGAACAAAATCCGTGCACCTATGTGGAAGGTATATGTAAATATATAGACAACTCATATAAACAACGGATCAACCCGCCAAGTGAACTTTGTGGTGGTCAAACACCGTGTACGTGAGTTTCCTCGGAGTTCTCCCGTTTCCTCCCACTTTCTTCCATTTCATTCATTACTCATCATCACCGTCTCCTTTAGCCTAGCCGGCATAACCGTGGGACATAAAACTAAAAGAAATCCTCCTCGTCCGTTGTTTCAAAGAAAATTAGGCAAAAAAGAGCGCATTGTGCAAACTTTTTAACATTTGCATTAGCGATTTTCAAGAAATTACAAATAACTTATTTCCAACTAGGCTCCTTATGGTATTATACGAGCTTGGCTCATTGATTGGGAGCGAAACAGGCTGAGATAAAAAGGTTGAAGAAGTAGAAGAAAGGAATGAAGCAGTGCTGGAAGTGCACGAGTAGTTAAAAATCAACGGGTGGTACCAAACCACCTAGTGGTGTCAACTCTGCCTTTACCGATGTCGGTTTCTCTTTACTGCACAGACTATACCTGCAGCAATGGCGATGATGGGGATGGGGATTAAGATTTACAAATACAGGAACATAAAGACTCAAATAAAGGACACTCCAAAGTAGCAAATGTCTTGTCTGGAATAGAGAGACTGCTAAGAGCAAATGCTATGAAATTATTATTCTTGAATGTAATTTATGATTTTCTGTATCTTACAGTTGCTACAAACTCGTAACTGCTAAAGCATTCTATATTAACCACAATGTTCATTTGTCACTAAGAATTTAACTGTGTAAGATTCTTACAAGTATACCAACATCCTAAAACAAGAGATTTGATAAATAATACTAAATTTTACGAGGTAACTAGTAAATGAACAATAAGCTGTAACATGTAACAGCTTCGAACAAACTGTCACATCACTTCTCCGATTTGATAGCGAGCAAGGCAAGTGACTCGCAGTGCAGAGATCAAGGTGTCGGTTAGCAGCAAGGGAATATGCAATCTTTGATAAATTGCACGAGCTTAGCTGTCGTTGATAATACGTTACAAGTGAAGTGTTCCAATTTTATATCAACAAGAATGCCTAAACTGAAATGCACGTTTTCTTCCAATCTGAAGGAGAAGTACCCGTTCCTGAAAGCAACGAAGTTGAACTATGAAGTTAACTGAAAAATTTGCAATGTTACTTTTTCCATTGCACCTGGTGGAAATTCGTACACTCTCCAACACCAGAAAACAAGCAAACATAAGATACGTAGCTTTGAGTGCTTTTACATCTACAAGCACAGGAAAGATGAGTGTCTTTCTCTCCAGCAAGATATTAGATAAGTTAGCAAGAATTATAAATAGTCTCTTTGGAAGGCTTGAGGTACAGAATTATGCTTTAGTCCTGGAAATATGTAAATCCGATCCTGACAATTAAACACGACGCATGGAGAAAAATCAGTTTTTATCAAATTAAGCTGACAATTTTAATTTTGGGAAATACAGCCATATAAATAAATATTGCTAAACACGTGAAAAGTATTGAAGGTATATTGTAGATTGTAGTAGATTGTATTTAAATAAAACGAGATTATTTGCATATTGCTTTCCCGTAAAATATTTTTATAAGACGTCATCTCGCGTTTTTAAGACAATTCTTTTGCAGTTGTAAGGTGTAAATATCTTCACTCTGTACAATTAATTGCAGACAAGGAAGAGAGAGAAAAGTAGCTACAGCTTAGGGAACTTTCGCTTATTATACTGTTGTTCATAATCAGAGCTACAGTTCATTGGTTCGCGTTGGAAACTTGCGTGGTGGGAGATCGAATGTGTAAATGAAAATTCTAATGAAAGAAGGGGCAGAAGAATGAATGGTTAAGCCCAGAGATAAAGGCAACACTATGTCCCAAATCAGAATGTTGTGATTCTGGTGGGACTCGGAAGGGATTATGAAAATTGAACTCCTACTGTGTAATCGTACCATCACTGCTGCTATCTACTGTTATCATCTCCAAAGTGTTCATACAATACGTCAAGAAAAAAGTAGCCGAATAATCCACATGACATCATCATCTACATGGAAAACGTTAGAGCACACGTTGATACATGACAAGTGCTACCATTCATCAGTTTTAATGGGAGAGTCTTCCTTATACGGTGTATTCTCTAGTTGTTGTTTGTACATGCAGGGTGGCCCAAAAGTAGGTATACAGTACTGTACTGATCAATTTATTGATTTTTATATATATATTTTTATTGTTATCCATTAGGGAAATTTAGTTTGTTTATTATTTGTTCTTAATGTCTTTTTACTTATATCTTAAGCTCGGAACAGCCGAAGCAAATAAATCTATAAGCTAGAATGTTACATTTGATCAATCAAGAGGTGTATACCTACTTGTGAGTCACCCTGTAGATGTTGTTGTATCATCTTTTCTGGATCCCTGCGTGCATTTTATGGCATATCCTTCGGAAACGATGAGAAGTGGCAAAATTTCATTGATAATTTGTTATATATATATATATATATATATATATATATATATATATATATATATATATATATATATATATATATATATATATATATGGGACCAGATTGTGAATAACGTACAGGAATACATTAGTGACCTATTTTCTGATTAGCTCAACCTGCAAACAACAAATGAATCCATTAGCTCCAAACGGCTCGAACTAACAAATCGATCTTCCGAATTCAACACCAAAAGAAATTCTTGCATCTCCTTTTCGAAACGTCGCATATATATGCCACAGAAACATTGCAGAATTAACGATATGCGTACTACCAGAAACTGCAAGTTCGCGATACATTTTTAAGACAACATTTTACATACACTTAAAACTACAACAATTTCTCTGCTTCTTAATAGGTTTTCCTTCTTAAGGAGTTTGGTTTACGAAGAACTTCTTTATACATTTACTCTCTGTATGTGTATTCATCCGGGAGACCCTGAATCTCAAGAATTTGTTAATGAATCACCATTAATTTTGGCAGAGGATCAAAAGTCAGAAATTCTGCTTGTTGATAGGACTGATTTACCCAATTTATCCCAAGATATGGATTATCAAAAAATCGGTTATTCATTCTTGAGTTTTCTTGAGTGTAACGTAGCATGGATCTACAGCTTAATGTGCGATTCGAATCCACACCAGGATTTGAACCCAGATTACTCGCGTCAAAGACCCGTACGCTAGCTATTTAGTCACGAGGGAGTTCCGGGATCTCCATGTATTACAAGAGCAGTAATTATGAATATTACCCATGGTGGATAGACTATCCACAGTCCTACTGAGATTAGCTGGTTAGTATACAACTCAGGATGTGAAATATCAATCTGTCCATGGTATACAATGCAAAATTGGAACTAAATAGCTTTCTTCTAGACAAATATATATATATATATATATATATATATATATATATATATATATATATATATATATATATATATATATATATATATATATATATATATATATATATTCAAATATTCGTTCATTTTAAAGTGTACAACATATAGGTAGAAAGTTGGATTTAAGCCTAGGCTTGATAAAATTTAGGCACCCTGCGACAGTTTTACAAGCCTTAAATGAACGAATACATTTATTTCTGTATTTCCGTTTAAAAAAAAATTCGGTTAGAGGGAAGCAAACTGGGCCCCATGTTTTTTCGCTTGATTCTTGTAGTATGTGACGAGACAAACACGACGGTACCAAAATTATCGAAATTGCACCAAAGAAACATGGGTAATTTGGGTAATTTTGTTGTAAAATGAAGGGGAGGGAGCAAACTGGGCCCCATCTTTTTTCGCTTGATTCTTGTAGTATGTGACGAGACAAACACGACGGTACCAAAATTATCGAAAGAGCACCGGGGAACATGAGTAATTTGAGTAATGTTTTAGGTCGGTATGTAAGTTTAAGTGGATGGAGAGAGCAGCCTTGGTCTCATCTTCTTTCTCTGAAATTCTGTGAAATTCCAAAGGGAAAACATAGATAATTTTGGTAATTTGTTTCCTCGGTATTTAAAGTGAAATGGAAGGAGCAACCTGGGTCCAGTCTTTATTAGGTGATTTTTGTACTAAGTGAAAAGAACAAGAAAAACACGATGGTACCAAAATTTTGGAAATTGCACGGTGGGATGGTAGTTTGTATATTTTTTGAAGTTTCCTGTGAAAAATAAAGTGGAGGGAGCAGAAAGTTAGAAGTCGATCACGGTGGTAATGAAATTTTGGAAATTGGACTGGGGAACATAGCTAATTTTAGGTAATTTTATAGTTCTATATGCAAAATGAAGGGAAAGAAGGTGACTGGGACCCATCTTTTTAAAGTCTGTTTTAAGATTATTAGAAACAGCATTGTTTTTCTACCTTTTTAAATATTATGTTTTGGATAATGGACTTTTGAAATTTATTTATGGCTTTTAGATACCTAAGGTTCAAGCGATGTAGAAAGGGAAAAGGATTCGGGCCTTTCCTGAAGGTGCCATTCCTGCATTTGTCTGGTGTGCCTAAGAAAAAAAAACCTAGAAAAATTTATCAGGATGATCAAACGCTGGAATCAAATCCACGATCTATTGAATGCTACACCAAAATTCTACCATTGAGCTACGGCGCCTCAGTAAGTAATGTGCTGTTGAAAAGACTTGTTACACTGTTAAGAACCATAATGATGATGGGTATTCTGCCCGAAGGCAGATCTGAAGGTCCCAGAGCTAGGAGAACCGATGGTGATATGCCATTGCCTTCAAACACATGATGATATCGTCCGAAGGATAAAACCTAGAGTTTAACGTGGGTTCCTAATCACTTCTGTCCCCGCTGGGATCCCAACAGGGATACATTGATTACACTATTAACAACAATAGAAACATAAATTTAGGATAACAACAAAAGTAGATAAGAAACTCTTCTTGTCGATTGCCGTTGTCGGCAATAGGAGATTCTTGAATTCTATATACTTCAAATCGGACACCACAATATACAGGTCGAGAGAACGGTGAGCGGGTCGCATATTTGCGGATCCCAAACGTTTCAGACATCCTCTGATCTGATTGGTCGATACAGATACGATATCACAAGACATTATCTACATATAGCACAAAGTAAAGGTCAAATGTTGTGGGCTCTGGTAGCTGAGTGGACCCAGTTCGCATCAAGCCGCCGTCGAGTCAACACGGGTGCTCTGGTGCTTCCACAGTGTACTATAGCCTATAGTATCGTAGACCATATATACGTTAAGTGTATTTCATAGCTCTGATTACTATATCAAAGCAAAACTACTGAAGTAGGAGTTATACTCCGTACTCTCAATTATTGCCGTTTCGGCGTAGTGTCGGTGTATCAGTGCAAACGTGAATATGGAATATAAAAAAGATCTTCAATTTAAACTAGAATTTGACAAGAAGTTCCGTGCAGTTCGACCAGTCCCCTTGGAAATCTACCATTGGATGAACTCCACTTTCCCAGGTATTTTTGATCACATCAGTGCCATGCAGTTAAATAGTGAAAATTTTTGTATTTTTCTAAAATTCAAAACGCAACAGGAATACGATGACTTTGCAGCTCATGCCCCTAGTGAGGTACCATTCACTCATTCAAATAAGGAAGTGAGTTTTGTTCGAATTATTTCCGCAGCAGATCCGACTACCCTCCTTCGTGTGTTTGAGTATCCTATCGAGGCACCGAACAACTTATTGAGTGAGGCTCTTAGTGCATATGGTTCAGTGATTAAAATAGAAGATCAGGAATGGGCCCCTCCTTATCCCCCTGGTATTAAAACTGGAACTCGCCATGTACATATTAAACTGACATCTCATGTGCCATCCCGACTTCTAGTCCATGGTTATAAAGTAGGAGTATCATACAGTGGACAACCGATTACATGTTTCCGATGCCAAAGCTCTATGCATACCGTAGCGAACTGTGTACTGAAACGGGGGGCTCAACCCCGAGGGGCAACGAGTGTAATCCCGACCACTTCTCCGTCAATTCCTCGCATGACAGAACTCGGAAAAGTGACTCCTAAGACATCCTACAAATTAGCCCCACCTGTCATTTCTACGAAATCTGGTAACCAAGAAGATGATCTTGAGCATCGACCCTCGGTTCCGGACCCAAAGGAGTTCCCTGCACTTTCAATAACGTCTCTTGAGAAAGCAAAGGACGATACCCAACTTCCCAGTAAACGAGTGCCTTTATCGCCTACATCGGAGGCCTCCGGCATACGAGTAGAGCAGCATATCACCTCACACAACATGGAGGTTGAACTACATCCCTCACCAGTTGAGGATAGCGAGATCCCGAAAGAGACACAGGAAGAGCATCTTGAACCCTTTGAAAGCGAGTTTCTCCAGCATGAGACACAAGGAATTAAATTTAGCGATATTATCTCTAAACAAAAAAGACGCAAACTATCCCGGAAGGAAGAACTGAATTCTCACTTGGAAGGCAGCCAAGTCTCTCTGTCTTGCGATCGAGACCCACGGACTCGCCCACAGCAGGTGTTTGAAACAGATACATAAGGTATTGGTCTTCAAGGTCAATGGATACGAATTCACCCCAAGTAGTGTGGTGTGTGCCTCCGTTGGTTTGTTTTTTTTTCTCTACGTCACGTGTGTACAACACAAGGCCCTCCGATTCTAATAGTGCAAGAGTGCAGAGTGGAACAGCGGTATTTATCACGTATACAAACAGGAAATCCTTGAGTGTTAGTTGTGTTTAAATCTACCATAGCCGTATGGTTATAATTTCACCTGCAGCACTTATATTCATAAACATCTATCATGGATTTTGTAAGTTATTTTTTGCTTCACTTCTTAGTTTTAAGACTCATATTAACTTTGAGTAGCGTAAACTTACGTAGATATCGACATTGCACAGAAGTGTTATACTACGAAATTTTCCTCTATATGACTGTGATAAACTCTTTATCCTTTCTCACGATAAATTTAAATCGCGCAAGTAGTGACGATAAAAAAGCATATTTAAACCAATTTCTCGTATGTCATAAACCGGATGTAGTTTGTGTGCAAGAACTTATACATGATTCATTTCACAATATGATGGACTATGATGTGTTTGCTAATTTAGGACCCACCACTGGAGTAGGGATGTTTATCCGAAAAGGATTGGGGCATACCAATCTTACTCTCTCCCCTGACGGACGTATTATTCATTGTGTCATACAGGGGCACCTGGTCGTCGGACTATATGCTCCTTCTGGCTATACAGCTAAGAAGGAACGGGCTGAATTTTATGGCCAAAGTTTGCCACAATTCCTGCCTCCTAATATTTCTCGTATGGTAATCATGGCTGATTGGAATACCACTGAAACCAGTGCAGATTCAATTCCGCCCACCCCCCCTTGTCCCGCATTTTTGGAATTTTTGCGGGCTTATCACTTACGGGATGTAGTCATTGTTTCCAATTCACCGAGGACCTATACCCATTGTACTTCACATTCGAAAAGTAGGATTGACAAAATATACGTCACTCCTGACTTATTTCACACTATTATCGACGTACAGACTATTATACCATCTTTCAGCGATCATGCAGCGATCAAGCTCCACATAAAAACAGATCAACCCTTGCCAGCCCTTAGCAGGCGAGGATACTGGAAGTTAAATACATCCTTACTTCACCACGACGGTTATCGGGAGGAACTGAAACAACAATATTCATATTGGGAAAGGATGCAACAATATTTTCCAGATCTCGCCTCTTGGTGGACGACATTTCTTAAACCTAAGATCGCTCGGTTCTTCCAAGGTAAAGGACACGAAACACGACACGATCGGCAGTTGATGTTTGAATTCCTCTATGAAGCATTGCGTCAGGCATGGTGTGCGGCCCCCTCACTACAGAATAAACGCACAGTGCAACAGCTCAAACTACGACTCCAAAATCTCCAGGCTCCCACACTCATGCCTTCTTTTATTAATGAGACCACATATTATAGGCTTGCCCAGGAAACTGTCACTATTTACGACGTTGCACGTCTATTGCACCGGCGGAAACAGGCTACAATAGTAGCTTTCCGACTCCCGAATGGTGATATGACTAGTGATTCGATTCAGATCCTAAATGTTTTCCGTGAGCATTACCATAAATTAGTACAACCCCGACCTTCTGACACCAATGTTACAACTCAGTTTTTGTCGATTATTCCCAAACTGATTACGGAGGAAGAGGGTCGTGATCTCATGCGCCCCATAACTTCTCAGGAAATATGGATGGCCCTCCAGGCAACAAAAGGAAAGGGCGCGCCAGGATATGAAGGTCTGCCGTACGCGTTCTATAAACAATACTGGACTTTTCTTTCCGATACCCTAGTCAAGTTATTTAATACATATTTACAGGGAGGCCCCATCCGCGGTAACGTCGGAATCACAATCTTTATCCCGAAATCCGCCACTTCCCAGACTGTACAGGAGTACCGACCCATCACTTTACTGCCTACCGATTTGAAACTTTTTACCAAAATTCTGACGGCACGTTTAAAACCCATATTGCAAAAGTATATTAGTCCATATCAGGCAGCCACCCACCCCAAATATAACATCTATTATGTGTTACGTTCGTTACGGGATTTTATAGCGTACGTGCAAACTCGGCGCATTAAAGCGGGGGTCCTTGGCATAGATTTTTCTTCCGCATATGACTGCGTTGATCACGGGTTTCTTCTTCAAACTTTAGACGCTTGGGGATTTCCTCCTGCATTTCAACAAGTCATAAGACAACTATACCAATCGGCCCAATGTCGAGTACAGATCAACGGTCATCTTTCTGACATATTTGCTCTGCAACGCGGATTACGGCAAGGTGATAGCATCTCGACGAGCCTCTTTGTGATAGTTCTAGATACCTATCTCCGGGCTCTGGCTAACATTACCTCTCCCGGTATACCGGAATACCATCAATTACACGTCTTCGGATTTGCGGATGACGTAACCTTAATAGGAACTACGCCCAAAGATATGCTCACCGCCATCCGCATAACTGACGAGTTCACCCAGTGCTCCGGCTTGGCATACAATAAACACAAGACCAAACTCCTGTCATTTCACGGATTCTCCCTACCCTCTTTACCTGATTCACGCTCTCACATTCCCACGGTTGATGTTTTAACAGTACTCGGCATAACTTTTCATAGCGATGTACGCAAACAAATGGATGCTGTCTGGCGTCCTATAGTTCTTCAGATTAAGCAGCTGCTATACTTACAACGGTTCCGAGGTCTGCATATCATACATAAGGTCCAATATCTTAACCAGTATGTTGCTGCTAAACTTTGGTACTACGCGCGTATCTTTCCCCTCCCTTCTGTTTACGCTCGCCAAATTGAATCTGTATTTATGTGGTTTCTTTGGCGGGGCTACTACTTCCGCCTCCGCCACAACACTATTTATCTTCCTCGCAGCGAAGGGGGCCTTGGACTCGTAAACATTCGTCTTAAAAGTCAAGTTTTATACATGCTAGATGCGTATCAAGACGTTGAGCCCCACATGGACTATACACGGGTGTGGATCGAATGTTTCTGGCCCGAATACTCCCAACCAAGGAATCCACCTTTCTGCAGATTTGGCAAATTATGTCCTACCTATGTCACCAATCTTGTTCAAGCATGGACATATTCTGGTGCGCTTGCTTCCCCTACTACATATACTCACCAAACCTTATACCAGCAATTGTGGAGAGCGTCACTTGTAGATGTGAGAGTCCGGGTACAGGATATGTTCCCCAATAAACAATGGCGCCATATTTGGCAAAATCTAAGAACCAATGTCCTCCCTTTGCACACACAAGCGGTATGGACGACCATCGTTCATCAACTGCCTGCCACACAAGAACGACTTCTGCGCATTGGACGTACCACAACCCTCACCTGCAAATATTGTGGCCACTCCGACACACTATCTCATCGCTACATGTCATGTTCAGGTGCCGATATTATTTGGAACCTCCTCCTTCGTATGTTGAGCTTGATCTGCCGTACACCTGTTTCTTTATTTACAGTCGATCTCCTATTCTTTCCTGCATTTCAGTATTACCCAAAAACCAAACATAATACGGTCCTCTGGTTAGTTGGTACCACATTGTTATATGTTCATCATTCCATGCCGTGGAATGATGAATGCTTATATTTCGACTTTCTACAACGGGAACGCCGCAAATATTTTTCAGTCGATCTTGAAAGACAATCTTTCAGTGGTTTTTTGCAAGCAGCTCTGTCCCACCTGTCGGGAAAGACCCTGAGGACATGAATTGTGCTTGTGAACATTTTCCTTGTTATGCATAACCATTATCATCGTACAGCGGAGTAGGTTTGCTCAGAATCACATCTTGGACTCTCTTCCCAGTGGTCGGTCCTAGATTACGCCTATATTGTCTCCATGTAATTTTGCTATGTAATATTAGTGACAGAGTACAATAAATATTCAGTGGACTAGTGCAACATGCTAGTAAAGAAAATGTTTTTGGTGTGGCTTCAAATCCTGCCTACGGACAGTTTTTTTACTACTTTTAAAAATTTTTATAACACATCTTTCGTTAAAATAAGATTAAAAATAATATTAAAAAAGTGATTTAACGATCATTTTTTAAAAAGTTTCATTAAACTTCTTTCATTAAAATAAGTTTTCCTTTGTAATATAGATCCACAGCAAATGTAGTAGTAGTTGTAGTAGTAGTAGGAACGGATTAGAAGCCCCGCAGGGGTTGTTTGGGTTTTGTTCTCGACATCAAATTGGCAAGAATGCTGAAACGTTTGGGATCGGCAAAAATGCGAGCGGGTCGTGGCAACAAGTGGAACTAACAGCAAAACATCCTTGGCAGCAGGGTTACCAAATACAGAATATGTTGCAATAATCTGCGTCCCAAGCAAAATACCAGCAATGCATTGTTTGATCGAATGTCGTGTGAAATGTACGAGAATTCTGAAATACTATTCAGTACATTATTAATTTAATAATGCTGTGCAATGTTATTTAATAATGTGTTTAGAAGGGATTTGATAAATTTAGTCGGATGACCAGTAATTGATGAACAATTAGATTGTTGCCAGTAAAATTGATATATAATTTGTGGTTCCTGGAACAACAGTTCTTACTACGAATAGACGATCCTAGGAGTTGATCCCGGGATTTCAGCGAGTTTGAAACCAGAACGCTAAATGCTAACTTTTACTTGTTTTCATTAAGTTACAGGAAAGAAATTAAGATTTGATTTAGGGAGTCCACCATCAGAAAAATATTTAAAGTCCCAATGAGAATAAGATATCTCAGACTTCACTAACACCACACCCGTTCCGTTTAATCACTTGTTCTGTAATTTCACGGTCAGTACTATGACAGTTCTGCGGACCGATTGATCGCACCAGAATTTCGAATGTTCCCACGAAAACTTCGATAATTCGAAAACTTCGGAAAATTTCGATAATTTTGATACCATCATCGTCTTTGACTTCTCACATCTTTGTTCCTTTGATACAAGAACCAAACAAAAAATGGGGCCCAGTTTGATCCCTCCCCTTCATTTTACATACTCAACTACAAAATTACTCGAAATACCCATGTTCGCCCGGTGCAATTTCGATAATTTTGGTACCATCTTGTTTTTTTTATCACATAGTACAAGAAATCAAGCGAAAAAAATTGGAGCCCAGTTTGCTCCCTCCCCTTCATTTTGTACACAAAACTACCAAATTTACCAAATTACCCATGTTCCCCGCCACAATTTCGGTGATTTTGATACAGTCGTGTTTGTCTCGTCAAATACTACAAGAATCAAGCGGAAAAAGATGGGGCCCAGTTTACTCCCTCCCCTTCATTTTACAACAAAATTACCCAAATTACCCATGTTCCTTTGATGCAATTTCGATAATTTTGGTACCGTCGTGTTTGTCTCGTCACATACTACAAGAATCAAGCTAAAAAGTATGGGGCCCAGTTTGCTTCCCTCTAACCAAAAATTCGTATTATACTCTTGCCAATCCGGCCTTCGGTAGTCCGTCCTCTCAAAATCCGGTATCGCATCGTGCGTCTGGTGCATAATGTTGTAATAATCTATCTACGATTGTTTTTGTTTATACTGTAGCTGCGAAAAAATACATTGAGTACTATTGTGGCTTCCGTTTATTGTTGCTTGGAAAGCGGTTGCATGATAATGCATGCAGCCGTCGAGTATCTTCATTGCTTCGACTGAATATTTATCTTTCATTATCAGTAACATCTACGAACTATCCCAAGCATTAAGTTCCTCAACTTTTTTCTCTGATAATGTATATATACCTAATCTTATATTTAATAAAGTATAGTACTGTTGGTCTATGTGTTAAATTGAATTTCAGACATTCTCAGCAATCCGGCATTTACGCTAATCCAGCAGCATTTTGTTCACGCTCGACCCTAGCCATAGGAACTAAATACACGTTTCTGATTGGTTGGAGTTATCTGTTGGAAAAAACACAATTTATGCATTATATATTACGTAAAAGGGCAAACTAGTATTATTTTTATCTTATTGTAATGATAAAATTGTTATGAAAATAAAAAAGAATGTTCATGTCAAATATTTCTGGAAAATAATGATAAATCTTACAAATAATGTCTGAAATACTACATTAACATGGAAAATAATTCGGTTTGTGGAAACTGTGTGTAAATAGAAATACTTACCTTAGAGTAATATCGCTCACTGCCCTGCTTATGGAAGTCTTCTTCTTTAATGGTTCCACTTAACAGTTTTCCTTTAGCTTAATGCAGAAGGATACGTCTCTATTCCAGCAAAGTTTTCAACTGTTTTCCTCTCTATATGTTTTCGTGTATTGGATTGTATATTATAAACTCATTCCAACTTGTAAATACATCAAATAGCTTGTTTGGTTAAGAACACATTTCCTTCATCCTCTTCAACTATTACGGCTACCCACTCATGTATGTTTATAGAAAGAAAGATCAAACAAATTAATTTAAATTCAATTAATAATTGAAATTAATCACATATTAAATTAATTGCCGTAGAACTTGAATGAAAAAAAGACATGAAACAACGTCGCTGATATCTGAGGATGTAATGTTTTGATATAGGACATGCCTTGGTACAACTAATAACTCATAAAAATTCATCACTTTGTTTCGTGGAAATTTTGGCAACAATTTCTCAATATCAATTTTCTTCTTTACTTTATAGCTATTTTAAAAGATAACTAAAGTAGTGATAACTCTACTTTGTCGAACTTTGTAATTCATTGTAAAACGATTTCTATATTAAACATTTCTTACCATTAAAAGCAAAAACGATTCTGTATTCCTGTACGCTGACTTCTAATATTATTTTATGGTCTAGCGAACACGTGTTCGAAAAGTCGAAAACATTTTCAGGTAAGTTATGAATAACAGTACCAGTTCAGGTAAGTAAGTGAGGTTTTCTTCATTCACACTAGGCAGGCACATAGGGACAAGAACATGAAATCTTTCGATGTTTCAGTAAGCCTGCCATATTCTTTTCACGAGAATACGGGACACCTTCGATCTCTCTTTTCAAACTTTCCAACACATTCCAACGAACTGTAGCTCTGGTTATGAACAACAGCAAAATAAGCGAAAGTTCTCTTATGGGGGCAGACTATTAAATATTTTTTAAAAGCTAACAATTTTTATTTTGCCCGTTTTTCGTAAGTGAGAAAAGATAATGAAATGTAATACCACAGTAATAGATAATGTTATTCTACACCCGAAACTACGAATCAGAAGAATTTTCAGTGTTGCCATCCATATAAATTACAAAGTGACCAGAATTTGAATTACCCAAAAATCTAGGTTAAGGCAGCGACTTGAAAAATGAACTCAACGGTAATTGATGACTTATCATATTGTCTTAGTTTCTTGCTAACTACTTTTCAATAGGCCCTAATATTTGTATTTATTTTGTAATATCTTATTTATTTTGTAATAGTTTATGTGCATTATTACAAAATAAATATAAATCGTTCCTTCTATGGCGGTATAAAAAAGACGATTTCTTCGCAAGATGTGCCCAATCCAATTGGCCTTCCTACGAAGGATGCTGGCTAGAAGTGCCCTCTTCTCTCCTATCCGTTTTAAAACACCTTCGTTTGTTGCTCTATCTGTCCATTTTATCTTTTCCATCTTCCTCCAACACCACATTTCCAAACTATTTAAATATTTCTTCTCTAAATTCCGTAATGTCCAAGTCTTGTTTATTATGTCATTATTTAATTTGTCTTATTTATTTTGTAATAATTTATGTACATTATTACAAAATAATACAACTATTATCTAAAAAGTAGTTAACAAGGAACCAAGACAACATGGTAAATCATCAATTACTGTTGAGTTCATTTTTCTAGTCGCTGTCTTAACCTAGATTTTTGAAACAACGATGTCAGAGTCACTAAAGGCTATAAATCAAGGTATGTTCATCAGGGAAGCTTCAGAAATGTATGGAATACCAAAATCAAGTCTTCATCTCAGAAAAATTTCGCCGATCATTATATCTTCTGGTGGCCACAAGACTTTAAGTGCAGAAGAAGAAAACGAACTAGCAAATTTTTTGATTAAATCAGTACGAAAAGGTTTTCCATTAACGCCGGTAGATGTCCGAACAGCAGTATTCCAATACGCCGAAAGGAAAGGTATAGATCATCGTTTCAACAAGCACAAGGGAATGGCTGGGAAAGACTGATTTACCCTTTTTATGAGGCGAAACACACAACTTTCTCTTCGAAGACCTCAAGCTTTGTCGCTAGCAAGAGCCAGAGGACTCAACAAAGAAGCCGTGGCGTATTATTTTTCTTTGCTTCTTGAAACTATGGAGGAAAATAACTTCTGAACCCAGTCGAATTTATAACGTAGACGAAACAGGGTTTGCTTTGAACAAGATGCCGGTCGTTGTATCCGAAAAAGGAAACCAAAATGCAGTCGCTGTAACAAGTGCAGAGAAAGGAGAAAATGTGACTGTTGTGGCATATTGTAATGCTTTGGGACCATTTATACCTCCTTATGTTATGTATAAAGGTGTACGAGTTCGTCCAGAGTTAGGTGATGGGTTACCATCCGGTTCGGTAATAGATTTTACAGAAACTGGATACGTCAATGAAGGATCATTTCTTAAGTGGCTTCAACACTTTCAAAAGCACAGAACACCTGGCAAGTGTTTATTAGTTGTAGATGGACATTACAGCCATACAAAGACTGTCAATGTTCTTCTGTATTGCATGGAAAATGGTATAGTATTACTTAGCTTGCCGGCACACACAACACACAGACTTCAACCCTTAGACCTTGTGTGTTCAAGTCTTTGAAAGCGTATTATTTCAATGCTGCTAATTCGTGGCTCCGAGCCAATGCCGGGAGAAATATAACATCAGTTTGGACTATTACTTTCGGAAGCATGGGGAAGCAGCTACTGTTGGAAATGCATGTAAAGGATTTCCTTCCTCTGGAATATTTCCCGTTAATCCCGATGTTATTCCAGACCATGTTTTTGAACCTTCAGAAACAATCAATGCAAAGTCTAATGAAACACGAGAGGGAACCACATCAAATAACACATCGGAGACGCGGGATGAGAATGTGGAAATGGGTTGGGATGATACAAATGGAAATGAGTGTGATGAAAGTGTGTCTGTTACGTATCCATCGGAAACCCAATGTGACTTATCATTCCATGATGTGGTGCCAGTGCCTCAAGTCAAAACTCCGGAGAAGAAACAGAGACGTCAACAACCTGCTCGAGTACTTACCAGTAAAGAATACTACAATGAACTTCGTGATAAGCAGAATACGAAAACGGTGACGTCAAAGTAAGGTAGAACGAACAAGAAAATATTAAAAACAAACGAATCACTGATTTCTCAAAGACCAGTAATTTTACTGACAGTGATCTGTGCGGTTTTTGTAAGAAGTCATTTTATGAAGCTACGACTTCAAAATTGTCCTCATGGATACAGTGTCAACTGTGCAAAGCTTGGTATCATGAATTATGCGTAGGGGCTCAAGGGAAAGTGGAATTTAGATGGGGTAGATGCGTTGGATAAACAAGAAACATGTACGCTCTTTCCTACGATAGCAATAGCTTAAGTTGCACTATTGACAAATAGCTAGTTAAGGTTATTAAATTGCAGATTAGAATTAGTGAGCCGTAAGCAAATTCATTTCGACGCGTGATTAGTGCTATACTAAAGAGTTCGACTAACATAAGGTTCCTGTAATAGTCAGGCCTTTAGTATGACGTTAATCATTCTTCAAAACGACTTTGCATAAGGCGGATTATATCTTATCATATATTATTCAGGTATGTTAAGTAGTAAGATGGTAACCACGAGCAAAATGTCTCAATGAGAGCGGTTATTTTAATTTTACCGATAGTATTAAACTATGTTCGTTTGCTTTCTTTGTGGTACCCTTAATATAATAGGTATTTTGAAAGAGACAGGAAATCTCAACGTGTACTTTTTTTTTTCATATCCTCAGATCTACTCCTTGAAAGGTATTGTTTGTGTTTGATATTTCAAATAATGATGATTTTGTAACGAACGAAGGTCAGTGTAACTTAGTTTCTTGTATTTGGGTCATAAAGTTACATTTGAATGATACAGAATTATCTGTCCAGAGTCACCCCCCTAAGTGGGGTAACTCTAAACATTTCATAGGTTGTAAGTTTTATTCTGTAATCCTACTTCTAGTTTGTGCAACTTTATGTGATTGGTTTCACTAGACAGAGGAATGATTACAGCTGCGACAAGATGCATTACAGCCAAAATGGGTTTGCACATTAGCCAGGATGTCAAAGAAGGTCTGAAATGTCCAGAGTCATTTCAATAAAATGGAAGGAAAAAAGTAATAAAAATGCTCAAAATCAAGGAAAAGCAGGGTTTATTTTTGAAAATTTTATTATGGTTCGCGCCAACCATGGTGGCGCTTCGCGACTGGTCTGTCGACCTCACTCATACGTACGGGGGCGCCGTACGCTAATTTTGCCGTATTTACTCTTGCCCCGGGCGCTGAGTTTCTACGGCACAGCACTGCACAATAGCAATTTTCCTTGTCCGTAATTTTGGATTTTGGATTTGGTGGAATTGCCCAAATTTGGTGGAGTAAATGTTATCCATAGAATAGTTTATTTACTCGGAGTAATCTTTCCTAGAAACACAACCGTTCCTTATTAGATACCTACTTGCTCCAGAATAACAGCTTAATCTGTTTGGAGAAACTCGCCCTATGGGTATTAAATTCCACTCTACTATCGTAGTACTAAAAATCTGAGAGTGTATTTGATTAGGATTATTATCTTGTATTCTATTTTCCTTCCTTTCCCTTCCCACATTTTTTTTTATCAACCTCTATAACCCCTTTCCACTTTGCACTTGATCAACCTTTTTTTTTTTTTTGGTGAACACGTTCCACTCTCCTTGGCTATGTCCCTGACACCAGGCAAATATCGGGATATACCTCACATAAAGATCTAAGGATGCTTCCCCACTTCTCCCTTCCTAACTTCCATAGACAATATGCTCGCCAAGGTGCCTCATCCTTCAAAACGTGCGTGGTTTAAGGCCATAGATGTCGCTATTGGACAGAAATCTTTATAAATAAATAAACAAGTGATAGTCTATAGTGTATTATAGATACAATATGCAACCCACCCCAAAAAGTTCCGAATATGTATTAATTCTCCCCATTGAAAATCTACATCTAACTGCTAATTTAAAACAAAATTAACACTAGGAACGAAAATAATACACAGATGGAAAACTTTTTCTTTTGAAAATAAGCCGCCATACAATGCTCGAATCGAACAAAATTTGCACCACAGAAAGAGTGTTTGTACACAAAATGTAACTTAAAATTTTAAAATTCAGTTAATAAATTAAATTATTATTTGCATCTAATGTCAGTTAACCAAGAAAGTCCGTGTGGTTTTCGTCACTTATCAAATACTGCCCATAAAAATCTTAAACATCCAATTTATTCTTCGAAATAATCACCATTGGATTCAATGACGTTTCCAACGCGAGACAAGTTTATAAATGCCCTTTTTGAAAGAATACTTTTTCCGGGAGTCCAAAAATTATGATATAGTATTTATGAAACTGTTGCGTTTCCGGAACTGTTGTTCCCAGAGGTTCCCACATCCATGGCCAAAGACATGTAATAGTGCGATGAGGCGACGCCCGGGGAATAGGATGGATCAGGCAGAATTTCCGAGCCCAGTATTTTGATCACCTCGAATCGGTTTTATCGTATGAAGTTTGGCAAAATCGTGGAGGAGGAGAATTTCTCTTCTGTTGACCAGTACTGGCTGCTTCTGGAGCAGTGCAGCTAAACCTCCTTGCAACTATGACGAGTAGACCTCAACCGTTATGTTTTTTCCGCTTTCTAGATATTCATAGTGGACTATCGCAATACTGATTTACCAAATACAGCATTATCTTCTTTTGTTGAATGTCTGGTTTATCCCAAGGTTATGAAGATGTGGTCGAATAGTTTTGTCAGATGCTTCAAAATTGTGTGCAAGCTCCTAGTTGGTTTGATGAAGATTCTGCTTGAATTCCTCCTCCAGATGGACTTTGTCGAAGATGGATGGACGACCAACACGAGGCTTGTCTTCACGGCTAGCGTCTCCAAAGAAAAGCGCTGAACCAATTGTGATAAATTCCTTCACTCACTGACGTCTCTCTAATCGCGAAGCGTATTTTTCTAGTGATTTCTGCAGCTTAGTGTCCTAATTTGTATTCCTAAAGCAAAATATATATCAAAATCGCCCTTTCCAACGACATGCTCTTTCGAAGATTGCATCTCCTTCAAAACTGATAGCAAAGCGTTCGATGCATTGAACAACTCTCTACTGAATAAGGTTTGAAAGAAATGTAAACATATTACATCACCAGGATCAATTAGACCACACCAACACGAGAAATGTAACTGTTCTCAAAAACCACCCGAACTTTCTTGGTTTGAGAAACTAATTATAAATTCTGATTTATATATTATAAATTACATAATTATTTCTGATTTAATATTTCTTGTTTCCGACCATGAATAGACATTAATATGTTCTTTAACTTTCAAATACTATCGTAACAGTGTAATAAATTAATTATAAATTAGAAAATAATTATAAATGCGGTGGATAGGTGTCAGGTCGTGATTTTATTCACTTACATAACACTATTTCTGAACCTTAAACGTATTATTAAAAGGCTTCCTTTGTAAATATGTGCTTTGTTCTGTCAGTTTAAAATATAACTACAAAAAATACAAAAATGTAATTAACTAATCCTTAAATTCTGAGTTTAGTTTGGAGTACATTTGCAAAAAATTGATTCTTCATACAAAAACTGAATTTGCTTGCTCATATTCACTTAATTAATAAAATCACTCAGGGTTTTCTTTTATAATTTTTGGAAGGCATTAGTGATTTTAATCCTCAGCACTACAAGCCTCTAGAAAACAGCAACACCCTCATTCGTTGAATAATTATAATTAAACGGAAGCATACTACTGGGAGAGGACTCACGTTGTTAAAATGATTGTCTATGTAATGACACAAAGAAAACTTTGTTAAAAGTTCCAATTTAAAGAATCTAAATCTTGATTTCCTTACAAATTATTATTGGTCAAAGGTAGCTTATAGTAATCTTAGCAAAACCATACACATATAATTTTAGATAGAATTCGTTTGTATAATCTGCAAACGGTAACTAACGTAGACAACACAGAGAAAAACGACGACATTTTTAACTGGAATATTATTGGATGAAAACTTGTCAGATTTCACATGATCTTTCTTAAGTATACATATCCTTCCACGTAAGTCTAGTATCACCGCTGTGGTGTAGTCGGGTAATCCGAGGCGTTGGACTGATGATTGTAAGGTGAACCCCATTTGAGGCTCGAACCCATCTCAAGTTCTTGGCCATCTTTCATTCCCTCGAAGTTTCTTTGTTCGTGTTCCTGTCGTATTGGATTAAGCAGAACGCAGAATAATCGGAAGACCATGGACACAGACATCCGGTTAGGGCAAATTGAAGAAAGAAACTTAGCTAAGGCACGTGCATTTGATTTATGAGGTTCCGGATTTAGTTCCCGGTGAGAGATCAATGCGAACCAACTGAGGCTACAAATTTCAACTGTAATTTTTTATATGATTTATCTATGCAATTCACGTTAATACAAGTATCATTCAATTTAAAGTGTTTGCAGGTTCTTAATAATGTGGAACCCCGATTATCCGAAAGTTAGTCAGGTCCACATTATATCACATAATCATGGCTTCACTGTACATATTATATATATCATTTTCCGTATATTTCTATGTGCAACATAAACCAGATGTATAAAGTTGCCTGCCAATCATTTCATTTCATTAATTTTCAATTATCTGTTTACTAGCACATACCCATACTAATTTTGATGTAATTATGCTCACAATAAAGGTGGAATGGAACACAACAAGTCAGTTTTCTGTAATATTGAATGCAAGTTATCAGCGTTTATTATCACAAAGTAAACAAAGGAAAATGATAGGCCCTGTAGAAACGAATATTTCAGAAGCTTGATAACACAAAATAAAAAGATGAAGTTGGGAACCATACATACTTACGATTAAAATCCCATATTTCAAAAGACTGGACACTTTATATTCCCTTTTCTCCCTGAAAGGCTAAACACATTTCTATACCTTAAACTGTAGGTAAACTTCTTATGTAACCTCAGTGTCAAAGTGGGGCGCTAAATTTCAATAAACAATTTAATAATAACGAGACATAAAAAATTGGAACTAAGAAGTTGTTCTATTATACTCTTATACTCACGATCACCAAGTTTAGTATTTCACTAAGCAGCGACAAGTTTAGAAAAAGAAATAATGAATATTGCAATCGACACGAAGATGTTGCATTTACAAAAGGAAGAATGAAGTGTGTATAAGTAGATGGTTACCAAAATTCTAAAAGTGCCTTATCAAAATCTAAATTACCTTAAAAGTTAGATCACATTTCGCCTGTAGTTTAGCTAGCGTTTGTCGCAGAATCAGGGCCTATAACTCCTGAATTCTTTTTTCATTTATTTTTCACGTAGTCTGGCAATCATTTCCATCAGCGACGATTGAGGAGGAACGATACACGGAACTCGTTGCTCTTAAACTGAATACACCTTGGTCCAATAGTATTTAAATCGGGAAATGAGCGAGCTACGATAGGCGTTCAAGTTCATTTTGTTGCTGAACTTACTACGTCTCAAGATATGCGACTTTGGATTTTGAGAGAGTGAATATGTGCTTTGCGTTTTGGTAGCTACATTTTCATGTTCGAAAACCGGGCGTTACAAACATCTATCCTACGAAATGGACGTATAATCAAAATAATCATATTATTATGGTTATAATTAAAATCTCCAACACAACACTGAGGGCACGGTGGCTTAGTGTAGAACGCTTACCTCTAGTGCATGTGGTCCCTGGTTCGATTCCAGGTAAGTTTATGGTGGAAAGTATCATGCCCATGGATTTTCTCGGGGTACTCCTGTTTCCTCCCACTTTCTTATTCCACCAATTCTTCCATTATCATTCATTTGTTTTAATCATAGTCTCCCTTAGCCTAAAGGGCATAATCGTGGAACGTTCAAGTCAAAGATTTCACTTAATTTTTTCCAACACAATACTTTCAAACTGCAACCTACGCAAACACGGAGCTGCCACAAACGTTAGCCATTCTAGAGTAGTCGTTACATTAGGCATTCATCACAGATAATAATGACTTCTTGTTGGAAACAAGCAGAAAGAGGACTTATCGGACTATATTCCTCCCTCCCCATCATCGGTGATTCATGTTTTATACTGCTGATTGTATTGTTTTTGCAATATGCGTTGGCATCGGTGATCAGATATGTCTTAATCGCAACCCAGTAGCTAGTGTTAAGGTTATGGGGCTCTCGTCGGACTTTTATTCTAGAAAGAGGGAGTGACGACGCCAGCTTTAATTTCTTAGGGGGAAAAGGAGGGGCAGATACATTTTTTTGGGAGGGCGGCTTTTTTCGTACCAGAAATGATAGTTTTATTATATTTGATTTACATTACAGTACAGCATGTACTTCTTGTTGATTTATATTACAATACAACATATATTTCTTGTTGTTCTCATATTATATAGGCCTAGTTATAAATTAAGCTTATTTCAAGTAAAATTTGTAACTAAGAAATAGTATAACTCCTGCACATCAATTTGTGTTTGTTTTGTTAAAATCTTGTTTGGAAGTAAAAGTCATATTGTTTAGTACATACGGTGGACACCGTACAACGGAAAGCTGTGCAACCGGAGGTAGTTGGTCCATCAGTATGCAGTGTTTCTAACCTGCATAAAATATAGTTAAGTGGAACATATAAATTCAGAGTACTTTCGACACTCACATTTTGGGCACCCTCGACAGATGGTTTTTCCATTTTATTGTAGTTTTTAATAATCAAAATAAAAAATACTACATTAGTATTAATATATAAGAAACAGAAGGTCTTCATCCATTTTTCCTGTGCACCGTGGTTCGAAATTACACACGGAAAAACGAGATGCTCCTGGAATTTGAACACACTGACAGCAGCCATTGAATTCGTAAAGGTTGGAATTCAATTTGCTACTGCTGCAAGAGCGTTTGAAGTCCCTTAGAATATATAACGTACCAGGTTATTTAAAGTCAACTGTAATTAACATTTTGGTGGACATACATTTTCTGAAGAAGACGAGCACGCACTAGAAGAAAGGCTAATTATATTAGACAGGTGGGTTTACCCAAGGAAATAAATAAAACGAATGGATGATAGTGTCAAATGTTCCACCATCTGCAACATACATGCAACATCTGTCAAATTTATCACAAAAAAGAAGTAGAATAGAAACATCGAATGGGAGTGATAAACAAAAGAGTATACAGGTGCATAAAAATGTTGCACAACACAGTAATAAAAATGAGAAAACTCAAAATGAAAATTATTATGCTATCTGCTGAGGTTGGTTTTACGACAAAAAACAATTCCACTGATTGGGTGCAATATACAAAATGTTTTCAATGGTTTCACGAGGACTCTTTTCATCATCGAGACGATCCCTTGTTTGAGTAGAACTTCTGTACTTTCCAGTATGTGAAGCAACTACTAAATTTTACTCTATCACCATAATTTCAGTAACATCTCATTTACCATATTCACCGGATATTGCGCCAACAAATTACGATTTGTTTTATTCCATCGACAACCACCTCCGTGGGAGATCCTCCGCAAATAAACGAGACCTGCGGAACGCACTCCGGAGTTCTTTTCATTCACGACCGCCGAGTTTTATCACTATCAGCTGCACGAAGGTTGCGAAAAGATGTTGGATGCTGATGGACATTACTTCGAAACCTAAAAGTACATACAGTCTCCTATATTGTTATTTGTTTATCAATGCTCTAGAACGACAAGAAATTTTTGGTTATCTTGTATTGCATCTATCAACTAGTTGAAATGGCATACATAATCATGGGCTATAATTCGTTTCTTTAATAATTCATTACTATCGTCTAATAGTGCTAATGTTCTTAGAGTGCCGGTGTTTCCCCAAATGATCATACTGTACTGTACTGTACGTCCTCGTTGCTTTACTCATTATTTCTCTCGATACATCTAACTTTCTATACACTTGCTTCTGTAGGACATGTGAGATGATTTTCTAAGTAGAAAAACAGGAATGTGTACGAAACCAAGTTATTGTATTTCATAAAATATGCTTTCCCGGTACTGTTAGTGAAACAGATATATGCTATTTTTTACCCTGTGATGAGTTTCACGCAGGGGCGGACTGGCCCACCCTGCTACCCTGCAAATGCAGGGTGGCCCCCCCAAACAGGTGGGCCCCCTCCACCAATTTTAAAAAGATGTGCTCAATTAAACCTACTAGCATCAAAAATATGGCAGGGTAACTCCCGCAAACTTGTGTTTTGCATAAAAAAGACGTAAAGTTAACCTTTCATGAACAGACCTTATTCTTCTTCACGTTTATCGACTTGAAAAGGTTCCGTCTATGAGACAATCAGGCCCTAAAACATCGCGGGGTTTGTGATACAGCAGCTGTTAAAAACGAGCACGTTAACTACTATTTAATACTTTTTTAAATATAAGAAACACAGTAGATTTCAGGCTGTTATTGGATTTGGATACCATTGCCTACTCCGGTCCTTTTACAAGCCGGCGAGTGGCGATGCTTTAACCCTCGAGAACTCGCAGCGCGGTCTTTTCGACCGCACCTATAAATATTCTTTGATTTTGTTTAGTGACTTTGAATAAACTTCCACTCACCCCCCTCTAATCCTTCCCCATACTGTATTGTTGCAACACACCACCGCTTTTGGCAAGTATACAATTCATTTAAAATTATGTAATTCATTCCTTAACGTCAAATTTTACAGCGCGGTCGTATCGACCGCGTGCGAGTTCTCGCGTGCCGATCTGTACGCGAGTGCTAAAGGGTTAAAGAAACAATAATTTCGTAGATATTGTTATTGCGGAAAGTGGAGGTGGAGCCGAAACGCTTTTGAACTGCATTGTCCTCAGACCAAGCTTCGAAGAAAGAAATCGGATCAGGCTTTGTTTTTTTGTTTGTTTTTTTTTCAGTGTGGTAAAGCGAAAAGAAATTATCGCCAATATCATCAACGATTGTTTTATACAAACCTCAAACAATTACTATGAAGTTGCTGCCCTCGGCTCGTGTTTTGTTTGTATATTACATCAAAGAGCAAATCAGATAGCAGCAATTCAATTATTGGAACATCAGTTACGTGTCGTTTGTCGTGGAAGACAGATGTGGTTGTGTCAGTATGGATGGTAGGAGTGATTGTAAGATTACTGTAAAGAAAAAAAATATAAAAGTGGTGCTAAAAAGCGAGAACACAAACGAAGATGTGATTTACAAAAAGCTGCATCTGACCCAAAACAACGTAGGTTATTTGAATCTGTGAAGCCCCAAGAAACAAATGAGCGCGATGTGACTCATTCGAGTACTGCAGGACAGTTGCCAGGTATTTTTTTTTTGTTTGTTTGTTTTTCTGTCTAAGGTGTTTATAAATTAAAATGTATACACCACGTCTTTGGATGATTTCAGTCAATTGTAGCTTATCTCTTATGACTATTTTTACTTGAAATTAACTGAACTGTTTGCTGCCGCGTAGTGCTTTCAAACGAGTCAGATCAAGCTTTCATGAGTCAGGGATCGAGTCAAGCCTGCTTGAGACACGGGTCGGGTCAGGTCACCTACGCTAGGGTCAGGGCTGCTCTAGCCACGGGTCGGCTCGGGTCAACTTTCTTATGCGCCGTTTCGGCTAAATCCTTCTCGGGTCGAGTTGAACGTCGACCCGACCCGACTCATGACCCGAATAGGTTTCAGCCGAAACGACGCATAAGAAAGTTGACCCGAGCCGACCCGTGGCTAGAGCAGCCCTGACCCGACCTGTGACCCCAAGGAGGTTCAACTGGAGCCCTGACCCGATGAAGCCTGACCTGACCCGTTTGAGAGCACTAGCTGCCGGCACTGGGCTCAGTAAGCGTTGGTGTAACTTCTAAAAGTGCTGAACACTTATGCTGTCAGTCAAATCAGTGTGTAGGCCTATAACGTGTAAATGTTAACTTCCCTTTAGTTATTTAAAGTTAAAATAAAAGTGTAGCAAAATGTAAAAATTATTTGTGATGGGCAAAGTAGGTATTCATATGAAAAGAGATGTTGGGACCAGCCGAGAAATGGGCGGACTACACTAGACGATAGACGATATCTAATCTTTCTGCGACATGAAGATATGATATTATGACTTACTTATGTCAAGGAAAATCTTGCGTTTCGAAATATATCGCAAATTTATCTCCAATCGCATTCTTTGTGTTGCATTGAGGTCACAAAGTTACAGCTTTTTCAAGTTTCCAACACTGACGCCATGTCTGTTGTCTCACCTGACACGCTTGGGGGGAGGGGGGGAGTTGTCTGCTAAGAGCGCGGCGTACTTCCTCGAGATTATACAGCAATATTTAGACGAGTTTGTGTATGTGGGTTACAACATTTTCTTCTCGAAAAAAAGACAGGTACAGAGAGAGATTGCGGCACATTCGCGAGCAGACTCCCGATTGAAGTAAGTGGTATTTTTTACGTATCAATGGGGAGGGGAGCCCCAGATCAGCTATGACAAAATACGGATCTTCGTTAAGTAGGGTGTTTGCAGGTTTGGTTCCTTAAAAAAAAGTTTCAGATATGTTATTTTACATGAAAACACAATAAAAATTGCCTCAAAATTAATTAACGTTTCCCAAATGTCTATATCTCCTCTACTGCTTTTTTTTTTTTTTTTTAATCTGATGGCATTTTCTGAAACACCAGTCTTTATTTTGGGATTTCCAGTAGACATGGGTAAAATCATGTCAAAATTAACTAGTTTATAATTTTTTTAAAAAAAATCTGTTGTTCATTCTCCGTCGGCCCTGAATAGGCTACATGCCCTTATTCCATTGAAAAACTTTTTCCGTCATGTGTAAATGGGGCTGTGCATTGATGAATCATCGTATTCCTGAACATAAATTTTCTCGATTACGAAAGTGATCAAAAATCGGTTGCGTTCATCGCTTGAACAAGATTTGTTGGAAGACTTTATTCTTTATACATAGAAAGATCATATACGTTTGATTACGACAAAGTGATTGACGATCTTGTATCTAGCTCCAAAGAATTAGGTAGATATTTGAAATTGTGAGTGTAACTGAGGCATAATGAAGATATTAATATTAGGATACATTTCTGGCATTCATATTAATATTATATTATATTAGGCTACAGTATGCAATTCAGTAGAAAATTTCAATCAATTTGATATTAGAACTGATTTATGAGGAAAGAAACACATTATTTCTGTCAGTGCTTTAATTATTTAGTGTTTCAAAGTTGACTTGAGATTAGTTTTTACTTATTGCACATGTATATATTTTGGGTTTCCTAAAACATGACACTCATATTTTTAAATAAATGGTTTAAATTCATTACAAAAAAAAAAAAAAAAAAAACAATAGCACTATATAAATAACTGAAAGCACCAATTCCGGTATTGTGTGTGTTTACAATAAAAAATAATAATGCCAATTACACAGTGTATGAGTTACTATTAAAATGTTCCTACGTCAGATTTTTTGTAATTAATGTTTTGCTTTTGTATGAATATATGGAATACTATTTACGGGTTCGAAGATGGACTTTTATATGTAATACATATGAAGAATGCCAAGTACATTTTTTACATTTTTATACAGTGGGCCCTCATTTCAGTTTAGCAGGGTGGGCCCTATGGTTGCCAGTCCGCCCCTGGTTTCACGTGCTCCCTGCCGCAAGTGTAACCTGAATTACAGTAGTTTTTTTTTTTTTTCAGTTCGAATTACAATTGAACGGTTCGCAGTAAGGGTAACGAATACGTTCATTAAAGCGATGGACTAGTCATGCCTACTGGTAGAGGGAACTTACTTTATAATTGGAAGTCTACCGATGTATCCAGTAATGAGATTGGAGCATCAGGGCTACCTCACATCCATCTTTTCGTACAAGAAGGCATCTTCTTTGCTATTTAGTTTTAGATATCGACTTTAGATGAACGAGCTATTCTCTTATTCAGTAAACATCTGGATAATACTTATCATTTTAGATGTTCAGGCTATTTCTGTCTAGTAATATTATTAGTTTTAATTGACCTTATTTCAGTGTCGTGTGGACTCTTAAATACTGGGTAAAGTATTTTGAGAATGCTCTCCAACTTATATGGTAAATATATCTATGTGTATTGTTTACTTAATCGAAAATATGAATCTAAAATTTAGTATATTATCTTAACCTTATACATTCACATTGTCACTCAAACCCCGCTCCCTGTGTGCGATATCTACTTTTGAAATTATACTTCTGTATTTCTATTAACAGGAAAGGTTAACTGCAAATATGGTTTATTTTGAGATACATAGATTGTATCTCATTCACTAATACCTTCCAAGAACTTATATCGTTATAATAAAATTAAAAATTAAAATATAAGCACTCAGGATTTTTCTTAAACACTAAAAGTCAATAAGAAGGGCTAAAAGTCCGAGTATGGTATCTATTTGTTGATGGAAACGAGGAAGTTGGAAACTAATGTTGATCACTTTCCAGTATGTACACTCATGTCCAAAATTATTGTCGCATGTCTATAAATACGTTGTTGTAGGGATATAATTTGATAACGAATTCGCCCGGTATTTCTTAAAATGTTAGTATGTGTATAATCGGCTAAGACATGTATGTGGCAAATGTCGTGTCAAAAGAACAGTAAATAAGAACAATAAAACGAAAATAAAACTTTCTTGTCCATTTAGCAATATTTTGTTTTACTCATTCTAATTTATAATTCTTTTCCTATGAAATTTACCACAAATATAAATTTCCCGATTATACACATAGTATCAGTATTAGAAGTACCCTGGAAAATCATTGTCAAGTTATATTCTTACAATAAGACAGTTATAGACATGCGACAATCATTTTGGACCTGAGTGTACATGGCGATTCTGTTTTTCTTTTCTTTGTTTAATCTTGGAAGTAGTCATAGCGATTCGCAACTTTTATACAGGTGGTAGAAGTATCAAAGAACAAAAGTAACCATTATGGCCATGGATGGAGATGGATGTCTCTGCCAGCAAGGAAGCCTATTTCTCTGTAAATTTGAGGGAGGAGGGCATTCGCATGCAGAAGGTGTATATATGAGGATTTTAAGACAAATTGCATTCAAATTATGCCAAATATTGCGTATTCATAAACACTATGCGGGGGCCCACATGAGCTTTGCGGGAGGCCCGGGCCCCCAGGATCGATGCCCTTGTCTGACAGTCAACTTTTCATATATAAATATCTTTTACAACATAATTCGGAATAAGAAAAGAAACAGAGAACAAAATAGTATTAATTACTTAGTAGTTGTACAATGGATGTTAGTTTCGTTTTTGAAAATAACAGTTATATTAAAGTATATTTTGTATTACGAAACACAAAGTTTTCCTTTATGAGACATACAAAAGTTCAATTGCATTAATAACTATAGGCCGTTGTTCACAAATATATTTGAATGCAAATTTAAATCATATGAATGGAATTACATGATATTGAAGAACTGTAGCTCTTCCTGAATACGTTATTTATAACATGCAAAAGCCATTCAATTCTGTTTAGCCAGTTGAAAGATGCGAAAAATACAGCGAACAACTTTTAATAATGTTATTATTTCACTTGTGATGTTAGTAGCATTGAAAAATGTTGTATATTAAAACCATCAGGCTATAGTTATTCATTAAGGAAATTTCGAATGAATGATATATTAAATAATGTAATATTACGTACGTATAATTTCTGATAAATGAATAAATACAGTTTGTTTCGTTGTTCAAATTAGATCCATTGTGATAACAAAACAATACTAATTCTAAGAGGATAGTTATTTGATTTAGTGAATTGAGCCAAATTTAATGTTTATTTTCAGAACAAAGTAGTTTAGACAGAAATTACTGCTTGAAATGCGAGACTAATCCACTATCTGCTTATTTTATATGAAAACTTAGTACTGCCACTGTAGGTTGGAAATGGATTACGCGCATTAACCATTTGATCAGGTAAGGGTCCCAAACGGTAAAATTACTGAATAAATTTGAGACAAAAGGGGGCCTCGGTGGTTCAGTGCTAGAGCGTTCACCTCTGGTGCATCGGGTCCTTTGTTTGATCCCACTTCGTGCTAAGCAAGCTTTGTGGTGGACAAAAATCATCTGCGTGCGTCTTCTCGGGCTTCTCCCATTTCCTCCCACTTTCTTCATTCCACACTTTCATTTATTCTCATTATCACCATGTCCGTTAGTCTAGCCGGCAGAATCGTGGTACGTAAATCTTAAAGACTTTATTTTAGATCTTAACATATATATATATCATAACGTAACTTCGAATATATTGTGTGACATTTTGCTCCTGATTCTGGTAGTGAGTGAAACAAATACGCTAATACTTTGCAATTCAAACCTAATCCGTTCCTTACTGTTCGACTTCTAAGATAATTTTTTCACCAAACATGAATTTTCAAACATAAGTCCTAGTAACTTGAATGTTCAAAATGATTTTTTTACACTAGATTCTAAGATTAAATCTTCACAAATGAAAATATGTGAATTAAAATTTAAAATAAGGACATTTAAATTATTCAAACCCTGTGTTTATCTTTAAAAGAAAAGAGAGAGAGAGAGAGAGAAGAAGAAATTATGATGGAACATGTGGAAATTGAAGGAGATGCAATTACTAGTTATAACGAGAACAACCTACCATGATAGCAATAGGAAACTGGGAGAACGAACACACAAACACCCACGAATACCTTTCTTGCTAGTTTAATGGCTAGTGCGTGTATCTTTGGTGCATGTGGTCCCGAGTTCAATTTGCGGTGGGAGAACATTAAAATTTCAATCCATTTGAACATTGGTTCAAAATACACCTTTAACTGTAGGTACACGTCTTATATAGCGACACTGCTGAAAAGGGACGCTAAATTTGAACATCTCTCTCATATATGAGTATACATACTGGGAATTCGAATTTCGAGAAAATAGTTGTTCGAATGCTGGAGAGGTTGGATTTGGTTGCAATACCGTATAAAAACATCTGATATATCTTAAATTAACGAAACCTATTTTATTATATTTTATTAATGACGAATATATATTTTGTTACGAAACGCTAAATAGCATCATATAGAATGAATATTTTTAGTAGGTAATCTTTTAAATCACTACATAGCGAACTTTAATATGAAAATTAATATTCAATCCTATTGCTCTTTTAAAGATATTTCGCTGCCTATGAAGAAGGCATAACTATCTAATTTTACCATTTTTTTTTAATGAAATAAGCTATTTACTAAAAGCAATATATATTCATTTTCTGTATTAATAAATCACGGCGAGTTAATGTTAATTCACAAAGACTCTCCAAAATATATTAAAATACACAATTGCGCACTTTCAGAAGAAAGTGCATAATATACATTTATCTTAGTATAGTTTGCTAATACTCATGCATGAAAGAATAATTTAAATTTCTTAAGGCTTCTCAGCAAGCATTTCACACTCGCATTTCTACCATGGTTATTTCATCACTATTGCTAACTAGCAACTAAATTTGTATTATTAAATTTTAAATAGCAAACAAAGAACTGAAGAAATGTCATTATTATTGTTACTTTTCTATTGCATTAATTGTCTGTCTATTCTAATTTATTTCAGATATTAAACGTTAATACTCAACCTAGTATTTTATAACTTTCTTCCCGGAGTGTATAGTTGCATGGCCGTAAGACATTTGGCCATTTTCTTTTCATACCTTTTAAGGGGGAAGGGATAATAGTGTTCTAATGTCAGGGAAGAACTAAAGGTGTCTAGGAGCCCTTCTTGTTTCAACGTTTCTATTCCGTCGACTATCCTCTTAGTTTTGTGTAAGCATGTACTTTATGTGCAGTTGTAGACTAGGTGGTAATTAAACCAAAGGAAAATGATATAATTCCTTTACCGTTTTACAACTGAAATCTCTATGCAGCACATGAATGAATTTCTGATTTATTTATCAGAGCCTAGGTCTAACAGCTTAAGATAGAACCTTACAATTTGGACACTATATGGGATTTGTGACATAAGGTAGCACTAAACAATATTTTTTGGACATTTGAAATACAAGAAATATCGTAAAAGTGGGGAAAGGGGAGGGTTTTGTTTTATGAGGATCAATATTGAAACGGGAAGGTAAGATTTAGTAGACCAATAAAGACTGTGAAGCTTTCTATTCTTAAGATGCTAAATTATAAGAAAGAAAAAAGTTAAAATTTTTCTCCCTATCTTTTATAGATTTTGCGTTTTCTCGATTTCAGGTCTTTACGTTGTTTTAAATATGTCAGCATGTGTCTGTCCTACCAAATTGAAAATTGTTGGCAGTCTCCAACTTGTGCAGAGTTAAACCATTGATCTCTTAACATTGTTGCCTAAAATAACGTGGGAGGGATGAGATCAGAGCCCACAGTTGCAATATTTTTGGGCATTGAAGACATGTTTGGGAAGAGGAAACAACTGACGTAGAGGTCTGTTTTTTGTGTGCATGTAGTCCGTGGTTATAAGTTTATACACATAAAGTTTCAGACCTCTAGTTGCTCCCATGGCCCTAAAGAAAAATAGCTGAGCTGGAGAAAATATCGAATGGGCCTGGATAGAACAATCTGAAACTTTTGGAATATTTCGTACTTTAGTGTACCATAACACAAAGAAATTCGCTTTTTTGTATTTGTGAGCAGAAGGGGTAAAAATTCATAAACCATGCTAAGTTTGAGTTTCAACGCATTACTTGTACAGCCATCAGCAAAAGTATCTCCCCCCTAAGTGCTCTAATTCCATTACTTGGTGTCCAGGTAATTTGCAGGTTGTAAAACGCTTGGACAGATGCAACCCAACTTACACGTAACTTTTCTCCGCACAATAGTAGGTAGGTCTTTATGCAAGGGAAATTGTCTAGCACTGAGTCAGGTCTTTATTCAAGGAAAATTGTGAGTAGATGACACACGAAACATTTCTCCATTCTGAGATGAATCTCCATGGTTCAGAGCGTATTGTCCACTGAACACCATATATTATTTCCAATATTGCTGGGAATACAATGAATTATTTCATTATATATGGTATGTTCAAAGAAATAAAAACACTGACCACGGATGAATCAGAAAATTCTTGAAAGTAGGCGAAAATATCAAATCTAGAACAACTGCAGGAGATAAGTTTGTAAATGGCTTCATTGACAGAACTTCTCCAATTCTTCTCATTCCAACATCTTCTTCTTCCTGGAGACATGGTTTCGCTTGTCACACTGAGTATGCATTGAAATTGAAATTAAAACATTTGAAAAAGTTAGGATCTGACGGAGAGTTGAACCCGGGTCCGTAGAATACAAATTCAATGCTCTAACCACTTATCTACCGCATCACTTCACCGTCCACCCAAACTATTAGCTAGTTAAAATAGTTTCATGGAAGACAACACACAATACTAATGATCGTGTAAAGAGACGTTCCTTATGTGAGTGTAACAATGATTTACTCGTGACTTTCCTCTTTAACTCGAAAACAAGTTATATAGACGTTCCTCAATGGGAAATGTTCTTCAAATTGGAGCTACGTCATTGTTTTCAACGATGGTCCCGATTTACAGTACAATTCTTCATCACCTTAGCTTACAATTTTCAAAGAAGAAAAGACGGCAAACCTTATTTTCACATCCTTTTGAATTGTATCAACACGCGTAAAAATAGAAAGTTATATTTCGATCTTCCGTAACTGCTAGTTGATTTTCTTATCTTGGTAGGAGGAATTTATAGCGAAGTGTGTAGGGTGTTCGATTTTTTTTTTAGTTTAGCGTCCCTTTCAGCAGCGAGGCTATATGAGACGTGGACCTACTGATTAATGTGGAATCCGAACCACATGAGCTCCCGCCGGGAATCGAACCCGGGTCTCCCACGCCAAAGGCGCGTACGCTAACCGCTTAGCCACGGAGGAGCTCTGTAGGGTGTTCGAGTCCCTCTGTAGTAGCACGAGTGGTCTTTTAATTGTCCTCAATGCTTCTGTGTCCGTGTCTCTGTCGAGTCTAGTAGTCCTGAAAAAGTGGTTGAATTGAAAAATGTCAGAAAGCTTTTCTTTAAAAAGTGTGAAAACAGGAGACTCTTAACGCAGCAACCCGGGTTCGAAACCTCTCATGGCAACTACTTTTTTCTTTATTTGGAGTTATTTTTACGTAATTGGTATTGTAATTCTTAAATCCTTTATTATTATTATTATTATTATTATTATTATTATTATTATTATTATTATTATTATTATTATTATTATTATTATTATTATTATTATTATTATTAATGCTAATTTATACATTGTTTTATTAAAAAATAAATCATCGCCTCAAAAATATTTCATGTAAACAAATTGCTCAGCCTTGAGACTCGTGCACTCTTGAAAAGTTATTTCATGTAGATCCAAGTCTATTCCCCCTATAGGAACTCTGATATTGTGATTCTAAGAACAGTACGACTCTCTACATCTTAGTGTAAGAAAATGTCATGACTTGGCTGTTACGAAACACTGAAGTTGATAAATCTTATGATCTAAGATAACACAGCCACACACACCACACACACACACAAATAATAATAATAATAATAATAATAATAATAATAATAATAATAATAATAATAATAATAATAATAATAAAAGTTCTGTGCACCGGACTCCAATGTATGAATTCGATGTATTTTGTTACACAGAATCCAAATTGTAAAATCCGAGGCAATTGACTGTGTCAATTCCTTTTTACGTAATAGTTTACAGCTACGCAAATAAAAAAAACGAAACTGCTGTTCAGCGGACCCCAAGGTATGAATTAAATGCATTTTATTACACAGAATCCAAATTTCGAAATACTAGGACGATTGACCATGTCTCTTTTGATTTATGGGCGAAACAGCAAAATCCACCCTATCCCAAATGACATATATCCTCCTTATCCAAAATCACTTTATGTTTTTCGCCCTTAAAAAAATTTGACACGATCGATCTTCCTAGGGTTTCGAAATTCGGATACTGTATAACAAAATATAACGATTCCATAGCCTGCGGTCCGCTGAGCAGAACTTTTGTGTTTTGTAACGCTGTGTAACGTGTGTCCTCGCTATCTGAATTCCCTTAAGTTTCTCGCCCATAAAAAGGAATTGACACGGTCAATCATCATGGGTTTCATGGGTTTCTGAAATTTGGATTCCATGTAACAAAATACATCGAATCCGTATCCTGGGATCCGCTGCACAGAAATTTTGTTTCTTGCATAGCTGGATTATATGTACAATCTCTATCCAAAATCGCTCAAGTTTTTCGCCAATAACAAAAGCATGAAACGATCGATCTTCCTGTAGTTTCCAAATTTGGATTTTGTGTAACAAAATACATCGAATCCATACCCTGGGATATGGTGCGCCCATATCTCTGCAATGTATTTTATTTGTATTTGTGTGGCTTTGTAGTTTATCCCTATTATATCAGTAGACATAGTTCTATATCTACATTCATTTGCACTTCTTATATACATAAATAATACGAATTATTACTCGTAGTTACTTAATAAATGGAAATATTCCACATACATTGCAATATATTGCACTGGATTACCAAGATACATCACAATAACTGGTGTCGCAGGATCGTACCTTCCGAAGTTGAGCTTGAAAGACATTACCATTTATATCTTTTCTCGAAGCCATTCCGTGTGATTTTGAGCGTTTCGTTTTAGACACTATTTCCGTTTTCAGGATAAGATAGTAACCATGCTTAAAGAAAGTACTAAATCATATTCTGATAGTTCTGTTATCAGGTTGTCGGAAAAAGTCTTGACACATTTGGTCTATGTTTTAGAACATGTATTTGACAACACAAAAATACATATATATTGCCTATTTTGTTCAATAATATTGTGCCATCTTTCAGCAAGCTCCAGAATTTCTCGTTCATAGTAGAATCTGTCTTTATCCGCAAAAAACTGAAGAAGGTGCTGATCTATAGCCTCATCGGAACTGAATGTTACACTAAACAAGAATTGTTGAAGAGAGCGAAACAAGTGCTAGTGCAAGTCTGTCGTAGCAAGGTCGGACGAGTATGGTGAGGGTGGCAGTACATCTCATTCAAGTTCTGACAGTTTTTGACAAGTGACCAAACTTGTGTGTGGTTTCGAGTTGTCGTGGTGGAACACGACCCCTTTACGATTAAAGAGTTCTGGCCTTTTCTAGATCATGGCTTCGTCTAAACTGTTCAATTACCGACAGTACTATTCGGAATCGATTGTTTTCTTCTTAAATAGAAGCTCACAAAAATCGATTTTGTAAAATTCCACAGCACTGAGAGTATAATATTTATCTGATAAATGTCTACTTTCGATATCGTTTGACGCAAAAGACCCCTTCGGGACCACGAACGTTTGGAAACCACGTTGTTTTACTTTCTATCAAACAATTAAATGCGTGTTTTTCGCGGACAGTATTACACTGTTCAACAAATTTTGATCGAAAGTGTGTAAATTCTTTGAAATTGCGATTTTTACATTCATTTAAGCATAATATGAAAGGAAATGATAATAGAAAAATTTTCTTAGCTCAGGTTGTGAAAAAACGCCCTTGTACAACAGTAGCTGTGTATATATACAAATGTATTAATATTTATAGAACATTTAAGCAAAATCCTTGTAAAAACCTACATTTCACTTTTTTTTTTATCTATTTCACTGTGATGTGATAAGCTGGGGAGTTAAGAAGTACCCTAACCTATAGCTTTCTATACCCTTGTACAGTGAAACCTCTACTAACGGACACCTCTGTAAAACGGACACCTCTCATAACGGACATATTTTGTAATCCCCAAACAATGTAATAGGGAAAACCATGTTGACAAACCCCTCTAAGGCGGACACTCCCTAGTACGGACACGGACAGTCTTTTCTGTCTTTTATAGGTATTATTTACCTCCATATTACGGACACTTTCTCTATAAACAAGTTGAAAAGTACAGAAAAAGTACATTTTCAGTAATGCATACATGTATCACCAAGGAAGCATTGTAATAGCATTTTTCCTCGTCAACTGGCTGTTCAGAAACTCAGATGAAGCGTCTTTGTTTAACAACACCCTCATATCCTTTGCTTGTATTCCACTCCCACCCAACCTGTTTTACAATCAAAAGTGATTGACAGTTGCCTGCCATTTGGGATGACACGTCATTCTACTGTTCCGCTGGAATCAAGCAGAAGACATGTTTGGTATTTTTTGTCCGCATATACGCATATTGCCTTAGTGCCTCTATTTGTAGAAGAAAACCTTTTTAAGTCATTCTGTATCGAATAAGCAATAAGGTGTAAGTTCTTGTGAGCTTTCGAAATGCCGTGAGAAGCGCTAATGTTAAAATGGAATTGATTGAATTTTCGAAGAATACTGAGGTGTGCGAAGGATAGCTGAAAATTTTTGTATCGGTAAAACACAAGCACTTGAGATAATATAAAACCAAGACATGTTAATAAAGTTGTGGTGTGAAAATGACAATGAAAATAGTGTCTCATTGCTTTGAACAAAGTTGGTGTGCAAATGAATGGTTTTGTAGAGTGCGGAATGAAAAAAAAATCCTGTGTTAGGGTCGATGCTAAAAGCTAAGGATTTGGAGGTAGCAACAGAAATGGATGTTTCAGATTTCAAGGTCTCGAGCGAGTGGTTAGAGAAGTTTCGAATTAGACACAAAATTTCTTTCAAAGCGATTTGTGGAGAATCCGCAGATGCCGACATGCCCACAGTCATAAAACTGTTTGATAAATTACCTTCAATAGTTTGTAATTACATATCACCTTCTTTACTAATTTACGTAAGAATTGAATTGAATTGACTTTTAGTTTAACGTCCCGTTCAGCAGCGAGGCTATATGAGACGTGGACCTACTGATTAACGTGGAATCCGAACCACATGAGCTCCCGCCGGGAATCGAACCCGGGTCTCCCACGCCAAAGGCGTGTAATTTACGTAAGAAAATATAGAAACCTCTCTATAACGGACATTTTTTGATTCCCCACGACTGTCCGCTTTAGAGAGGTTTCACTGTACTTCCTTTTTCAAAATTGCGCAAATACCAGTTTCAGAGCGATACAGAAAATAAAGTAACCGTGGTCAAGTTAAACATTAACAATTCCGTAATAAAAATCAGTATTAACATCAAAACATGAAAAATATGTACAAATACCTTTTTGTGCAAGAACTACACTGCAATGTAGACAAAAGTTTCAAGTGATCCCTTGTACAGAATTATGTTTATTTTATTTTGAGCGTCTTCGCTTGGCTTGCCTTTTGTAGGTTACATCTGGAGCATCCCTTGCAATAGTCCAACAGTAGTCGGCCAATATGTTAGAACTCCACTTTCCCTCATATCTCTTCTCCATGGCTGCAATATCTTGATGGAAACGCTCACCATGTTCGTCACCTACTGCTCCACAATGTTCGGGAAAGAAGTCTAGATGTGAATGAAGAAAGTGGAGTTTCAGAGACATATTGCAACCAAGATTTTCGTAGCACAATAACAACTTTGCTACGAGTTGTTTGTAATTTGTTGCTCGGTGTCTTCCTAAGAACTGTGAATAAACACTCTTCAAGCTTTCCCACGCAGCTTTCTCCTCACCTTGGAGAATTTCGTCGAACTTGTGATCTTTGAATAGTTGCCTAATCTGTGACCCTATGAAAACACCCTCTTTAACTTTGGCACCACTTAATCGAGGGAATTGTCCTCTTAGGTACTTATAGGCCTCATCCTCTTGGTTCATGCTCTTAACAAAACTTTTCATAAGACTTAATTTAATATGTAGAGGGAGAAGCAAAATTCGGTTACGATCTACCAGTGGTTCATGCTGCACATTTTTCACTCCCGGCTGAAGAGTTTCTCTGGTACTCCAATTACTTTTGCGGTAATGAGATCCACGATCTCTACTGTCCCATTCACATATAAAGCAACAATACTTTGTATACCCTAACTGCATACCTAGCAACAGTGCTATTACTTTAAGGTCACCACAAATGAGCCACTGAAAATCGTAATATTTAATGGCTTGAAGTAAACGTTTCAAGTTTTCATAAGATTCCTTCATATAAACTGCGTAACCTACAGGAATTGAAGGAAGTTCATTTCCAATATGTAAAAGCACTACCTTTAAACTCACCTTGGACGAATCTATAAAGAGCCTCCACTCCGTAGGTTCGTAATTAATTTTAAGTGCCCTCATGAGACCATTTACATCTGTACATGCCACAAGTGTGTCTTCCATAGTAAAAAATGAAGTGAACATCTTCTCCCTATTCCGATACACTGAAATATTTACTTTTTCCTGCAATAAATTCCATTGCTTTAAGCGTGACGCTAAACTTTCGGCTTTGCTTTTCGAGAGGTCCAAGTCTCTGATTAGATCACTTAGTTCCTCTTGAGTAAGTCTAAGATCAGAAAAAAGATCGTATTCTTTAGGTGGGTCAGGAACAGGTAGTCCTTCTCCATGTGGAACAGGGCACATTGCAGAAGGAATGTTAGGATAGATCAAGGCCCGCTTCTTTTCGTGGAAATTCCCTTCTTGACGGAAGGAACCATAAAAAAAAACAGTCTCTGATGTGGTCGCTTGGCTCCCTCCAAATCAGGCATTGAGCGCCCCTTCCCATTAATCCAATTTCTTAGATTGCTGGCACAAGTGTTACACACAATGTGTGGTGCCCAAGATTTATCTTGGTCTCCAATTTTACAACCAAAGTAATTTTGATAGGCTTTTCCTATTAGTGATGTTATAGTCTGCTTTTGTGAGGAAAATGTCACTTCTCCACACACGTAGCAGAAGCTATCCGCACTGTTTACACAATTTGTTTATTGAAATCCTCAAAATGTCACTTGAAATAGTTCAGACAATTATTTAAAAATATACATTCGAAATACCAGTATTTTTGGGTACTTGTAGTTGTATTTTTATGTCCTGCACTACACAAACGTCACACCCAAAACGCTGATAACTGCACTAAACCTGTCTTTTCTAACAATAGCAGAACACTGCTGAGATAAGGAACACAATGAAACCAAGCGTTCATATAGTTTCTCCAGTGTTTCCGGATCAGTGTAACATTTTGCCCCAAACGAAGCGAATATATTTATTTTTAAAGCGTTATTATTAGACATGCCTGTAAAACGAAAAGTAGAGCTAATATTCGAAAATAACTTTCAAATTCGTGATCAGCACCACAAAATTAATAAGAATTAGCTCATTTTGTTCAATTTACATTTTCGTTGTTGAACAGTGTTATCTGTCCTTACTTATGGATGATATTAAAATAAAATAATACACACTACCTCATGTCATTTCGCCAAATTAGAACAACATTCTTCGACATCGTAGCGAAAAGTGTATTTGTTTTTTTATGCATTGGAAATCAAAGAGTGAAGGCAATAAAAACAAAACATGGAAAATTTTCTATGTGAAGCACTTTGCCTCTATCGATAAATCATACTTCTTGGTGATGTAATAGATAACAACGTGGATTTGTAGGGTCCTCTGATCGATTCTCTTTAAGTCATATGTTTTTAATTATCCACTCAAACGAGAAAAGCAAATTGTGTAGATACAAAACATGTCACTTTAGTAGACACATTAATGCGAAAAGATATTATCATTTCTTGCATACCAAACTGTGGACAATGAGTTAGTGAATAGAGTTTTTCGATCTTCTTTTCATAAACAATGCCCATCGTGTTATCGTCGGTAAAGCTCTACACCAGTGATCACCTCAATAGCTTTGAGGGACACTGTCAGTAGATCGTGTTAACTCTCCAGTTGGCTAACCTTGAAATGTAAGTTTGTAGGCAATAAAGAAGTGTAAGTTTATTTTTTTAAATGTTGGTATTGTTTTTGGTTCATAGCTTTCAATAGGATTTGAAAATTGTACCGTAGCTCAGAAGCTTCATAAGTTTGGCGATCAATGCTCTACACTATAGATCTTAAAGTCACAGGATTTTGATGAAAACAGTCCATTTATTATTATTATTATTATTATTATTATTATTATTATTATTATTATTATTATTATTATTATTATTATTATTATTATTATTATTATTATTATTATTATTATGACAAAAGAAGAAAAGAGAAAGTCACACAGTCGAAGCTATTTATAGGAACAGAAAAGATATATGTTAGGTGTTTCTTAAGTTTACACATGAACGCAATAATATTGTTACGTTTATGAATTTACAGATTGAATTATCATTTTAGGACAAGAAGAAATGGAGTATACATAGTTGTTTGCTGATAACAGTAGTGAATTTTGTTTCGCTCTTCTTCTAGATAGGAAGGTGAGGTGACATCTTAAATAGGATCGTTCTTGTGACTAGAGTTGTAAGTTTGATCACTATTTACAATTTGTGCACAGTTAGGAACAATTTCAGAATTGCTAGGAAACAATGCTAGTTCTTGACCAGTCACATTCTTAGCCCATACTAATAGTACGGATAAACTTTATGTATTCATCAATTATTGTTTACGTTCTCAGACAGTACAAATCAAGGTTGATACTGAAGACGTAGTTTTCTGTTGTTGATTTTTCACCTGTGAAGAAAGTCATTTCAACTCTAAGAACCAGGAAATTGAACACTTGTCATGTTAATATTGTAATGTTTGGTAGAGTCAAATGATAGACCGGGTGTCTTTTCCCCTTCATCAAGTTTTATTACAAATATAATAAGTACAAGTGTCTTTAATTCAATGTCTCTTCCTCAATGACCAAGTGAAGGAAAATGTTTTGCCGGGTGCCCCTTCCACTCAAGGCAGTTTCCAGAACACTTTGGCAGGTTGTTGGTTAGGCTTGGATTATAAGTTTAAGATGGATCCCTAGCCCAGTGCGGCATAGGGTAAGGAAGAGGTGCTCCTAGTCCACAGCGACATAGGAAGGTAAAGGTTAGGCGATCAGTTGGTCGACTGATGCTGGGTCCCTCGGTGGTCTTCCTTTTATTTGTCCTCCTCGGGTCCTTCCGTGAGGTCCGTCTGCTTTCGGTATTCCTCGGTCTTCCGTGTTGGTTTGCTGTCTGCTATGTTGTTTATAAATAATAGCACGTTGAGTTGACACGTGCGTCTGTTATGATGTGGGAATCCTTGCACCCCCCACACTGGAAAAAAATAATCTGGAAGATTATTTTGAGAAAATACACAGTTGTAATTAGTAAAAAGTAACTGCACCAACACTGACACACTTGATACTGTTTAGACACAAGAAAACACTATAAACACTATGATACCAATAGCACTTTGAAAAACTTGTTGTGAAATATACACATAATGGTAATAACACTGTAGTTCTGTCCCAAGTAAGCAGGATCAAAAACAGTTTATCATTTCCCTCAAAGTGGGTAGAAGTGTCATCACTGTGATGAATAAATATATCAGTTTATTAAGGATCGGTCACTTCCGATATGAGTAGTCTATATCAGTGAAGTCTCTTTCGTAGTATTAGGAGGCGCCAGTGAATTGAGTCTTCCTAATGGTGAAGGTATGTTTAGCCAATTGGTTAAGTTTTGTTTTGTAGCGGGGCTTATGAAAGGCGAGGCACAATTTAATTATTACTAGAACGAATGAAAAGAAAAGAATCAGTTTTGGAATTTAATAACTTCTTTTCTTAAAAAAGAAAAAATAGAGTATGTGAGTGAATTTCTGGTCACTCTGTATAATGTTATCAAGAGCCTGATCTTATGAACATCCTGTATAAGGAGAAGTGACGTAATAAGCATTCATGTATGTTCGTATTGAAGAAGTGATGTTGAAGACAAGAAAGCATTGTATTTCGACCTTGCAAGGATTAATGACTTTTGAAACTAAAACAAAAGAAGAGGAAAAAATGTTGATCTTGCATTTTGAGAGAACGGAAACACAAATTGTAACGAAGTTGAATAATAGAATGAGATATAGTTTATAGTTGAAATAAAGAAGTGCGAATTTATGTCAGTGCATCTCTCTCTCTTTTTTTTCTGGTGTTAGTTCCTCTTCTTTTCCTGGTAAGTATTAGAAATTTTGTTAAATTCTTCTTCTTGGATTTGTGCCTTTTTCTTCTTAATCTTGTGTTCCCTCAGTTTGGTTTTCGTAAAATGGTTTTAAACGATCCACCGCAATTTCTTGAATTCTGTCCTTGAATTTAGACGGTAATTCTACTCTATACAAATTTGAATTTATCTTCTCCAGGACGCGTGCCGGGCCGTCGTAGTGAACTGTGAAATGTTCGGGTAAACCTACTTTCCTTGTGGGATAATATACCAAAACAAGGTCCCCTGGATTATAAGTTGTCTGTCTATGGCGCTTATCGTAAAACTTCTTTTGTTTATTATATGCCTGTTCCAGGTTGTCTCGTACTTTCTTTCTGATGGCCGCTAGTTTATTTCTGTCAATTTGTATATGTTGTCTTGATTCTAGCGTACATTCTGGCGGGGTCCTGGGTTCATAACCAAACAACAAGAAACTTGCAGAATATTTGGTCCCTCCTTATACGTACGTATTGATGCCAAAAATAACGTGCGGTAACCATCTTTCCCAATCCGTGTGGTGTTCTTGCACGAAAAACTTTAGACAATTCTGTATGATTTTATTAGTTTGCTCTACTAACCCTATGGAAGCATGATTATATGCGGGTGAGTACTTATAGACGAAATCGTACTTCTGTGCCAAATTTTGTAAACGAGTTGCTCCATGTACTGGGTGTCGGTCCCAATATAATGTTGTAAAAGCTCCAAATTTAAGAATAATATCATGTTCCAGAAATTTCTCTATGTTTTCCGCGTTTATGGCGTCTACTGTCTTTGCAATGACATATCGTGTGGCTAGTTCCGTGGCTATTAGTATGTATTTATTTCTTCCTTCTCTGCTTGGTAGGGGCCCTAACTCGTCATATATCCATGTTGTTGCTATCTCTCCCACCGGGTGATGTAAGAGTTCGGCTTGTTTCTTCTGTGCTAGTTTCTTCAGATGTTGACATTCAGTACACATGCGTATCTTATTAGCAAGATAGTTTTTCAGATATGACATATAAAATTTCTTGATAGCGGTCTTGTATGATTTTGAAAATCCAAAATGCGGATTGGTCGCCTGGCGGTGGAAGGTTGTGAACCACAAATTAGCTAAGGACTTTGGTATGCATAAAAGATGTAGTAATCCATAATCGGGGTGGTTTTGTTTTCGATATAAGATGCCGTTTTTAAGACAAAAAAATCTTGCTGATCTGACTGTGGAGATCTTTTCCGGCTCCCTTCCTTCTAAAACGGATATGATGTCTTTGTAATTTTCATCTCTGCGCTGCTCTCTTGCGATATTCGGTAAAGGCTCATTATTTCCTGCTTCTATAGTATTAACATGAAGGCTGTTTGATTTAAAAGCATAATAGTCCTCCCCTTTTTCTTCGTCATTTTCTACTTTTTCGCCTTCTTTCTTAATATCTTGGGCCTGTTCTAGCCTACTGATTATATCTGCTGAGTGTTTGGATCCAGGCAAATATTGTATATCAAAATCATAATCGGCTAGAAATAACTTATATCTTGTGTACTTCCCGACTTTGTCCGGCTGGTTATTCATCGTCGCGATACACTTTGCGTCTACATATAGGTTAAATTTTCTATTTAATAGAAAATAGCGAAATTTACGCAATGTGTATATGAGAGCGTACAATTCTTTTTGCCATGTGCTTGCTTTCTCTTCACTTTTCGTTAGACTCCGGGAACAATAAGCAACCACCTTCTCAGTGTTAGTTTTTGGGTCATAGCAGGCGAGTAGTCCTCCTGCTTGAGTTTGACTGCAATCGCTATAGACGCGGATTTCTAGCGAATCGTCAAAGTGAGCAAGTGATGGAGCATTTAGTATGTCTTCTTTTAATTGTTCAAAGAGAACATCGTGATTTTCTGTCCATTTAAATTTAGATTTGGATGTTACTAACTGTTGGAAAGGCTCAATTTTTAACGTAAAGTCTTTAATGTGGGCCCTAAGATATGAGCATAGGCCTATAAAGCTTTTGAGAATCCGTTTTGTAGTCGGTCTCTTGAAATTTCGTATCTTTTTAGCTATTTTTGGAGATATTTTAATGGATTCTCCACTAACAAGGTGTCCTAATACGTTAAGTTCCTGATAGCCAATATGTGTCTTCTTGGGTGATGCTCGAAAATCGTGTTTCCTAAGCTTCTGGAATAATAACTCCAAATCCTGCAAGTGCTGTGGAAAATTATACGAACTAGTAACAAGATCGTCAGCAAAATTTGTAATTCTATCTGGTAGTCCCTCCAAAATCATTCTCGTGGCGACACTTAGACTTTGGGAACTTGTTTTGGCCCCCATTGTGCATCTCAAAAATTCGTATGATTTTCTATTATGATTGAGCTCGAAGGTCATATATTTACGGCTCTTAGGATGCAACAAGATTTGGAAATATGAATTGGAAAGATCGGCAATGCTTATGAAAGTTTTCCCCTTTATAGAGTTTAGAACGTCCTCTGTTGCTTGAAATGGTACCGACAGATACTTGGTGTAAGTGTTACACTTCTGCAGGTTGAGAAATATTCGAAATTCCTTCGTATTAGGCTTCTTGAGCACAAGAAGTGGAGAAGAGAATTCATTATTGTCAGTTGGCCTGATTATGTTTGCTTTGATAAGGTCTTGAATTTGCTTATCTACTTGACTCCTAATATTTAATGGAATAGGTGGGGAGCGGTCGTGGAACACGGCATACTTAGAAATTCTGATTTTATGAACGTATCCCCTAAAATATCCGATATCATCAGGTGCATATGTAAAAACGTCTCTATATTTAAATAACAAATCATAAACTGCTTGCTTTTGTTTCCTGTCCAATTCGGGGTTGACGTCAAAAAGTTCTTTATTGAAAAGTGATTTTGTGTACTTTAACCGTTCTTCTGTTTCCTCTTTCGTTTTAAATTGATATGCCTTTTCAAAGAAATCGGGTTCTTCTAGGGCGTGAAAAGAAATTTCGTGCCCTTCCTCAAGAGCCGCCACTGGTGTATTCCTCTTTATAGTTACGCTCTTGCCATTTGGATTAGAAATTAACATTACCATTTTGCTTGTTTCTATCTTTTGATCAAGGGCATTTAAGTTATATTTCTCGCGTAATCCAGGAAGCAATGATACATATAGAAATTCTCTGTCAGCTATTTTTTTCTTTCCTGCTACTTGTACATATGTATGCGATCTTGGAGGGAAAGTTATTTGCTTAGTCAGATATAAACAATTGTGATCCGTCTGCGATATTATCTGAGTGGTTAAAGCTGACAATGTATTCTCTGTACTTTGAACTGGTAACTGCGGTTTCCTCGGTCGTTTAAAAAACGAGATTGTGTTCTTGTTTAAATCAATGGTGGAATGCGAACGTTGGAGAAAATCGATTCCTATTATTATTGGCATTGTCTCATCAATTACTCTGAAGTAATGAGTGAATGTTGTCTGACCTATTTTAAATTTTATTAATGCTATTTGGTTCAAATGAATGTTATTGCCTGAAATTCCTTTTATTATTGTCTGAAATGGAATTATATCTGTCCCAGGGGGAACGATTTGGGTGGGCCATAGGGAAACCGTACTCCCTGTGTCAATTATCGCATTCTGAAGGCCTAATCTAGTTTTAATTGTTAGATGCGACCTGTTATTTTCGTCGTCTAACGCAATATTTTCTCTTCTTTCCGCCAATTGTCCTAATTGTTCGTTTATTACAGGAATTTCATAGTTTTTGCCAGTTTCTTTTAGGTCTCCTCGTTCCGTGTGATGGTAACTGTCGGCCCCCTTGTCAAGGGGCTGCCTTATGCGTTTTTTTGACGCTTGTAGCAATTAGATGCCCCATGGCCCCGCTTCCGGCATATTGCACACACCAAAATTTGATCTTCCGTTGGAGCAGTTTGTTGATTATTCCGGGCTTGTCCCTGTTTTTTCTTCCCATTATTATTGTTTCTCCTTCCGTTTCCCTGGTTCCTATTCCTCGGATGGCTTCTGTAATTCGTCTGGGCTATCACCAGCGACAATTCTGCCATTTTATTGGCCAACGTAGAGAGGTCACTTTGTGATGGATTTTGCTCTGGGTGGGGAACGGTCTTAGGTTCCTGGCTTGAGGTTTGAATTTCTTGATGGTTGGGTTGAGAAATTGCCATGGAAGGATTATTTTGTTGTTGATATCCAGGTATATAGGTGTTCATTGGCTGTGTAACTGGTTGCATCTGCACAGGATAGGTATGATGGTATAACTGTTGTCCAGGATATATTGACTTTGGCTCAGTTGATAGGCCATAGGATGTATTATGCAGGTTAGGTATATTATTCTGGCCGTATAACATATGTAATTTTTGTGATAGCTCTGCGTGTTCTCTTTTCCTTAAAAGGTCATTAGCTGCTTCCAGTGTGTTTAATTTATTTTGTAGCGCTTCTACCGTTGCAAACCTTTCTAATGCTATCTTATTAAGGAAATCCCTCTGCAAACCCAAAGACAAATGGTGGATCTTTTGTTCTTCATTCGCTTCCGGTAATAATTGCCTTATTGCTCGTAGTTTACGTAAAAAGTACGAGTCTATTGGCTCGTCCATTCCCTGTTGTACCTCGAATAATTCCTGTTCTGCTTTATACGATGGGACTTTTGGTCTACATAAAGCTACTAACTTAGATTTTAGATTGTCATAAGTCATTGTATCAAATTGATTTTGATTTTTAAGCTGTAATACGAGATCTAGTGCCGTGTCTTGTAAATATATTGGTAAAATTTCCTTTTTCTTAGCCGGTGACCATGCCTGCATTGCTGCCATATGGTCGAATAGCATAAAAAACCTGTCCGGGTCCTCGTGCACGTGTCCCGCATACTTCGTTAAATGTGGCATATTAAAGGATAAATTCGATGCACCCTCTGTCATATTTGTATTATTCTCTCCTGATCTGTACGTCCGTTTACCTGACCTAGTTTCCGGCATAAATCGCACTCAGGAAAGGTAAGAAGAGAGGGAGGGAGGGAGGGAGGGAGGGATTATGTCAAATTTAGTTGAATTCTGATACTAACCTCGTCAGTGTTTAGATAACAAAGTTGAGAAAAAGAGCGCCCCGTACAAAACTCCGGTGCCTACACCATGTAATGTTTGGTAGAGTCAAATGATAGACCGGGTGTCTTTTCCCCTTCACCAAGTTTTATTACAAATATAATAAGTACAAGTGTCTTTAATTCAATGTCTCTTCCTCAATGACCAAGTGAAGGAAAATGTTTTGCCGGGTGCCCCTTCCACTCAAGGCAGTTTCCAGAACACTTTGGTAGGTTGTTGGTTAGGCTTGGATTATAAGTTTAAGATAGATCCCTAGCCCAGTGCGGCATAGGGTAAGGAAGAGGTGCTCCTAGTCCACAGCGACATAGGAAGGTAAAGGTTAGGCGATCAGTTGGTCGACTGATGCTGGGTCCCTCGGTGGTCTTCCTTTTATTTGTCCTCCTCGGGTCCTTCCGTGAGGTCCGTCTGCTTTCGGTATTCCTCGGTCTTCCGTGTTGGTTTGCTGTCTGCTATGTTGTTTATAAATAATAGCACGTGTTGAGTTGACACGTGCGTCTGTTGTGATGTGGGAATCCTTGCAATATATATCAGAAATATCAATACTGCAAATGATAAAAATTTCCTTAACTATTTCAGCGGGAAAACGAACCGGCGACTCTAACATTAGAAAACTGACGCTTAAGCCACTACTCTAAGACATTACTGTTCAGGAAGAAGGGAAAAACTCGATGTGCTGAAAATTCAGCAATTAGCACACTTTTACCAATCCAATGTTGTAATGATGTAGAAACACTGATTTCGGTCATAATAAAATAGTAAAATGATATGTAGAAAGAAAAGTACAAAGAATTATATAACTCTAAAGTCTCAATCATACGTAATTATTCGCATGCTTTCTGAAAACATACAAAGACCAAACTTCGCACCAGGCCCGTGTTGGCCCACCGGGACACCGGGACGTGTCCCGGTGCGCCCTCCGAAACATCACAGTATAAATAAAGTTACAAGTTTTTAGTAATAAATTCTTACAATTTTATTGGTAAAGAACCCGTAAAGGTGCAGTGCGCCCTTGCGAATCCACATCAAAGATGAGCGATTTTAGTTACTCGTCTGTATACCACAGTTCTGTACAATAAATAAATACAGTTACTATTGATAAAGAACCCGTGAAAAGTACAATGCGCCTTTTACATAAGTCGCCCTACGAAACATCACGTTATTGATAAGTGGTTTTAGGTATCATGTGTACCAGCTTTGTATAATATATTCAAATAAGGATTGTTAATATAGAAGCTGTGAAGAATACAAGGCGCCCTTTACAACTCATACAGTTGCTATTGGCAGAGAACAAGTAAAGTGTATAATCGCTTACAAAAATATTATAAAGCTATGTAGCTATAAAACGAAACAACGTGATACATCAAGGATATTTCGGATAGTCAAACGTAAGATGCGTTCATGAAATACTACACTGACACTAGTCTCTAATTTACGATTTTTACGGCATCGAAGTTTTCACAGTCTTAATATGCGTCCATATATATCCGAGCATATTTATTGTTCCTGTGTGTTTTAAATCAGTGTTCGGATAATCAGTACCTATTGTAATTCTAAAATATAGCTATATTAATTTCCGTAAAATGTGGTCTTCCTGTCACCACGACACGACGCATTCTCATGTTGTGGATCGAGGAGAAGGCCTCTCGGATATAGAGGTTAGCTGCGAATATACTGAATAAGACAGACAAGGGCTGATAGACAAGCTTGAGGATTTGGTGTGGGGCTAACAACTCATCCTGTGAAAAAAAGGGTTGTTCAGATATATTCGCAGATTCCTCGGATCAGAACTGATAACTTGGCACGAACTCAGCAAAGTAAAATCGACATGAGAATTGGAACATGGAAGATAAGAAGTCTCTATAGGGCAGGCGCGTTAAAATGTGTAACGAATGAGTTTAGAAATAGAAGATGGAACTAGTGGGATATCAGGAAGTTAGATGAGAAGGAAATGGAGAGTTTAGAAATAGAAGATGGAACTAGTGGGATATCAGGAAGTTATATGAGAAGGAAATGGAGGAGTCAAGTCGGGAAATGTTACGTTCTTTTACGGGGAACGAATTAAAAATTACCAACTAGGGTGAGAGCGTTTCGTTCAAAAACGAATGCATAATATCAGCAATTACATGGGTTGAATTTGTTAATGTTGTTTTTTGTTTTACTTCTCTTAAGGGTCGGTGGTGTAATATTATTGTTTTAAATATACATGCCCCAACAGAAAATAAGGATAACAATAAAAAAAAGTCTTTACGAAAGAATAGAACGGGTATTTAATCATCTCCTGCAATACCATATGAAAATGAAAAAACGTTCATAAATATACTTGGACCTCACCAGACGGAAAAACACATAACCTAATCGATCACGTTTTAGTAGACAGAAGAAAACAGTCTAGCACAACTGATGTTCGGTCGTTCAGAGGAGTTGATTATGATAATAAGAGAGAGACTATCGTTGAATAAAGTAAATATTCAATACCTGAAAACGGAGCGGTTTAATTTAGAGAAATTAGAGGAGAGTCAGATGAGAGGGGAGCCAAATTGAAGTGTCGAATAGATTTTCGGTTTTATAAGGTTTGGAGTGCACTAGTGTTCAGGATAGTTGGTTGAAATTAGAGAAAACATTAAGATTTCAGCAAAGGAACTATTGGGACAGGCAGAAATACGTAGGGACAAAGCATGGTTCAACATGGAATGCACTAAACATTGGCGGAGCCAAGGGTGGGTCTGGAGGGCCAGGCCCCCTTGCTAAAAATCTTGGCGCCCCTAGCGGCCCCTCCACTCAGAGTGACACTGCTATAGGTCGACAAACGGTGAGTTAATACTGGCCGCAAGTGAACCTACTACCGAAACATGCCTCGACAACAAAGTTACCAACTGAGAATATCGTATGTTGCAATAGTCTGCGTTCCGAGCAAAAATCTTCAGGCTCCTTTTTGTTTGTAGTACAGCAAGATCTAATTTATCTAAATCTGTAAGGTGCATGCATTAACCTCAGCATCTGAACGTTTCTTTTAACTTCTGTCCTTTATCTGGTTGTCTTCTTTGTTTTCGACAAAGAAAAAAATCAGTCTGCATTCTGATTTGCTTCAATGTTGAAAGTCATACTAAAATAAGAGATGCTTACTTACAAATAGCATGCATTGCAGTAAAACTTTACACTCGTGTTGGACGAAAGAAGTCTTCGTACACTAAGTAATTAATTTCCATCGATTATAGCGACATAGAACAAATGCATAGCATCCATTAAATAATTTGGTATTATTATTATTATTATTATTATTATCAAATAATATCGAGAGGTCTTGTTTAATATACAGTAAAAGAAGAGAGCAGAAGTTTTTATTATTTCTGTCATTCTCTCTGCTGTTCGCATCCCAATAGTTCGAGAAAATTAAGATACTGAATACTACCAACACCTACTATTTGCTACTGGTACTGGTTCTCCTTCTCGTCTACCTTCTGGTCTTGTCTCTAGTACGTCTAATTTCCTAACGCTCTTGGCCGTGGCAACTAAGTAGAAACCTTCTGCTGCGATGTTAATAAGCGATACTAGCGATCTCCAAGGAAAACGGAGTCAGCGCTTGGTGGACCTATTCTACTAACTAAAGTTTGGGGAAATGAGGCTAACAAAAATCAGTGATTCTTTATAGATAAATCTTTCAGAAGTATTTTCTTTTAAACTATTTTAACTGTAGCTTAATCCCAAAACTGCTACTACTAGAGAAATTCCGAAATTTATCACAGAGCCAGTGCTACAATCTCCTGATTACTAACCATCAGGTAAGATACAGAGATGATACAACTTGGTCGCGGCAGTAATGCTGTTTTCTGTAGAAGTGTAGTTACTCCCATGACCAGGTTGTATCATCCTGTTATCTGATGTTTGTGGGACTGGTCTACAGATATTCCATTCAGTAAGTTCAGTCAGTGAATACCAATTTTTATCACAGATTTATATTAATTCTAAGTCAGAATATGCATTTCTGAGAAAATTAAGCATTAAGCATTTCTGAGAAAATTACATTGTAGGAATTATGTAGAACAGTAAATCAGTGGTGACATGGATTTTCAACAGGATATACTAATTAATGCCCCTCCTCCAAATCTAATCTCAAAACTTATCACATATTTATATTAATTCTAAGTCAGAATATGCATTTCTGAGAAAATTAAGCATTAAGCATTTCTGAGAAAATTACATTGTAGGAATTATGTAGAACAGTAAATCAGTGGTGACATGGATTTTCAACAGGATATACTAATTAATGCCCCTCCTCCAAATCTAATATTAATTTAGCATCGACTACAGGATAGTAGCGTTATTTCAACTACTTTGAATTTATTTTATGGCTTTGAAACATCCGAGACTCAGAGGATAGAAATAAGGGAAATTAGTCAATAGGGCCACCGAGGAAGAATCTTGGTAATCTCCTCAGTTGAAATATGTATCCACGAGGGATCAATCACACCATCTTCCGAATCTTAAACTGATGTTCTACCGCTGAGCTTTGGCCATTCGGTGTGGGTGTGAAGTGTTTGTGTATTTGAATTCACGTCAAATTCTAAAAAGTAGTGAAAGTAAACAAACGAAAGAAAGAAAAGGACCACGTATACTTCTTTTGCTGTAAGGAGTCCCGATTAAAATGTCTGTTGTAACACTGTTTGATATTAGGGAAAGAAAAACACATTTCCTCTTTTTGCTTCAAAGAGTGCTCACTTCATCATTTTAATAACGTAAAGGCACATTCATTACTCAGTTTTAGAGCTCCAGGGTAAAAGTAACCAAAAGTAATTGAACTACGGCCAGATCAAAACAAGATCCTGGAACCTGGGCAGTTGCCCGGGCGCCAGCAAACTAATGTGTGTGTTTTTTGGTCTGGATGTAGATGAAAGGGGTACTAATAGCAAAATTTGCCCTGGGCACCAAATGTCTAGTTTCGTTACTGATTAGGCTACCATTTTTAGAGCGTGAAATTTTGACATTTTTCTGAAATATTAAGAATACATGATAATTATTGGCAGTTTACTTTAGAGTGAAACTTAAGCTTCAAGAACAAGGCTTATAATTTAAAGTGGGGTGGAACGGCAAATCACTGCCCTGTTAGAGTTCAGTTCCTGTTTCTGTGCCACGTTTGTCTCGTAAGCACTTTTGTCCTCGTACATCACATTTTACTTTATTATTATTATTAATAATACAGTTTATCTACCAAACAACTATTTATATTATTATGCGGTATTAAACCACATCTGGAACTTGTGATATTTATTTACTTCCATCATTCCATCCGGGAAATAAATTTTATCTATACGAGATGGAATGTTTTCGGGTAAAATTTAATATTACTGCTGTCATGCTGTAACTTTGAGCTTCACCTTATTTTAAGTAGATGCAGACATGTCTGAAGGTTTGATTCTTGTAGATTCACTAGTTCAAACGCTGTCGAAAATGTGGTCTGGAGAATATGACTCTCAACGAACAACATTCGAACAAATTTATGAAGAATATTTGTGAATATGCATAGAAAATGGTCCTGAAATTCCAGAGCCGGAAACAGATAGGCTATAGGGGTTCCTCGTGGAAATGAATTAGACATTCCCCATCGAAATATCACAAATTCATTTTGGATTAATCTCTTCCTTCATTGGAGGCAGAAAACGAATTTTCTAAAGATAATATACTAAGAGACATTTTTTTGCCTAATATTGATAAAGCAATCACTGAGACGGAAAAACGCTTTGGATCATGTAGCAAAATCATTAGATCAATCACTTTCTAAATTACAACATTGTGGAGCATATGGCCCAGTATTATGAAAGTGATCTGGAAATATTTAAATGTAAACTCAAAATCCTCCCAAACACAATTAAGTTGTATGAAGACGAGAGAAAACCAAAGTTGATTCCTTGGTGAATTTCGTTGATCTTTGCGTCTACAAAAACGCATTCCTAGAAACCAACAAGTTAGATATAATCTCTGCGACTATATCAGTTTCTAGTGCTACATGTGAAAGGCCATTCTCATGTTTGAAAAGATTAAAGATATATAGGCAATTCAGTGACTGATGATAGGTTGAAAAACTTAGGATTACTTTATATTGAAGAAAATTGCTAAATCGTTAGATCTTGAAGAAGTTGTTGATAAGTTTGCTGCTCCCTACAAGAATAGAAAGATCCTCTTTTAAGTAGAGGCATGAACCTCTAAGTTATTTTCTTGACCTGTAAAAGTGTATTTCTCTGCTTCCACTTAAATCTAACAGCCACACACATTTTAAATGCAGCAATTAAATTTCTACTTACTTATATTGGAAATCAATTGTATTAATGTATCCTACTTGTTTGAAGTAGCAAATTATATATATATATATATATATATATATATATATATATATATATATATATATATATATATATATATATATATATATATATATGTGTGTGTGTGTGTGTGTGTTTTCAAGGTGGATGTTTTCATCTTTGTTGTTCATGATTTTACTCTTTTACGGTGAAAATGTATGAATTTGCTACTTCAAACAAGTAGGATACATTAATATATAATATATATATATATATATATATATATATATATATATATATATATATATATATATATATATATATGAAAAAAATTCATTCATTGGAGATGGCCCCCTCAAAATTTTCTTGGGCCCTTCATTGGCCTCCCTGAGAAAAATTCTAGTTACGCTACTGGCACTAAAGTAGCAGAGAAGAGAAAACAGAAGAAACAGCGTTGGCTACAAAATCCGAACGAAATAATTACATAAAATTCACTGTCATCTGGCGGAAAACTTCCAAAACTTTTAGAACAAAGAAACGCGATTTTTGAAAGCTAAAATTAATTAACTTGAAGATAATAGTAAAAAATAAAATATTCCGGACATGTATAAATGCATTAATGGACTTTAGAAAGGCTATCAATTTCGTGCTTATATATTAAAGAAAGCTAAAGGAACAGTTCTCACTGATCAGGATAGCATCTTAAATAGATGGAAAGATTTCCTTGACGATTTGCTTAACACATAACCAAAAAACTCATGTGCGTGGAGAAAGTGAAATGCATACAGCATAACCGTGTATTCCAGAACCTAACCAGAGAGAAATAAAACCCGCTATTAAAAAATTAAAGAAACACACATCTCCGGGTGTAGACGAAATTCTGGTTGACTTAATTTTAGCTGGGGGGGGGATTGTAAAGCAAGATACACAAACTCATTCTCCTTATCTAGAACAAGGAGGAATTACCGCAAGAGTGAAAAGAACCAATCATTGTTGCAGTTCAGAAGAAAAGCAATAACACTGATTTAATAAGTATTGAGGCATTTCTCTCTGTCAACATCCAATAAATATTCTTAAACATTTTATTAGCAAGATTGACTCCATACGCAGATGAAATTATTGGAGACTATCAGAGCGGATGTAGGTAAAAGCGATCAACTATCGACCAGATATTTACTATTCAACAAATACTTGAAAAGAAAGGGAATACAATATTCTGGCACATCAATTATTGACTTTAGACTAGGGTAGGAGGGAAACATTGTACAACATGCTTACATAATTTGTAATACAGAAAAAGATAGATTATTTAAGATGTTTAAATGAATCCCAAAGTAAGGGTCGAGTAGAGAAATTCTTGTTCACGAGCTTTCACGTTGAGAATGGCCTGAAAGAAGGAGATGCGTTGTCGCCATTATTATTTAACTTTGTTCTGGAGAACACTATAAGGAAAATCAAAGACAGGAATCAGGTCCTAGACCTGAATTGTATTTACCATTTATGGCGTATGCTTATGATGTAAATTTAATAGGGGATGATAGAACAATAAAAAGGAATGCAGAAATCTTACTTAACGCTTGCAGAGATATGGGCTTAAAAGTAAATGCAGAGAAAACTAAATAAATGGAAGTTTGTCGGGATCGTAATACTGCATTTTATGGATGCGTTAAAATACCAAATAATATTTTCTTTCGACAAAGTGGATACTTTCAAATATCTAAAATCATTATTAACAGACCAAAACCATAATCACAAAAAAATTGATGTCAACTGAAAGCAGGGATTTCGTGTTATTATTCAGTAAAAAATCTTTTGTTGTCGCGAATTCTGTCGAAGAATTTGTAGCTTAAAATATAAAATGATAATCACGCCTGTTGTGCTGTATGGTTGCGAAACATTGTCACTGACTCTGAGGAAAAATTGCAGACTGATAGTATTTGAAAACAAGATTGTTAAATCAATATTTGAACTCCAAGAGGAACGGGAATGGGGAATGGTGGAAACTCCATAACGATGAACTGCATAATTTTACTGTTTACAAAAACATTACATTGTTAGGATCATCAAGTCTAGGAGGTTCAAACGGGCAGGTTATGTAGCCAGAATGGAAGAAATTAGAAACGCTTTCAAAGTTCGAACTGGAAATTCAAATAGGAAAACGAAAATTAGGAAGACCGAGGCGCAGATGGGAGGACAATATTAAAATGGTTCTCGCAGAGATTGAAATATAAAGTAGAAACTGGGTCCAGTAGGATAAGGACGGGAAATCAATGGATAGCTTCTGTAAATGCAACACTGAACCTCCTGTGTCCAATTCCTTAGAGCTATATTAAGTTGTTGATACATTTACCTTCTTTTTTATTTGACAGAAATGTTACTACAGGAACTAAAAAGTTTTTCTTTAGTAAAGTAATGGGGTCACAGTGACTCAGTGGTAGAGCGTTCACCTCCGGTGCTTGGCGTCCCTGGTTCGATCCCAGCTCACGCCGTGTGGACTTTGTGGTGGACAAACACTGTGCTCGAGGGTTTTCTCGGGGTTCTCCCGTTTCCTCCCACTGTCTTCATTCCACCATTTCATTAATTTCTCATCATCACCGTCTCCTTTAGCCTAACCGGCATAACCGTGGGACGTAAAACTCAAAGATTTCATTTCATTTTTTTCTCTAGTAAAGAGGATTTTGTTTCAACGTTTCCACAAATTAGGTATTTACGTTAATACTAAAGCTAATTTGGTAATGATTTTGATATAGAAAGGCATCTATACTTTCTTTCAAGAAGCTAAATATATCAACAACTTAATACAGCTCTATGGCCTATGGACACAGGAGATTCAGTGATGCATTTACAAAAACTATCCATTGATTCCCGTACTTAGCCTACTGGACCCAGTTTCTATTTTATATTTCAATCTCTGCGAGAACCATTTTAATATTGTCCTCACATTTGCGCCTCGGTCTTCCTAAGTTTCGTTTTCCTATTTGGATTTCCAGTTCGAACTTTGAAAGCGTTTCTAATTTCTTCCATTCTGGCTACATAACCTGCCCGTTTGAGCCTCCTAGACTTGATGACCCTAACAATTTTTTTTTTTGTAAACAGTATAAAATTATGCAGTTCATCATTATGGAGTTTCCGCCATTCCCCATCCCCGTTCCTCTTGGAGTTCGAATATTGGTTTAAGAATCTTGTTTTCAAATACTATGGTAATTTTTATATAGAAAGGTATCTATAATTTCTTTCAAATTATATATATAGCTATATTCCCGTTTGTATGGGCGCCCTTTTAGTAGACTTGTCCACCGCCCTCATTAGTATCCCAGCATGGCTCTGCTTCGCACACATGTTCAACATGTCGTGTGAGTAACATGAAAATTCCGATGCCGTGACAGAGGCGTCGTTTTTCATGCAAATGAAGTGTCAACATTTTTCGTCGTTTCGAAATATTGGTTTTCATGGTAGTTGCACATATCATAGCTACGTCATATTTTCTCAGCCACTCAAGAAAGGAACGTAGTTTATGTTTAAAAAGAGCATTAATATTCGTTTTCTTTTTCGGCTCAAATCGAAAAAATGCGAAATTTGAAACGGCTGTTGGTAGAAAGTCGAAACTTCGTACTTAAGTTTATTCTGATGCGTAGTTTGTGAGATCGTATTTAAAGTTGAAAAAGTAGCCTTGGTGTAAGACTGTCTGTTGAAAGATCTACTTGCAGATATGGTGGAATCACAAAATTGCATTCAAATGTGTAGATTACAGCACAACAATGTTAATGGGAAAAATCCAACATGTTGGAAAAGTCATCATCTTCGATTCAATATGGCGGTTCAAATGTTTGTGAAAATTGAACTTGTGCTCAAGATAGGACATTCAAATTTTGCTATATCATTAAGGATGAAGGGTAGTTTAAGTGAAGAAATATATCTTGGAAAAGTCGCCATCTTGAATGCAAATTCCCATGCTGTTGAACTGGCTTCATCTGCCTTGTTATGTACGATCTGAAGGGTAATAGAACAGTAGTTACTCAACTAGAAGTTTGGCTGAGAGGTAACATCTCTGCTAACCATGTGAGAGGTTTGGGTTTCGTTCCCGGCAACACCTTGTTTTGTCTTGTATTTCTTCTTATCGCTATTACTTTGTATTAGCAACGTAGTTTTTGTTTGTATTGCTCGAACACAGTATTTTCGTTATTACATACGTAGAGGGAAAGGGAGATCTTTATACGGCAACTGTGGAGATGGTCTCGAGACGAAGCAGTATGCTCGTGTGAAGCTTCGAGACGAGACAGAACTGTTTAAATACAAACAAATGTAGCTTTCGAGACGGGGCATCACTTGCACGACATAGTGTCGCGTCGAGACAACGTTAAATTTGGTCTTGCGACAAAAATGTGGGCTTCAAACCAAAAATTAGCTATCTCGGGAACGATGCGAAAAATCACAGAAATCTCTCCTTTTATGCCTCTTGTCGATACTCGTTAAGATACATGATTATACCAAGTTTGAAGTCTATCCCACAGCTCTAGCTTCAAAATCGGAAATACGACAATATCTGAAAAAAGGTTTGGAAAATAATCATAATAGATTCTGATCAAGGATAAAATTATAAGTTTCAACCAGGGACACACACACAAACGACTTTTGGCAATTGTCTAGTTCGGAGCGTACATAATCCTCATATATTTTTAGTGCCCGTTTAGATTTAATAGTTTGTCTGACAGGCAAGGTTGGAATCAACTTTCGTGTATAGTGAAGACTTAAGTTTATTGGCAGCCAGTACATAGTTATAAAAATAAACGTTCCAAGGATGGAAAGTGGAAAGATAATAATTTGGTGGGAATCGAACCCGGATCTCCTGGTTAGTAGTCTCATAGATCTCTATTGGAGTACTCAATTGCTTATATTTTGAGCTTTCTACTTACTGCCGAGATAGTACTACGTGGTCAGCATGGATGGAATTACACCCCTGAAGTCGTAATACTAATGAATTTATAGGCCTATATGCATTTTTAAAAGAATTTCATTATGGAATAAAATGTTTTGTAAACTCAGCATAATAATATTTGCCACTTTGAGATATGTAAGTATTATTATTATTATTATTATTATTATTATTATTATTATTATTATTGGTAGTAGTAGTAGTAGTAGTATTAATTTAGTAATCGAAATTAGTACTTAATTTAGTAATTTAGTTTCATTCACGAGTTTATATATTTGAGTATCTTCATTTGTCTGTTGCTGTCTTATCGTTTCGATAAATAAATGTGTATCGAAGAACGTTTTAAGTAATAGTGTTTCTTTAGGTTAAATATGTTTGTTTAGCTTTAAAATAACAACTAAGAATGAAAATAACAAAAAAGGATATTTCAATACTATTATAAACCAATTAAAGTTCTTTTAGCTACTTATTGTCTATATACGAGGTTTGGTGAGCATGTCACAAGTTGAGTTGCTCATCCGCGCTAAATGATTGTTACCGGTTATAAAGTTTTTTTTTTTTTTTTGAATAAATTGTTTATTTGTAGTTCAAGATGATGTGCAGGAAATAATGCCATTTGAATTTAAGTGTGATGAGAGGAGTCTGCTGTAAAACGAACTAAATTCGTCTACACTACTTTTTTTTTTTTTATAATTTGACACAGTTCATGACAAAGCCATGACCGAGGGCCTGCGGCGGAGCCCACTGCGAGCGGTAGCGAGTTCAGCTTTAAATTGAAACACAAAACAACATACAAAAACGCAACGATATGAAGGAGAATCCGGTCTTTAGAATGCTTCGAACCCTTAATGAGCACTCCTCGTGACTCGAATGTGGTGTTTCAGAGCACTGGATTATTATTTTTAAACTTAACTAATTTAACGAATCTTTCTCAGCACCTAATGTTTCCTATCATTAACCCTTAAAGGATCCTGGCTTTTTGGGCTATTTTTTAGACTTTCAGTCAAGCAGCTACTGTATCGTCACTATTTATCCTAGGATCATGGTTCATACCTCATTCTCTTCAGAATAGAGCTGGCTTTCAAATGGTACCACTTGCATGTTCATACCATATACCAGAAGCGGGAGAAAAATGTCAAAGTGAAAATTTCGGAGGGAAAAAATTTTTCCCGAACCTTGCCCCCCCTGGACCCCCCCTGTGTGATCGTAGTCATCTAAAAAATTTGATAAATAGTACTTGGTATATTGAATGTGTGTGCCAAATTTCAAGTTTCTATCTTGAATAGTAAGGGCGGGAGAATTTTTATAAAAAATTCCCACAATGCCCCAAATTACCATAAAACACTATGATCTCAGGGGAAAAAATTCCCTAGACATCCCTAATTACCCTAGGACTATAATCCGCCAGTCATTCTCTTCTGAATAGAACTGTCTTTCAGGCGGTACCATTCACATGTCTCCATCATGTATCTAAGGCGGGAAATTCCTGAAAAAAGGGGTTTTTGGGGGCAAAATTTCCCTTTTTTCAACTTTTGCCCCTCTGGACTCCCCCTGTTTTTACGCAGAAATCGAAAAAAACTTCTGGTAAATACTACTCGGTGGACTGAATGTTTGTGCAAAATTTCAATCTTCTACGTGAAAAAATAGGCCCACCAGAAAAAATGTCCCTACCATGCCCCACTTTTACCCTATACAAAAGTATATTTGGATAAAAATTCACTGAGACGGCCCTAATTACCTTAGAATAATAATTCGACTGTCTTTCTCTTCAGAATGGAACTGCCTTTTAGACGGTATGACTCACGTGGTCCTATCATGTATGTGAGGCGTGAAAATGACGAAAAACGGGATTTTTGGGGTAAAAAATCCCTTTTTAACCCTTTGCTCCTTCGGTTCCCCCCTGTTTTAACACTGACATCGGAGCAAAAAATCTGGTAAATACTACTCGGTGGATTGAATGTTTGTGCAAAATTTCAATCTTCTACGTGAAAAAATAGGCCCGCCAGAAAAAAATCCCTACCATGCCCCACTTTTACCCTATACAGAAGTATATTTGGATAAAAATTCACTGAGACGGCCCTAATTACCCTAGAATAATAATTCGACAGTCGTTCTCTTCAGAATGGAAGTGCTTTTCAGACGGTATGACTCACATGGTCCTATCATGTATGTAAGGCGGGAAAATGACGAAAAACGGGATTTTGGGGGTAAAAAATCCATTTTTTTTACCCCTTTGCCCCTCTGGTCCCCCCCTGTTTTAGCACTGACATCGGAACAAAAAATCTGGTAAATACTACTCGGTGGACTGAATGTTTGTGCAAAATTTCAATCTTCTACGTAGAAAAATAAGCCCGCCAAAAAATATTGAACATAGGCTTAGAAAATGAGAAAAGAAATTTTTGACTTATGACGTCATCACCTCCTATGTATGGACGCAGGACGATCTGAAACCATACGTAATGTCTTCTAAAAGGCCTCTGGACTTGGAAAACAAAAAAACCCGGACGAAAAAGCTCAAATAGAAGAGAAATAACGCAATGTACCATGAAAAACGCGTATGGTACAAATTGTACCATAGGATCCCCAAAGGGTTAATCGTTTTACTTAATTTTACTCGTTTCACTCACTTTTACAGTTTGTCCAGTAACTCTTTAAGAACAGGGACAAGAACACAGAAACATTGAGGACAGTTAAAATCACAAAGATTCTACGCACGTTCTTCCCTTTTCTGAAATAAAACAATTACGTTCAATGAAAATGCAATTTTTGGTCTTCCATCTTCTATGTACTGTCAAATCTGTAAAAACCAAACCAAACAAAGAGCAATATTAATAACCAGACGCTCAACTTCTTAGCTATTCATAACATAACAATTGAATGGTTCTGAGTAACTCAAGTATATCCACAAATAATTATTTGTCATCTTTTACCAAAATACGTTTGACTTTTCGACAACCTGATACTTTAGATGTTGTTAATACGCAAAGTGCGTTGGTCTCATCACTTATCTATTCACTTATTCTCTCAGGATCATCAAAACCTTTAGGGTACTTCCAATAGATACACGTAGAAATGTGAAATGTATTATCCAGGCTTGAGTGTAGCGTGCAAGTAATAAACAAATAAAAAGCATATTGCCCTCCCCTAACTCCTTACAATATATCTGTTGATTCTTCAACAAAAAGGCTTGAAATCCAGTTAGAAACTTTATAAAATATAAAATATGTAGTCAAGTATCTAGTTTGCAATAATAATAATAATAATAATAATAATAATAATAATAATAATAATAATAATAATAATAATAATAATAATAATAATAATAATAATAATAATAAAGAAATAACAGAAATACAATACCATTTACATAAATAATACTTTCCAATAAAAATAATTGTCATGACGGGATTCGAACCCGAGTCGCTGTATTAAGAGTCTCCTGCTTTCACACTTTTTTTACTTTAAAAAAAATCGCCCCAATTGGGGTATTGTTCGCCAGTGACACCTCACGTCCATTCGACGTATTCCAAACACGACAGGGACACGAACACTAAAATATCGAGGATGGTTACAATTTCGACTTTGCTCTTCAGAGGGATTCGAACCGCTAGTGGATTGCACCTCATGATCCGAAGCGGGATGCCCGAGACCACTTTTTAAGACCATTCGGCTAATGCCACCGGTTTCACTTCGCCATAAATTACTCCTACGGAGATAAGAAAATAAAATGGTAGGTACGGAAGACAAAAATATAACTTTCTATTTCCACACGTGTTGATACAATTCAAAGAGTGATAAAATAATGTCTGCCGTAAGTTAAGGTGATGAAGAATTTTAATGTAAATCGGGACCATCGTTGAAAACGTCAAAACTATGAGATAGTGTCAACATGAAGAACGTTTCCTTATACAAGCATTAGTATCTTGTGTATAATCTTACATGCAACAATTTTAACTGGCTAGTACTTTGCGTGGAAGATGAAGTGACACGGTAGGTATGTGGTTAGCGCATTGAACTTCTATTGTGCGGACCCGTGTTCAAATCTTCGCCGGTCCAAACTTTTTTTCAAATATTTTAATTTCAATGCATGCTCAATGTGACAAGCAAGATCTCTCCAGAAAGAAAAATATGTTGGAATGAAGAGAATTGGAGAAGTTTTGTAAATTGAGGCAATCATTTACAAACTTATCTCCAGAAGTTGTTCTAGATTTGATATTTTTACCTACTTTCAAGCATATTCTGATTTATGCGAGGTCAGTATTTTTATTTCTCCTGACATACAGTATATAACGAAATAATACAACATACACAGCAATATTGAGAATAATATATGGTGTTCATTGGACAATACACTCTGAATCATAGAGATTCATCTCAGAATGGAGAACTGTTTCGTGCGTCATCTCCTCACAATTTTCCTTACATAAAGACCTGACTCAGTGCTACCAACTGCTGCCAGTACCAAGAAAAGTTAGTGTAAGTTGGGTTGTATCTATCCAGGCGTTTTACAAACTGTAAATGATCTGGTCCCCAAGTAATTAAATGAGAGTACTCTGGGAGGAGATACTTTTGCTGGTGGCTGTACAACTGTAGAAGCACAGAAGGGCCTGAGTTTCCCACGACAAGAAATTGCATTAGTTTAGAGACAGGTGGAGACAGACATTAACAGTAGAAGATTATTTTAATTGATGATGTTGATTCTGATCGATTATTGGTAATTGATTATTTATTATTATTTCAATTCTAATTACAATAACTTTTGTAACAGTACTTAATTTTAGCGGCGTTAAGTTTTGAGATATTAATTAGTAATATAATCTAGTTTGAGATTACTTAATAGGGTTCTCAAAGTTTAGTTTAGGAGCAAAAGATGTACTAATAAAATTACCTGATTCAAATAAAGGAAAAAATCTTTAAGTTTTACGTCCCACGTTTATGCCGGTTAGGCTACAGGAGACGGTGATGATAAAGAATGAATGAAATGAAGAAAGTGGGAAAACCCCGAGAAAACCCGCGCACACGGTGTTTGTCCACCACAAAGCTCACTTGGCGGGGGCTGGGATCGAACCCGGGACCCCAAGCACCACAGGTGAACGCTCTACCACTGAGCCAACGCGGCCCTCAAATAAGGGATTTCAATTGTACTGTGAAGATATGAATATTTGGACACATAATAAAGCATTTTATTTCGGACTTTGGGACATTTTATTTTAAAATTCTATGCAGTTAAAATCATCGTTTATTTAAAGTTGAATCACTTTTCATTTCTTTTCTAAGTTCATTTACTTTTCTTACAAGGAAGTTTTCTTGCTGTTTGTTAATTCCTTCAACACATGTAATTTCACAATCAATATAAATGACAGATTGTTTCCCTGTCAGCATTCCTATCATCACCTCACCTTTGGTTAATCTATGAGCACGCACTTCTCATCGAGACTCAAGAAATTGTCAACGACCCAGGATATTAACCCGGAAGGGACATCGAACAAAACCATTGAAAGACTTTTGGGAAGAGGTAGTCCGGTTTAGATTGGAGACGAGTCAACATGCAGGAACACGAGCTACAATTCCGAGTTCACGAGAAGTTTACCTTGCTCTAACCTAGAGAGCATCTTGTCTTAGCTGACGTTATAGCTATCAACTACGATGGATAATTCGTTAAAGAGCAATTTCGATTTTGATTAAATTTACTGTCTTCGCAACGCTAGTTTTTCTGCCCGGATTCCGCAGACCCTTAACTCACGACTACCTGGACTCCCAGCTGACCAGACAGAAGGATGGACGGACATCAATCCACAGGAAGAATCGTTGGGAAGGAAACGCCGAGACCTGCAAGTAAGTGCAAGTAGATTAACCAATCCCAACAGTTATTCCCTTCTCATCCTCTTCAACCCCTTCGACATCACAATCTGTTTCTTTTGTACATGCTTGAGTTTGTTCGTATGGAACCCAGGTCAGATCCTGTACTTTATGCTCTACCAAATTCAATGTTTACAAAATCCTCGGCGCAACTTGTCAGTTCTGACATCCCCAATTACACCATTAATTAGTGCGTTATCTGAGCTTTCAGACTGACAAGGGGTGACTGCACAGTACTATATACTGGCATATATTTGACCAAGAAAGCAAAATTAACTTGAATAACGTGCGAAACAAGGTTGAAATTTTAAGTGCATGAGCTTTAAACAACTTTAACATTCAAGTGCGTATCCTTAAATTTTAGCTGGGATCATGTGTACTAGTTATCACATGTCAAGCTTGAAGCATGCTTGAAAATTGAAGATTGAATATGTATTTTGTTTCAATTTAATAAATTTATTAATATATTAGGAGAGCTAAATATTTATATTATATTCTGCAGGTTTTTGTATATATGTAATGTCTAACAACGTTTCTGCAACTGAGTCAATCAATTTTTTTATTTTCCTGCAAATATTTAACCTTTTTAAGTGGCAAAATTCCCTGTAAGTCCCAAAGCAAATATCTCGTTGTCTTTAGTTTCTTAGTGTCATGATTTTATAACGTGCTACTTTTCCTGGGTAATAAGTATTATGTATGCTGTAGAAAACAATCGGTGGTTATTTAAGTAACTACTAATTCATTCATTCATGCAGAGAGAACTTATGAAAGAGTGGGTGGTAGTGGGAAGTTAGAAATATAACCACTATCTCTTAAAGGGTTGAACAATCACATTCATCTTTACTAAAGTCGATGTGAGTAACATTGCTAATAACAGAACTGTACCTAGTCATTTTTCTGAAAAGAACAAGTAGAATTACGTCTAAAATTTATGATGAAACTTGTAGAGATAGTTGTTCTTCTTACAGAATCTTTTAGAATTACTAAAGAAAAATTCCGTACAAAAATTCCTTCCTGTACAGAATTCTCAGTCTTGAAAGTTTAGGTAGAACGGGAATTCCCATTCTGCCTAAAGATAAGATCAGATATTTTAGATGAGATCAGAGATATATCAAATCAGATCAGACCAGAAAGATAAGATATTTTCTACAAAGTGCTGGAGGGTCTTTAGGCAAAATGGGAATTAGGTAGAACGGGAAAACACCTATTTCGCGGGTACCAAACACATGAGATATGGAGTTGTGCACTTAAATATTGATTTTAACTCAGCGAAGCGGGTAATCAATGCTAGTACTTTATAAAATACACAAACAATATAAGTATTCATATTTCATCATGTATACAAAAACTATATACGTATATTAGGTTGTAGGAACAATCAATAATATTTAAGTTGTTTGTGCTTGTTCTGATATATTGTATCCTTCTTCTCTTTGTCTTTTGTAAATTCAACATTTAGTAGAAACACACAGTACTTTAAGTCTGCCTCGTTAAACGAGTGCACTACGTTGTTGATAAATACTTGTTCTTTACTTACCAATTCCTGTAGTTTTATCAGACTGCTGTATGACGTAAGCAAGGATATTGAGGACTAGTAGAAGGTTGTTTTACCAGTCTCAGTAATCGGTGAGTGTTCAAGTGCTAATGTTTTTCAGATATGGCTACATAGAAAACGAATGACTTTTTTTAAAGAATTGTTCAATATTTATACGTAATCAGGCATTCATTTTTCATACATCATTTGAAATTAAGACATTCCATGCTGACAAGCAACTAATAGGATTGTGACAGTTAAGAAATAGATTTCAAAGCTAACACAACATTGAAACGAGTCAGTTGAGTAGAAGAGGAATTTTCCTTTCGCGAAGTTAATGTGTTTATAGTGTTGTGTAGTGCAAAGGGATCACAGTGATATGTTAGACTGCAATCAATTAATGTGCATAGAAATCATATGTAATGTCCCGGAAGTGCTCCCTTCCTTCAAGGGAAGGTTCCATTGAGAAACTGCACCTTCGGAGATCATCTTGGTGTAATTTGGAGGAAAATAATGAAGTAGACGATAATGATTGTGCTGATAAAAGAATTGAGCTTCAAAAATCAAGGAAGCGCTTGGAACGTTGCGCAGATTGTTGTCGACGAGTCGCCATATTCCTTGGGTTACAACGGAAGGAACACGATGATGACGTAGAGATAACTATAAGGACTCCTTCTTTACATAGCTCATCAAGTAGTTCCTGGGTAAGACATTTTGAAATGTTTAAGTTTAAATTTCTTTATATATAGACTTAAATTACCATAATTATTAAGACATATTAATTACATGATGAATGATTAAGCAATAATACACCATTAATTACTTTTGTTCTGTCTGCACAAGTATCATACTGTTACGGTAGAGGTATCCACAGTGGGGTTTTAGGGCGCAGATGGCACCCATGCAATTTTTTGGAGGACATAATTTGTCATGAAAATTTCACAATAGAACTTTAATTATACCATAAAGGTGCTTTTAAGGACGAAAAAAGTACCGAAATCGAATAAAATTTAGTCTAAAATCAAGTTACCTTGGTTTTGTTATAACCAGTTCTGTCTTCTCTACTATCTTTTTTGGGAGAGGGAGAAAGATATATTTAGGGGGATTGCGATCAAGCAGTTGGGGGATGTACGAGGGAATATCGAATGTTGCATGATACTCTCTTCAAAACCGAGCATATCTCACACGTGTCCGATTAACGAAATCTTATAAAACAATGTGATGCAAGAAGAAGCGGTTCGCGTTGTACCTCGAAACAGGCTTATAGTAGGGTCTAGGACAAAATGCGCCAATCGTGAAATGGACCAATCGCCAATGACCAAATGCGCCAATCGTGAAAATGGACAAATCCGCCAATGAACAAATCTGTCAATTGACAAATCTGCCAACTACCAAATCTGCCAATTACCAAATGCGCCAATTGTGAAAATGGACAAATCTGCCAATTACCAAATGCGCCAAACGCAAAATGACCAAATGCGCCAATTGCGAAAATGGACAAATCAGCCAATTTAAAAATCTGCCAATTACCATATCTGCCAATTACCAAATGCGCCAAACGCGAAAATGACCAAATGCACCAATCGTGAGAATGGACAAATCTGCCAATTGAAAAACCCGCCAATTACCAAAACTGCCAACGGACAAATCTGCCAATTGAAAAACCCGCCAATTACCAAATCTGCCAACGGACAAATCCGCCAATGTAGAAATTTGCCAATGGATAAGTCACCGAACTATCATTTTATTTCAGCTGTATTCCTCAATCATCATCTCACAGTATTATAAAAAAGAAGAAGAATTTTTTATGAAAGAAAGCGGAAAAGGGTATTTTAATTTTAATGTGTGTTACCGTACTTTTATAAATTCGGAATTATGTTCCAAAATGAATGTTTACTGATATTGGTTGTTGGAGTTTAGTATCCTATTGCTGTACTTAGGTTATATGAAACGTGACGTAACGCGTTTGAATTTTAATGCCCTCTCACTGGGAATCGAACCCGAAAAGACTAATGTTTGTTGTAATTATTGGATAGCCAACAAATAATTTCACTGGACAACAAATTTTAACTTTTTAATGCTTCGGAAAAGAAAATTGCACTTTCTTATGCAAATGAGGATGCTGAATACGAAAATAATAATTAAAATGATGAATTAGTTCGAGTTTAAGTGTAATCGATAGAAATGTGTGTTATGTAGTGTTGACACTTAAATTCTTGAATTTTCTATTTGATCTTTTATTTAAGTAGCTATTGCTTCAATTCTGTTCATCTGATTATCTTGGTTCATATGCCATTCACTTCAGAATAAACCAAGCTTGCAAATGGTACTAAGCGCATGTGTACATGATATATAAGAAGGAAATTCAAGGTAAAATTGGGAATTTCCCGTCCAAAAGTTCCTTTTTTCAAATGTAGCACCCCCTGGTACGGCCCCGACTAAAGGCACCCAAATATAATATACCTTTAAAACTACTGTAGTTTATAAGTAATACCTGTGCCTAGTTTCATTGTAATACCTACAATAGTTGTGACGGAAAAAATATTTCTCAGTTCTGCTAGACAATACCAAATTTCATATATGTGTGTGTTTGTGTGTTGTACGAGAAAACGGGAAATTGGGGTAAAATTGGGAATTTTCCGTCCAACAACAATCGGCAAGAGCAGAGTTGCTCCAGTAGCCCTGATATCGTTTCTCCATTATAGATATAACTTGGTAGAAATGTTTCCCATGTTCATCAATGACTGCTCCGCAATTTTCTGGGAAGAAATCTATGTGGGATTGCAACATATATATTTCTAGGGATACATTACACCATATTCCTTGGTAGAAGGTATTAGGTGCACCTCTACTTCCTTATAGTTCTGAGACCGTTCGTTTTCCAAAACATTCGTCACCACTTTTCGGAAAGAATCTCATGCAATCCTCTCCTTATTTTCTAACACTGCATCAAATTCAGGATCATTGAGGGGTTAGCGAATTTGAATGCCAATAAGGATTCTTAGCTGATTTTAGTTTCAGCAATTTGTGGAAGTTTACGCAGAATATATTTGAAGAATGTTTTGATGCGTCTATGAATAGCCGCCATTCATCGAGATTATCGTCTATGTGAAGTTTATTCATAAGACCAATTAGGCCTACATTATTACAACGTAGTATGTTACTTTCCACTGAAAATACTGTTTAGGGATTCTGACGTGTTCAAAATACGAACACTTTTAGATCTTCAGAATAAGCTCCCCACTTCTTCAGTGTCCTCCATATTCTCGTTAAAATCTACATTGCACAAAATATTGTGTTATCTGGAGCCTAAAGTGCAAGGAGAACACTTACAATATTTCAAGATAATATGACTAATAATTTTGGAGGGCTGGTAAACGGCAAAATAAATAAATACTCGTATATGAGTAAATGTACATTGAAGCCCTTTATCTTCCTTATTGTAGCATTTTTTTAAAAATCCCGACTTATTTGCAACTTAAAATGCAAGGAAAACATTTTTATGAAATTTCAAGAATCTACGCCTAACAGTTTTAGAGGTATGCCGCATGAAAAAAAAAAAAAAACATTCAAGCCCCGTTATCCCGCTTTAGGGGCCGCAATTCAAAATATCCCATCTTACCTACAGCTTAAACCGCAATTAGAAATTTTATACAGAATTTCGAGGTTGTACGGTAATGGTTTCGGAGATCTGGTGAACAGCAAAAAATCATTCAAGCCCCCTTATCCGCTTTTAGGGGTTGCATATCTGAAAAACCTCGTTTCATTTAGAACCCATGGTCCGTGACACAAGGTTCTACGTCGGAGATCTGTTGATGAATCAGACAGATGATTCACTCTTTTTCATATGCGTGAGTGGCTTGGGTAAGCATAATGGTAAGTGTCACTTCTGGTGAAATTGAGTTATTAAGTGTAATTGGTTGTGTTCGAACACTCAAAAGTATGTAGGCAGTTTAATTTTAGAAATTAACCCTGCAGATGGCAGGGAAAGCTTCTTCGGTATGTGTCATTGCATTGAATTGCATTGAAATGGACAATTTCTGTTCTACTTTAGCCGAAAGTTAGAAAATGTGACATACCATTATGCTTTCCCCGAGCTGCTCATATACAGAAGATTAATATGGGCCCTCCCAGCTAATCTAGCGGCTAGCGCGTGCGCCTTTGGTGCACGGAGTCCCAGATTTGATTTCCGATAAGAAAGCTTTGAAACTTGAATGCTTCACCTTAAACCTGTAGGCTCATGTATGACATTGCTTTTTTCTACACTAATAGACGTCGCTACCTGTAATGTCATTTGCCTGTATAACGATGTCCTTGAATTATTGAATAAGTGCATAAATGTGTTACGGATTTTAGGATGGTTGGTGGGCAAACTAAAGAAGTTAAATGTAAAAATTAGAGTTTTCAATTGTGCACAATTTTAACGTATAGTGTGCTGCGGACCGAAGATTCGGAAGCAAGCTTGTGAAAAAAAGTACAAAGTTTGATTTTCTTTATGTAACGACAAAGAGTTCATAAAAATTAATGGTATAAAGTGAACATATCTTCCTTAATTTAATGCCTATTTTCTATATAGCTAAGTTTAACTTTAGATTCTTTTGCAGGTGAGTTGATTCAAAGATTCAATCATCCTTTGTTTATAATTATCTCCAGACAATGTACTGCAGAGTTTTATCGATCAAAATAGCCCAAAAATCTCCTGTTCTAGGCAACAGTTCACATAAAGAGTCCTTATTCTGGAGCTCTTTATCTCGCCAGCAAGATACATATTCAAAGTGATGTTCTTTTGGTAGTATGTATGTATTGTGTGTAATTAATCATTGGTCAAAGCATGTGAATATTGAAATATTATCTTTTGCGTAAGGAATAGTAGCCCAAGAACTTAATTTACATTAACATTCAAACTTGCACTAACATAGGTGAAGGTTCAGCAGTGAACACTTAACCCATTGCCCTTTAAGTGCTGATATATCTGCATAAAAAGTTAAAGCAAAGGATACCAATAGTGGATGTATCCGCACATAAATGTAGAATACCAAAAATTCTCCTTGCACTGGCTTCCTAACGGGATCGAACACTGAAACATTAACAAATATAATGACTAACTTCGTTAAAAATATTAATATATAATGAAGTTACTAACGTGGGCTCCTATTACCACGGCGTGGTGCATCCTCAGGTTGCGGATCGAGAAGGCCTCTAGATATGTATGAAGTTCTGAACAAACGACTAGGGGTAGCCTTCGAGCTTGAGGGTTTAGCGTGAGGCTAACAAAATCTTTAACTTGTAGAAAAAGATACGGTACTTGTTCAGAAACGTTCACAGAAGTCTCAAATCAGGAGTGATAGCTTGGCACGATCTCAGCAAAGCAAAATACACATTAGATTTGGAACATGCTATGTAAGAATTCTTTATAGGGTAGGCGCATTACAATCCGTAACAGAAGAATTAAAGAAAGATAGGATTAACCTGGTAGGAACAAGTTAGATAGGAAGGAAAGGAAGCCACGCAAACCAGAAATTATTTTGAAATATTTTTTCGGTACAGTCGGAATAAAACGGTCCTCGATAAGCCCTTCACCAATTCATTATAAAAATAAGTTTCTATAAACAATTTACAAAATAAAAGTTTTTCCAGATTCAGTGTTTCCTTACGACACAGTAGTGGCTTCGGAAATTTAAGGTTTAATTAGAGTTAGAGCTGTATGGGGAATCCCTTTGCTCATTGCAGCCTCGAGGGTATTGTTAAGGAGTCTCCGCTGTCTACAGCGACCTCAGATGGTTTATAAGGAACCTCCTTTGCCCACTGCAGCCTTTGTCCATGGCGGACTGAAGAGATAAGGTATGGTTAGGATTCTCCCTTGTCCACAGCGACCTCAGGAGAAGGTGTTGTTAGGTTAATGATCATTATGAACTGATACCTTGGTCCTTTTACAGTCCTCTTTTATGAGTGTCCTCTGTGTTGTTCGTCGATCTTCGATTTCCTCCGAACCGGCTTTGTGTCTTCCTGTATCCTCATACTATCGTGTGCTTTACTGTTGTGACATGTGTTTGTAGAAGTAACATACACTAGAAGGTGTGGATCCTTACACCTAGGAAAAAAATATAATCCACAGGATTTTTGTTCGAGAAGCACATATGATGCATTATCGTGTTGTAGCACTAAGCACTTTGAATGATCAATAATATGATCATAATATGATAATAAGCACTTTGAATGATCATATGCACTATAAAGACACAAGACAATTTAAAACACTGGAAATAACATTGAAAACACTTGTGAGATATTTGACAAAAAAATGGCAATAACATTTTAGTTATGTTACTAATGGATATGTGGCTGTTTCCAACGGAGAACAGGTCGTGAATAGTAATTCGTCATTTGCCATCGTCAAACACAAAGTAATATTAACATGCGTTGAAGGTGAGAAACATCATATTCATGGGTTTCCTCAAGGTTCTCCCATTTACTCCCACGTTGTCATTCCTCGAGCTCTTTCATGACCATCTGTCTTCTTTAGCCTAAATGACATAACCATCTTACTTTAAGACTTCATTTTTACACATGCTTGGCCAGGGCCGTAGCCAGCCCAAAAAATTGAGGGGACTGGGGGCCAGGTACAATCAAACTATATTATAGTTCATTTTCAAACGTACTGTGAAAATTTAAGGGGAAGTAAAATTTTTCGGGGCCCGACCTCCCTAGTCCCCCGTGAATACGGCCCCGTGCTTGACCAATATTGCGGGTGATTGATTTCAAGTAACACCTATGAATCATGGAACTAATTTTTCCACTTGCAAGAGTGTTCAAAGTTGCTACGCCTGTTATTTTGTAGAGTTATATTGCGACAAAGGGGAAACTGAAAATTTGATGCCTTATTTCATTAAATACTTACTCTGCTACAGAACTGCTTAGGTCATTTTGAATTCTATGCGAGGTTCTAGCAAACATAGTTGCGTTTGACAAATAATTTGCAACTTTCTAACCATATCTTACAATAAAATTCATCAGTTCAATGTGGTTGCTCTTCCTCATTGACTTGCTACCGTCTCTATGCCTTCTATGTTCCAAACTCTGCTTTGCTTAAAAAAAAAAAAAAGCACTAATCATACATTATCTTCTTCTGTTTGTTTTTACACGTTCTTATTTTTAATTACCTCATATCACATAGCACATGTTGATAATCACTTGACCATCATTCCTTGTGTAATCGAATGTATTTACGCAAAACTTTGATAGAGATGGTTTGGGGAAGATTTGGGTACATACGTATTAAAGAGAGTATGTGCATGTCAAAAAGTCGAGAAAGGCTTGGTTTAAAATACGACGCATTATACTTTTGATAACCCTTTACTCCTGGATATCAGTTTTCCTCTATCCTGGTAGTAGTTAATTGTTTTGTGCATTATTGACAATGCTTTTGTCGTTGTTTACTTGGTAAAATAATAAGACGAAGCATTCTAAGTGCGTGTTAGCAGTTAATCGCTCTGCTTCTTATCTTCTTTCTTTTCTTTCTTTTTCAAATAATATTGCTGCGCAAACAGAAATTCAGACATATTAGTGAACAGGTTGGTGAAACAGTGAAATTATCCCCACCATTGAACACAATATTTTGTTTGTTCTGTGTTTGGCAAACGATTATTTTAAAATGCATGTTTAAAAGTAGTATTATCATTTCTTAGAAACCCTTGCGAAAGATCTTATGTAAGTTACTTTTCGTTTCTCATATGATATCTTGTAGTAAACAATAGTGTACGAGGAGTAATCAGAAATTAAGATTACAAGGCCTGCACTGAAACGTGTAGGCCTATATATTATTTCATACAAGCAATACAGCCTACAGATACTACATATATTAAGATATTTTTTGATATAATCTTCATATTGGTTGAGGCACTTGCCGCATCATGGGATGAGTTTGAAGATTCCCTCCTGGTAAAAATCCTGTTCTTTCATTATTCCGTCTTGCCAATACCGGATAAATGAGTTGAGTTGAGTTGATTTTGAGTTAATGTCCATTTCTAATAAATCGCTTGTATTAGAAAAGAAATAGTATACTACAGATGATGAGTAAGGTCAAATCTTTAGTCTATATCAAGTATTTCTCTGCTAAACAAATATAGTTTTATTAAGAAAGTGTACAAATCTATGTCGAATTAGAAAGATTTTTTGGGAGGAGGAGGATCCGGACTCGATGGACTGCCCGTGGGTGCGTCCCTGATCGATTCCGATTCCACCACTGAATATCTAGACGGCAAAAGATGAGAATGAATGAAATGGTGGCATGAATAAAGTGGGACGAAATGGGAGAACCCAGAGAAAACCGACGTACATAGTATTTGATCTGATTTTGAGTTTAACGTTCCTTTCAGCAGCGAGTCTATATGAGACGGGACCTACTGATTAACGTGGAATCCGAACCATATGAGCTCCCGCAGGAATCGAACCCGGGTCTCCCACGCCAAAGGCGCGTACGCAAACTACTTAGCCACGAAGGAGCTCCCGGTCAAACGGTCAAATGACTAGCAATACTTGCAAACTGGTATAAGGTGACTTCTTTAGGCTTACTCATTTCGACTGTAGTTGATTGGTTGGTTGGAAACAGGGTTGTAAACGCTCACTTTTAAAACGAGCTTAGCTCAGCTCAAACTTACAGTATAAAAAGTGAGTTTACTCAAACTCTAGCTTGCTTTTTAAAAGAAGCGCACTCAACTCGCACTCACCTAAGAAAAACAAATTTTAATAATCTAATAACTAAAAATATTTAAAATGGTGCAGATTGAGAACGGTCCGGATTAAAATTAGGGTGAAATATTATATTAAAATACATTACTTTAAAAATACATTCCTTTACAAAGAAAGAATAATGTCTAAGGAACTCATTCAACCGGCAAATCCGTAATTACACGCAGTAAAAAATGGTTGTGTTAATTCAACTCAATTTTAACACAGGGCAGTGGTTCCAGCGTGACTACCACTATGCGGTGTTAGTTTAAAACAGATCCCGAGGTGTTGCGCTTAACACAGGGGGGTTGTTACGTCTTTAACACACAAGCCGGTGTTGAGCGGTTAAATTCGGATCTGTGTTAGTATTTTCGGTGTTGATTCGACACCATGTCAGGATCGGTAGTGAGGAGAAAAGTGTTGAGTGTTACTCGTGGTGGTGTTGCACCAACACGAAGAAAGTAACACAATGTGTAGTGTGTTAATATTACACCATGTTCAGTATCAATATAACACAGTTCCTGTGTTACTTCAACATCATTTTCTTGTTATTTCAACACACAAGCTGTGTCATAATTCAAGGTCAATGCCATATAAGTAACACCGTTTTGGTGTTAATTCAACACTTGCTGTGTTAAAATTCAAGATCAGACCACTAGATTAAACCGTTGTTAGTTTTATTTCGACTCCACTTCTATGTTATTACAACACCTATTTCGGTGTTGACATAATTCCGTGTGTGGTATTGATGTAACCATTTTTGTGTTGGAAAAGTAGTGTGCATGCTTACGGTTACCGAAGATTCTAATTTTAAAATAAGAATAGTAAACGACAGAACACTTCATATAGAAAATCTTAATAAAAATTTTTGTCGTCCTCCCCAACACTTATTGTGAAGTATTTCTTGATGGTGCGAAACACAACCTTCACCAACATCTTGTTCAAGAATGATAGAAAACTTTTATCTATATCCTTATAATTTGTTTGCCTCTTAATCGTGATTCTACTTGTTTTACGCCATTTTTGAAGCACAGTCCCCGGTGCTGACTGGTGAGCTCTAATGCAGTGTAGAAGTGACACAGTAATACGATGTTGTTTCTCGCTGTTGACATATTTCTTCAGAAACATTATGTAAAACAATTGGAAACACATCGCGCGGTTTGCATGTTAAAATTTTGCGTATACCTGGATTTGTTTGTTTTTCTTTCTGCTGTGTTTGTCTGAAGCTTCAATTCATAAGCCTTTATAATTAGATGCAAAACACATTTGGCAATCACGCAGAAAACAACACCGAAGATTCTATAGGTCTACTTGTGTCATTTCAAGTACCGGCATTTGACACACAACTCCAAATGGAGAGTGTGTTGTTCTAACTACCTGTTTGTGTTATATTTCAACACAATCGTATTAACACATAGGCATGTCGTTGAAATAACACAACGATTTTTTACAGTGCAGTAATAAGGTAGAAGGTGACCGCTAAGAGAATCATTTCACATATTTTATGTATCCCCACACCTAATATAGCTCTTGTCTGAAGTATTGTAAATCTGTGTGTTTAGTCCTGCATTCGGCACTTTTGCATTATGTCACTCGCTTGCCTTTGCCGCCTAAGCTTTTGCACCTTCCTGTGTGTTGTGAAACAAATATCCTTACCCAGCATAATTAGTGCAATGCTAATCTACTAATAGAATAAATCTATTCTTAAAGCATCAAAAAATTCATTTCGCTAAAAACAAACATTATTTAGCAGCCATTTTTTGCATACTGCGCAGTCCTTTGTACGAAAAGATTAAACCGGTCTACATTATGTAAAGTTTGAAGTACCACAATAAATACTTGAAAATTAGTCAATCCATATGAAGTTGACTGGTATCAATGAGGGTAACTTCACTATTTTTAATTTTTAAAGATTTTTAAAGGTAAATATGCAATTACCATATATATTGCCAGCACAAAACTGTTTTTTTTTTTTTTTAACTTTTAATCCCAGCCAGTTTTCGAGTGACGGTTATATTTGTTGAACACTACGTACCAATAAGTTAGTATGCAGATGTTAACGTTAACTTGCATATCTTAGAATTGGGCTATTCAAAAACATTGCAACAAACACCATTTTCTTCCTGTCTTCTAGCATGTAAAACTGTAATTGAACTCTAATAGATGAAAATGAAATGAAATTAAATCTTTCAGTTTAACCCCCGCGAGGCTAAGGGAGATGGATGATTAATGGAAGTGAATGATGATAGAAGAATTGGTGGAATGAGATTGTGGGAGAGAACGGAAGTACTCTGAGAAAACCCACGTGCACGATGTTGCCTAATAGGTGAAAATTACTCCCGAAGTTTAGTATCGAAATTTAACAAATTCTACTTTTTAGAGCTGATCTTTGTAATGAAGAGGTGATATATCAAAATTGACTTTTTTATTATAATTTTAAATGGTACTATAGTTACAATAGTAAATATTGAAAACACTGATACAATTTTTGCTACATTTTTAATGATCTTTTAAAATTTGTAGTTTCGTAATTTTTGCAATGCTTGATGTATGATACCTCTGTGGGACATGAAATCAACAGTTACATACATACATACACACACACACACACACACATACACACACACACACACACGCACATAATTCAATATCAGTTTCACTTCAATAAGTAGAATAGTTCTCGTAGAGATTTACAAATTAATTTATTTTTCTCAATTTAATAGTCTCTGAGACTACGCATGAATTTTCCACTCATGCAAATTATTTTGTTCACTTCAAAATATACATCGATTGCTATATGTCTCACCTTTGGACATTCCGTTTTCGTTCAATTCTAATAATATTGTAGAATTTATTTGACTAGTTTATATGAAATATGAGCAAAATAACATTTTTTTTTTTTTTTGAGAAAACCGTCTTGGAAGAATTCAAATAAGTGAACTACGCCTTGTTGCTTTTTAAAGACAAACGAGTTACGACATATTGATAGGTTCTTAATGAAATATTTATTTATGAAATGTAAAAATCGCTTGAGTCGTTTAGTGAAAATCTTTTGGAAAAACTCATCCCAAGATTAAACTACCCTTTATGGATTTTTTCACAACAAATGACTTGTCAGATTGTCAGTTTATAATTTATATTTACATTAAATATTTATTTATGAGATAAGAACAAAATCGCCTTAGACGTTTTTGAGAAAATCGTTCACCTTCAAGAGTCAGAGATGGAGTGGGTCAGTGGGTCGGTGGGTCAAGTGGGTCAAGTTTTCTCAGTGGGTCAGTGGGTCGTGGGTCAACAGCATGTGACCCACTGTGACCCACCACCCACCATGACCCACTGTGACCCACCACCCAGCGTAACCTACTGCGACCCACCACCCACTATGACCCACTCTGACCCACCACCCACTGCGACCCACCGACTCAGTATGATCTACCGACCCTCTCTGCTCACTGCATTGTAGAGAGTATCTTCTGAAGACTCGTAAATTTGTCTCCGTTTTACTTTCAAGAACATTTCCCTTTCTTTTCCACTTGTTTCTGTCTACTTACCTGAGGTGAGTATATCTAACCAAGTGGAAAAAGAACTTCAGGCACTTTTGGATAGTGATATTTTTAATAGTAATAATAGCAATAATAGTTACATTACAACTTGGCTTTAGAGACCTGTGGGTTTTTAGAGCTAACTACTGGAAAAAAATTTTTTTGAATCACTGTAATATATACATTATTTATAAAAAAAAAATTGAATGTAACTATGTGCATCTGATCATCACGGTCAAATTGCAAAGTCAAATGAAATTATTTTTGGTATATAGTTAGGCCTTAATCCAAATTTGGATGTTATATTGCTTTTATTATAATACATAATATCCTAAGGAGGTAGTGAGGATCCGAAGTTTTGCGAAAAAAAAAATGAGTATCTCGCAAGCCGCTAAACTTACGGAGCTGAAATTCAGTGTATTAACTCTTTATTGAAAATAAACAGAATGTGTCCTAGCATTTTTAAAAATTCTCCTTTATGTGGGGGGGGGGGCACTTCCTATATATGGAAAATTGGTAGTGAGATGGTTTGTAAAAATGATCGAAAACAATCGATGTTATTTAAGAAAAAATCAGAAACAAAAAATACAGTGCTTGGCTTCATATATCCATTGCTTTCTGCTATAATAATTTCTGAAGCTTATGTTTATTATATGGAGCGCCCACAGCACAGGGCAATCAACCCATAAAGTTGTGAGAAAAATAGGCATAAAATTTGTACTGTAAGCTTAATTACACGGAAATTTGAAGTTTGGATTGTACGCATAATTGTATGGAAAATTTTACTTTTTTTTCCTTTACGTTGGTCTACTTACTTTGATTTGGAACTTTCAAATTTCATCCTTTTTTCCACTGAAAAGTATTGATAATTCAACAAGGAAATAATTATACTATGATAATTTAATTGAAATTCATCGTAATTCGGCACATGGCAAACAGCAGTGTGGTAATTGAAGTTGAAGAAGGAGGGAAATTCCCATTCACCTCTGAATACTTTCCAGAAACCTCGTTCCCTTTCGCTTTCTAGACGGGGGAGGGAACTTGGTAATGGTATCAAACCTTACGAAATGGTAATGGTACCAACCTTAATGGTACAAAAATTAAATTTATAAACAAATAAGAAATTATCAGTTTATCAGGCTTTAATTGATAATTTATTCACAAGATTCCCTATCAAAGGCGTGGTAGATGAAGTTTCTGTTCTACATGAGTCGACATTGCCAACTGACATGGTCGATATGGAAAAGATGTTGTACGGTGATAGAGATGATACTTCTTGCTGAGTATTTCAAACCTGACCAAGAAAAATCGTTATCAGACTTAAGTCTAACAAGTAGATTGTCGATGAGAAGTTGCAGAAATCGGGTAGAAGTATTATCAATTTCCACTACAGAGTGCGAACGGGGATTTCCCCTTATGAATTTACAAATGACTGATATTAGAAATAGATTAAGTGCTCAAACATTGTCTAACTTGTTGCTCATCAATGTTAATGGCCCACCCCTAGACAAGCTCAAAGTAGACGAGCTAGTTATTTCTTGGCTGAAGGATGGACATCATTCCATTGCGGATGATTTACCGCCAAAAAGTTACCAACAGGAAATAAATCCGATTTAAGATTTGTTTTAAGGTGGAAAATTACGAGTTACGGAAAATGTATACTTGTATTACTAATGGCTTATTTATGTTATTCAACTTTGTACCTACTTTTTAGTAAGTCTCTTCTTTGCTTTAGGTAAACTACTTTGAATAAATATTCATAATAATTGCAATTATGCATATTTGTAACTTCAATTTAACGTGGTGTTTTAGTGATTACACAAATTACAATTATGAGCATACTTTATGGAGATGCTCTCACATAGGGTACCTGAGCACCTTTATATCCTATGAACAACTGATTTTTCAAGTCTTTTGTGAGAAAAATACTGTGAATTGAGAAACCATAACCTTTTCCATATTGTACAGGGGTATTTTCCTGCGAATAGAAGTTTCTTGTGGAATGCGTTCAGAAATTAACTTGCAAGAATACTCTTAGTACAAGTATATTGTAGCCACACACTAATTTCCCCCCACCTCGAACTGTTTCAATTTCCTCACTGACAAACACTTTACCATTTTATATCGTAAAGGTCAGATCCACCGTTATTGTAACAGAGTGGTGCTTGAGCGATTGACTAGAAATACAAACTCCGATTAGTGACAATTTTCACAGTCTTGTTTTATTACAAGTGTAAACCCTTTAGTCACTTCAGAAGAGGCCGTGGATCGTGTTCAGAGTTGATGACGATGGATTTTGGTGAGTCAGAATAGGTCAAAGTGGATGAGAGTGGTTCATGGTGGATGGTGGGTCACGGTGGGTGGTGGGTCACAGTGGGTCACAGTGGGTCGTGGGTCAGAATGGGTCATGGTGGGTGGTGAGTCAGTGGGTCGTGGGTCACGGTGGATGGTGGGTCAGTGGGTCGTGGGTCAAGTTTTCATTGACCCACGCCAACTCTGTCAAGAGTAGCTACTATTTCTGAATTTGTTCCAGAAAAATAACTTATATCACAGTATAGGGTTGTTAATGAAATATTTATGTATGAAATGTAAACAAAAGCGTTAGAGCCGTTTTCGAGAAAATAACATTTTTATTTTCATCCTTCAATAAACTACCGTTTTTTCATAGGGGTAGGAAGAAATTGTGAAAGACCATCACCGGAAATATTATAAAAAGCTTATGTTTAAATTTTGTCGGGATAAGTGGAACAATATGGCCTTTAGGAACGAAGATATATTGGGACGAACGAATGGACAGAGGGACATTCTAAAACAAATTTTTCGGCATGTAGAGTCCATGAAACGAGTAAGTCCGTTAAAATCTCGAACTTGGTTTTTCGTATTTTTTTTCCTCTCCTGTAGTCCCTCGAAGGTAGAAAACGGAAACATGAAAAGTGTATAACTTATTTCTTACAAAAAAATTTTATTTAATTCAGAAGACGCCAAAAGCTTCAAGTTTACAATGGGGAGAAAAGAAAAGAGAAAATGGCCCTACCACTTACATTTTCTATTACATGGAAACATTCAAGAAATAATTGATTTCTTAAAGCACCAAGATGAATCTTTTGATACTGATATGATATTTTCCACAAAACTCTCTGTGAAAAATATCAAAAATTTCTGTTTCTATTGATTTCTATGAAAGTAAAATAACCTACGAATTACACACAAGGCAAGATGACTATTGTGTTACAATTTTGGACAAATAATTTTAAAAAACATGATAAATTCGACTAAGTAAACAAACACCACTCGAAATAGATGCACTTGCAGCATGGGCGATCGAAGAAAATTTTCTGGGGGGCATCTCCCTGGTTGTTATATTAAGTTTGGTATTTTTTTATTTGTATTAAGAAAATCTTAAGGAATTTAAACTATTATAATCGTGCAACCATTTTCGTGAGCCAGGGGAGAGGCACCCTGCCTCTTCGGGCGCCCATGACTTGCAAGTCACCTCAAGATAGATCTAGCCCTAACCTCCCTAACCTGCATCGTTTGTTTAATGATAAATTAGCATTTAAAGTCTCTTTTCAGGAATCGGACAACAACAAACATACAAATGGACGATTACACTATTTTGTGAAAATAATAGTAGACTATCTGATGTTGAGCTTGAATTTGAGCGTGATTTTGCAATAAGACTCACCTATATTTCGAGTAAACCTCAACTCACGCTCAAATTTCTCAAAGCGTGTTATCTCAGGATAAAGCTTACAAAAAACGAGCGCCCTCAAGTGAGCTAAACGAAAATACTTTAATTTCAGAGGTAGCATCCTCGATTGATCAAGAATATTCCTACTTCCAGGCGTCACCAGGTCAATGTTGTTTGGAAATCAATGACGAAATTCAAATTTCACAATGAAATTCATCAATAGACTATTTCTAAAATATCTTCCTTACTCGTGTTCTCAAGAGATCCTTTCAGAGAAGAAATCGGAAGCTAAAAGTGAAGTGGTCACATCGAGCCCATTAAAAAAAAAATCTACAAAATAGCAGCTGAAACATAAGTCAGTAACGAATTAACCCTTTGGGGATCTTATCGTACATTTTGTACGTAGCTGCTTGACTGAAAGTCTAAAAAATAGCCCAAAAAGCCAAGATCCCGCAAAGGTTAAGTCCCCTGATTGTTATCTCCTAATCGGCGCCTCTGTGTCCGTATAGTTTTTTGCTATTGTGCTGTTTACTGTGAGTACAAGTATCCTTAAAACTCCCTTTTGTCATTTCGTTAGCCAGCGTTTCTCCTCACTCTTGCAGAAAAACACTCTTTATGATTTGTTCTTTTAACAGGTGGGGCATACTTCATGCTGCTGTTCTAGCAGGCGTAATTAATCTTGGAGCGGGGTTCTTTGGGTTGGGACTTTGTACAGCAAGAATTTCTGTGGCCCACTGTACACGTAATACTGCTACTTTTTCTATTATGCACGTCTTTCGCTGACTCGCTATAGGCGAGTTTAAATAATCTTATAATTAACTCAAATGAGGGATTATAAACAAGCTAACTTACTTCAAATGACTATACATATATGCATATCAAATAATATACGGATAAGTTATGCGGTATATATAGTAGGTCATTTTTTTTTTTTTTTTTTAAGTAAACACAAGCCTTGCGCTGAGTTTTGAAACTATTAACAATAGTCCTACCTGCAAATCAATTAAAGTATGAATCGATCATTCGAGGGAAGAGCCCAGCATCCGATGAAAATTTTGGGAGTCTAACAGGGCCTGAGCTCTTTGGTTCCGGCTCCAATTATTGATACGTAATACTACTTCGAAAGAAGAACTTATCCGATTTCATTATTCGTTAAATGACTTTTGAGAATGCTAAATATTGGTATGCAGTAATTTATTTGTAAATATTAAAAATACAAAATTCGATAACACTCAAACGAGTTGGAGAACGTACCCATACTAAGGATATTTCCCCTTAGGTTGCAAATATAACTGATGGTTCCTGATTTGTATAGTATTTTTGAAAATTTACACATTGAGACACAAGGAGAAAAGGGGAGAGTATAGTGTCAATTAACAACAATTTAAAAATGCACGAAATTAACGGATAATATCAAATATAGAACCATTAAGAGAATTAACTCTGTAACTTGTTTTCTCCATTCATTTTTCTTCCTTTATTTTCAGGATTACATCATCACTGAATTTCTCCACTGGAGATTATCTTCATTTAGCAGCATCCAACTGGAACTCAGCCTTGTAAATGAAACATAGGAAAAAGTCTAAAGAGAGAGGGCGCGAATCGAACCCCAACTGGAAATCTAGGAAATCTCCACGCTAACCATTCACCTAAAGCATTACTTACTCCGGGTCACCTAAATAAAGAGCTCTTTATGTCGCTCAAAACAGTAGCTTCTTTATAGTCAAATAGATTGGCAAAACACAGGAATATGTAATTGAGGACTCGCAGGGCATTATATCATTCTATTCACTAAATTATCAACATTGCAGACTTTTTAAAAAACAAAATACAAAACTCCTTTCCTTTGAATCAAACACGGCGCGAATATTATACACGTAAACAGACTAAAGACGAATCAATTAACGCGTAGTAATCGTGGTTCAGTGGTCAAGGCGCTCGATCACTAATCTGAAGTTGCGGGAAGTGTTTTTTCAATATATAGAAACATTTCCTTAAATATAAAATTCTGTTTTGAAGTGCTCGAAAAAATAAAATCAACTCGTTTCGTCACATTTCAAACCTCAGTCACATTTTTTCACAATGTCCATCATTTATGTACGAAGACGCTAAAATGAGGAACGTTAATATTGGTTTAATGGGAACTGATTCCTGATTTGAATACCAACCTTAAACCAGACGTCCAAAATGAAAATTATTTATATTCCTGATACTTACTGCAATATACAGGTATATATGTAGAGAAAGAGAGATAATGTGTGTGTGAGAGAGAGAGGGGGAAAGAGAGAGAGAGTATGTGAGAGAGATAAAAGAAATATATATATATATATATATATATATATATATATATATATATATATATATGCTTGTATTTTTACTTACAATGTAAAAAGTACTTGTAATTCGTAATCTGGATTTTTATTAAGCGATTTGAACGCTTGAAGCGACTTAATGTTCATAAAGCTTATTTTTCTTAAAACTTTTATAATTAATGTCGCAAATAGTCCGATGCTTTGTAATAGGTGACAAAGAAATAAATGCATGGTTTTAGCAGGATAGTATCGTCTACCCCTTGCTTCTATTGATGGTATGAAACTAACGTTGAGTTGATGTTGAGTTTAACGTTCCTTTCAGCAGCGAGGCTATATGAGACGTTTATCTACTGATTAGCGTGGAAACCGAACCACATGAGCTCACACCGGGAATCGAACCGGGTCTCTTACGTCAAAGGTGCGTACGCTAACCGCTTAGCCACGAAGAAACTCGGTATAAAAGTAGAATTCCACATATTACCCCATATTACTTCACCGACAGTTTTCTCTTTTATGATCAGTTAAAATAGTATTTCTGGACGCTGTAGCGAAAAATGTATTTCTTATTTCATGTGCTATACGAAACATACAAAGAATAAACACAATAAAAACGAAACAAGGACAAAAACTCAATGTAAAATGCTTAGCCTTTCTCGAATAAATTACTCAATGTATTACAAGTGCATATCTCTAGCATTTCTAGTAGAACTACTAAAACGCACTGGCCTTCTAACTTCCGTGTGTGGTTTAGTAGCTAGCACGTGCGTCTGTGGTGTACGGGGTCTCGGGTTCGATTCGGAGAACTTTTGGAATTTTAAATGTTCTCGATGTGTCTGTTTTCGTATGCCTGTCGTTCAAGGTTACTGGAAACAACCGTAGAACGTGTATAACCGAGTAGGAGCACAAGTTACTGACAAGGGGAAAGCAGACTTTGCTAAATGAACTTCCGCGCTACCTTTCGCGCGGTAGGAGTGCACATTTAAAGTGTCAATATTACAAACTGCAATAGCCAGAAAACCCGTCTAAAAGTTTCTGACTCTCCGCATAAATGATAGAATGCGTTATCAAGTGGCAGAGTGAGGAATATCTATACCTTACGCGCAAAAGGTTCCGCTCGAGTAATTTTTCTTGTTATAACTAATAGAGTAGCCAAGTAAAATATTTATTCACTATATGTTTATAATGCATACAACAATAAAAATGTTCAAATCAGTTGTAAATATTTTGACAGTGGCGTAATTAGAGGGGTGGCTATCGGGCTCAAGCCACTCGAAATAAATTTCGTAAATACACAATTTCATTAAAATTTGTCTTCACCCAAAAGGAAAAACGTAAGTGCTAATTCACGTGTTGTGCATGGCCCCTCCCCGAAACAAAATTCTAAATATGCCACTGTTTATTGATGTCACTAGATATATTATGGTTACCAAAGTCGTTGTGCAAAAAAGTTCTTGAAGCTTCGTATCCATATCGGTGGACAGTGCGAATTACAAGGGATATGAGGGGAAATCCCCTTTGGTAATACTGGATATATGCTACAACCACAGGCATAATTTGAGACTTTGCTTGAGGGGGGCACGAGCACCACCGACATGGGGGGGTAATTGTCTCCTCTTGCTCCCCTATATGACTCCCTTCTCTACAACTGTTATAGTTTCCCATGCAACTGTCATTTGAAATGGCGTTCCTGGTTATAGCATAAATTCAGCATTACGAAAGGGAATTTCCCTTTATCACCCTTGTAATTCGCACACTTTCCACTGATAAAGACACGAAGCGCCAAGAACTTCTTTTACACAGCGACTGTGGTAACCATAATATATCTAGTGATATCAATATACAGTGGCGTATTTAGGATTTTGTTTCGGGCAGAGGCTATGCAAAACACGTAAATAATCACTTGCATAAGCAAAGGAGGGAACCAAAATGGTATGAAAATCTGAGTTGACAGGTCCGTGCTGTGTGGTCATAGGGTTGGTGTATTGGCCTGCGGAATCAGAGATCCTAATTTCAATTCGCGCGCAAAGTAACAATTTTATGTGTACTTTTTTACTCAAATAATAAGTTCATACATTTTAACTTCGATAAAAATAATGTATTTATCCATAATTTATTAATTTGTAAGAAAATACAAATTGCAACAAAAATGGTTTGCTTTTGTTTAAATAACCCTATGACCTCTAATCATAATAACACTATTGCTAAGTACCAATTCATAAAGCTAGTTTGCAAAACAATTATCGAAATTTGTATTGTGTGTAACTTGAATAAAGTATTAATTGAAGCTAAAATGTATAAAATTATTATTTGGGAAAACAAATAAAGAGATTGCCTTGCGCGGGAATGGAACTCAAGATGTCTGAAGCAGGACTTCAGTACGCTAAGCATCTGACCACACACTACGGGACTGATAATCTATATTTTCATAACGTTTTCTTGCTCACTTCTTTTGTGTGTTAATTCAAGAGAGGAAGATATTTTACTGGGAATTTTCTAGAGGAGGAAGACCAATTGACTTACTTTTAACACTTCCCAAGTGTAACACTCCGATTTTGATAAACTTTAAGAGGTAGATACTACACATAAACGAATACGTGTTTCTCTTTTACTTTCTGTGGAACAAAGGTTTTAGGGGGTAAAATCTCCCACCCAAGATTTTGAAAGTTGGCGTTCGAAAAGCAAGAAGACGTGGACCTAATTGAATAAAATTGTGCACAGATATTGTAAAATGAGGGAATGCGTATTTCGTATTTTCCTGGGAAGAACGGTTGGGTGGAGCATGAACCCTTCCAAATCTTTGATCACGAAATATCAAAAGTGCTAGTGACAGTATGTTAGAAGTGCCTAAAGGTCATGATAAATTGCGACGAAATTTTGTGTAGTGACAATACGCAAAAAATAAATGAATATGCGTTTTTTTTTAATTTTATATCGAAAAACGGTTTTAGGGATCAAAAGCCCTCACCCAAAATTTTGAAAGTTGACGGCTGAAAGGTATATTACTATTATTATTATTATTATTATTATTATTATTATTATTATTATTATTAGTAGTAGTAGTAGTAGTAGTAGTAGTAGTAGTAGTAGTAGTAGTACAGAGCACAAATGCAGGATCCACAGATAAATTAATCATAGAGTTACCTCTTCCTTCAGAAAACGTACTCTTAGTATCTTTCAACATGTTTCTTCTGGGAGGAGTTGCATATCTGACTGCAGATTAACTTTAGTAGGATTTAACTGTCTTGGCTAGAAATAGTTTTTTTGTATGAGAAAAGTGATAGTTAGAAAACACAAGCCAACCAGTCCTAGGTGTACACTTAAAGCAAGAAGTGTATCTAACCCGAGTGAGGGCAGGGCGAAGCTGATGGGCCCGCGCAGTAGCATAAGAGTACACCGTAGAAACAGTATGCATCTAAAAAAAAAAAAAAAAAAAAAAAAGGTAGTGCATAAATAACGTTACGTATTTCTTACGTAAATTTCAAATATCTTCGGTTGCATATAACAAATATTGCTGATCTTATACCTTTATATTTGTATATTCATCACTCGTTTCTCCTCACCATGTTTAAGAACTTCTAAAAAACGTCCTCACCATTGCGCATCATAAATTAACACAATGTCTACATTTCAAAATGCGGGCAAATTTACCGACATATCAAACGCCTTACAGATCCAACCCGCCAACATTTACGACCTCACTGTGACCATATCATTGATAATACACAACCTTTCATTGCACCAATTACTTCTTATATGACGAATGGGCTCTGATATAAACGCCATGCCGCACCTAACTTCGACACTTACCGCCTCATCAAAACCACACCAAACTCCTTGCGTACTTTTCTTGCTTCAATTTATAATTTCATCCTTCGTATCGACCTTTATCCTTCTCATTGAGAGGTAGGGTAAAGTATGTTATATTCGTGATAGCTTTTTAAGTAACTGTAGCAAAGAAACTTATTCTAGTAAGATTTCCACTTTTTGCCAGAAGATCGAGTATGGGTCCAGTTTCATGTGGAGGCCGGCGCCGCTGGGCCCCGTGCACAAATAGGTTTGAACGGAAATAAGACAGAGGAAAGAGTATTGTTTACGTTGTGCGGAAGATTGTGTCACGTCTGTTATTTTCATGAGATAACAACGAAAGCATAAATATTGCTGTAAATATTGATGTTTGGTTTCATAACTGATATATTAATATAATTTTCTGCGGTAGTAGTGTGTCTGTGTGTCTCTTTTTAAACAATTTAGACTCTTAAGAACACACGTAAAATTCTTAATGGACATTTGCATCTATGGACAAGTAGCCAAGTAGCTTGAAATTAAGGCTTCATTTCTGCTACGAAGGACAAATTTTCGTAGTTATCGTGTTACAGAATAGTAGTCTAATAAATTTCACGTGTAATTATCAGTCTGATTCTTGTGTAGAGCCTATCACGAAATTACCTTACTGTAACGAAATTACCTGTGCTTCATAACAATAAAAATACCTCGTCCACAGTATTCAAATGTGAAATTAACTGCGAATGCAATTGAAAACTCCACGAAGATAATTAATTGCCTAAAGCTTAGATATAGCTATAGCCCTACCAACTAACTTCGACTGCGGTCCACTTTCCTTCCAATATGTCTATAGACCAACGTCCTCCTTATCTTGGCCTTTCCACTCCTAGTAAAAATCTATGATCCCATTTTGTCAATATTATCTTTACATTTATTCATAGTGAATAGCTAGACCTATTTTGGCTGTTTCAGATGCCACCCAAGAAAGGAAAATACCGAACATATGAGCAGAAATATCTTGTGAGGGCAGCTAAAATGGTGAACGTGGGAGGTTATTCTGTGTATAGAGCCTCAAAAGTGATGAAAATTTCGTGGAGTATCATAAACAATTTCCTCAAGAGACAAGGCCTAGCTGATATTGGAAATGAAACATATGCTGCAGTGCCGAAAGTCGGAAGACCTATTGCATTGACACCTGAACTGGAATTAAAAGTCTATCACTACATTATCGATAATATCAGGAAGCTGGCTTTGGACTTACGGTAAAGCAAATCAGGAGTGTCGCATACAAGAATACTAAATCAGCAGGGAGAAAAAACTTTTCACTAACATCGAAAGTGAATGTGCAAGTAAATAGTGGTGGGGTGAGTTCAAGAAATGATGCGGATTAAATCTGAGAGTTCCGACCAAAAGACGAAAAGAGAGATTCATCCACAAAATGTCTGAACAAATTTAGTCCTATTACTACTGACAGAAAGCAAGTTCGTCGACCGAGAAAGCTCAAGGTTTCTAACCCTACTAACGTGCAAAATAGTAACTCTGCTGATCAACCTTAGACTTCACGATCTTCCTATCACAATAAAGCCTATCCTTAAGAAACAGGCAATTCGTGATGATGATTGGAAATGTTTTGTGTATGGTGAAAGCTATGAAGACAATGTGCATAATAAGACAGGGGGTAAGAGGTCCAGTGTCCTTTCTGTTTAGTGCCATACTACGTGCTTTGTCAAAAGTAGGATGACAGGTCGGATGTGTTTATGTATAATTCTTGCGCCACAACTCCTTCAAGTTCTGATGAAGACTGATTGCTACACGAACTTATTCAAACGAACTTCGTTTATGTTTGAGATGGACCTATCTGTGTGTTTGTTTCTATTTGTGATTTGCTATTAAGAATTGAGGCATATTTATATACCCACATCATAGTGGATAGGCCCTAGGTAGTCCTGTTAATTAGAGTTAGCGTATTTTGTGTATCAAACGCTTTATAACTGGAAGGCGCGTCTTTCCTGTTGATATTTCATTCCTATGTTCAATCAGCATTATTATATTGTACTAATTACACTGTTATCACGAATATACCTACCTACTGTCACGAACTTTCCTTACTTCTCACGAAATTACCTGTGCATGTTTTCATTTTATAAACTAACTTCATACACACTATTGATTGTGTGCAGAATAAACAATACAGCTGAACAGTATAAAGCAATGTACGCAATATCTATATGCAGCCTTACTTTTTGCTTAGATTTTGACTTTAGTAGAAACATCGACTTTATAGTGATTTATCACGAACATACCTTACTTTACCCTATTTAAAATACTGTTGTTTTCTAAGCCAAATAAACCTATTCAGGCTCTCTCATCTTATCGCGCAATTCAACTTACTTCTTGTTTTAGTAAGATTTAAAAATAAAATAATTATTTTAAAAAAACTCCACAGAAAAAGGTTTTTTTACAACACTAACTGAGAATCGTAAGTCTATCAATATTCTGGTACACAACATGCCTGTTTATTACAGCACAACGAATGCAAGTTAACATTTGAAGTATAACCCTCTAGTGTTGAACTGTCTGTAGCCATCTTCATACTAGTTCTCTATTCCATGTCTTGTCCTTAGAGGCAAAGAAGTCAATCACTCCTGTTTTCACCTCCTGATGGTTTTGGAAGCACGTGATTTCAGGAAATGTGACATGAACCGAAACAGATAGTAATACCAAGGAACAAGGTCAGGACCAAATCCCGGTTGTAGCATCAGCTCAATGCCATCAAGCCCCTGACTTTTTGTTGTGTTTTTTTTTATCTTAGTGTGGTTTTTCGTTATTATGTTGCAGCACGGTGAGCTTTTGGTCCATCAATACAATATTTTTTTTGGCGTAGTGCAGGATACATCCCTTCCAACTAATCGGAATAAGAGTCTGCTTTTATGATACGATCGTCAGCAACGAACTCGAAATGAATTACCCCCCTGTAGTTCCACCACACACAGAGCATAACTTTCTGGTCAAAACAACCCTGTTTGACAACAAGTTCTGGAAGTTGAACCTTGCTCAACCATTGTTCTTGCACATACGGATTTCGGATAAACACGCACTTTTCGTCGAATATGACAACTCGTTTCAGAAAACACGCATCCTGCGAATTTTGCAGCAGTTGTTGTGACATACTCATTCTCATCTAAGCCTGAGATGGGGTGAACTCACTTGGCAAAATGAAGGGGCTCCTGGTGGTTTTCCTGGGTTGGGGAAAGGACGCACTACAGTAGACTGGAACATCGAGTTAGTTTGACAGTCTGGAGGATGAGTGGTGGAGGATAAATTTTCCTCATTAGCGAGTCGCATGTCCTCAGCATCTGTTACTCTGGAACAGCTGGACCTTGGCTGATCTTCGACATTTTTACAACCTCCCCGAAATTTCTGGAACCAACGAGTTGCTATGCCGTGGTTCACTGAACCTTCCTCTTTTATATGTTAAATATTTTAAGGTAGGTTCCTGCAGGAGCATTATGCCCGAGTTTGAACTCGTAGAGAACAGTTAACGTATAAAACATTATTGAGCACTTATCCTCACTGCCACTAAAACATTGACTGAAGATACTGACCGTATAATAGCATCCGTGTTAAATAGTCCTCTTGCTACATTATCTCTTGGACCAGTTCGACCTTGTATTTATAGCCGATCATGGCGTATACATACGCCTGCTATTTGGATTATATAATACTGTACGATTTATAACTCAGACTTGTATCATATGTACCAGTGATGATTTCAGAGAAAGACCCAGAAGGTAATTTTCTTGGAGCCATGTCTCTGGTCAAGTTTCTTGTGGATTCACAGTAATTTCATAGTATAACTTTCATCTTCCATGTATTGCAGTGATCGAATGGGCCATGGGTCACCGGATCACTTGGATCACGACTTTTGTCCCAGTCATCTGACAGTGAGTCTGATTCTCACCTCTCAGACTCGGTCTGACATGGTAACCCAGACAGAAGCGGAGACTGGACAGACCTGGAGACTCAAACGCGGTGAGCCGGACAGACACGCAGACCCAGGGCCGGATTTCCCAATAGGCCCGGTAAGCCCGGGCCTATGGGCGCAAGCTCTCAGGGGGCGCACGGCCAAGAGAAAAAAAATAAAAAATATCTAGAAATAAAAATAAATAGCCATAACTTAACATATTTTTTGAATTGATTAAAAAAAATCAGGCTAATTAAGCATTCTGATTTTGAAGTTCATTGGAACAAATAATTGTTGGTAAAGTTCACCAATCTTTTGTTAATACATTAACGGTATTTTGTTAAGCCCAGAACCAAGTAAATTCCTCAAAAAACTTGCAATGATAAAATTGCATCAGGGAGTGGTGTTTAAACAATTAACATATAGGCCTGATATAATTTTTTAATAAAGGTTTTTAGGAAAGTAACTTTAACCAGACTAGGGGGCGGAAAAAATTATTGGCCCTAGGGGCACCAAAATGCTAAATCCGGCCCTGCGCAGACCCACATAGATCCGATGACTCAAACAGATCTGGCGACCAAGAAGCAGCCGAAATATCATCTCTGTGTCATTACTACAGAATTTTATGGTAGATTAATGATGTTCACCATTCAAACTCGAACATTTATTTGCTTTATTTTTGGTGTGATATTTCTTAATCAACATACCATGTTTTGAACATTTCATGTTTTCAAAAAGATAATTTCATTTTTATTCGTTTTCGTATACTAAGTTTTTCAGAATAAACTATACAAAAATAATTAACAAAATTTTGTTTAGGTTCAGCAATGTCTTGTACTCTAAATGACATGTTTTACAAGCCGATGAAACTTCGATGTTCCCTCATAAGAGAAATATGTAGCTTATCTTTTCAATGTTTCAGATGTATTTGTATCTGGTAAACTTCGTACTTATCTTTCAGTTCAATGTCTGACACTCACAGACGCAAACAACAAGCGAGAAAGACAATTATATTTAGTGAAAATGCAATCAGAGAAGATAGAATCATATTTGTTACAATTGCGTTAGTAGCCACAGCCACACACACTCTCCATATGTTTGACGATGTTCCGTCTCGGAATCCTCCCAGGTTATGGATCGATCTCGGTCAGTCCGGATCAACTTCTTCAACGTCTTTGATCGATGAAAACATCACTGAAGGGAAAGAAATTGTGAAGGAAAATCGTCATGCAAGCTTGAGAGAGATAGCCCTGTACCTCAGTATTTCACACGAAACCGTTCGTACCATTCTTATTGGTAATTTGGGTATGAGACACGTGGTCTCGTAAGAGCTGAATTTTCTCCAAAAGTAACATTGGAAACATACGCTATGGGTTCAGATCCGACCTTACATTCATGAAATGCATTATTACAGGAGATGAGGCGTGAGTACCCGAGTTTGACATGCAGACAAGTTCGCAGACTGCTGAATGTAGAGAGAAAAATAAGCAATAAATAAATAAATAAAAATAAAATAAATGTACAATAAAAAGTGAAAGTCGCTCCCAAATCAAGATAATGCTGACTATTTTCTTCAATTGCAGTAGTGTTGTGCATTCAGAATTCCGTCTAGACATGTGTGTAAAAATTTCTGTCTCAAAAGACCTGAACTGTGGATGAATAATTCATGGATTATGCATCATGATAACGATCCATCACACAAAGTGATTATTGTGATCGAAATTTTGGCCAAAAAACAAAAAAATCAACGAGTGTCTTTGATCAAGCTTTCTCACTCACCTGATATGACTCCTAACTGACTTTATTCTGTTCCCAAAACTAAAAATGAAATAAAATCGTTGAGTTTTAGGTCCCATGGTTATGCCGGGTAGGTTAAAGGAGACGGTGATGACGAGAAATGAAAGAAATGGTAGAATGAAGAAAGTGGGGAGAAACGAAAAAACCCAGAGAAAACCCATGCTATGACGTTTGTCCCCAGAGAGTTCACTTGACGCGAGCTGGGATCGAACTAGAGTTTTCCAAAACTCTAATTACCTCTTCAAGGAAGGTATTTTAACTCAACTAAATCCATCAAACGAAACTTACTGAAGGAGCTAAAAAATTATTCCATTGTTTTCATGATTGAATTAATCATTGACAGTGTGCTTCAAATTAGATATATGTACTTTGAAGGCGACAAACTGAAAGTCAATGATAAATTAAGTATTTTGTATTTTACTGACAAATTCCGGGTACTCTTTTGACAGAATTTACAATATACATAGTGCAAAGTTTCATTATTCGAACACTGATAAACTATTGCTCTTAAATATCAATTTATCTCTGTATACGATAACATTTTTAAATTCGAAAATGCATTTACGCAAGTTTAATTACATAGTGGTTGTAATATGTTGGCATATTGAGAAGCAAAATAAGAACTTATCCCCACCCATCTAAACAGTCATGCAACTACGTGGCCTGCGGAAAGAAGCACAAAAGACTCTGCCTTATTATGTCTGCCGCGATGATATGCTTGGCTCGACATGAGGACTTGTTTTTTCGTCCATTACAAGTCCGAATCAACGTCCAAGGCAATGTCCATTCGTAAGACTGGTGGAGTAATTCGGTTTTATCGGTAGCGCTACCTTCTGCATCATCGAGATGCTTCAGTAAGGTTCCCGGACTGAATAACCAGGTTCGAGGTTTCGTAGTGAATGCTTGGCAAGCCCAACTTTGGTATGAATAGTGCAAGATTCAATTTATAACTATTCTATTTAAAACATTTGTGATATATTCGAAGATTTTTGTTTTGTAAATTTAAAATAACTGCTAGTTTAAGATTTTTGTGACAAACTTGGACAGATATTATGAGAATTGGGATGATAAATTGAAAATTCTTACGTAATTTGAATTCAGATTTTTTTTTTTTGGAATATACAATTACCAGTAAATGGAAAACCATAAAGTAAATTTATATAAAACTGACCTGATTGAAACTGTTATTGTTAATGATTTAATCACAATCTTATCTTTTTCAGACTTTACGTGAAAGAATCCAGAGGCTACAACGAATGTTCGTTACCAGTATGAGCATGGTGGCGATTGGTGTTACAAATAGTTCTACAGTGATCGCATTTCCTGGACCTGTGCCTGGCACACCTTACAGCGAACAAGACCCTCACTATCAGTCACCATTTCAGTCACGTGCAGATAAAGCCCACCACAAGTAAAATAGTCCTAAGTCAACGTGAAAAGTTTTAGATATTTTATAAATGACTGAACAGAAATGTGTTGTCTACTTTTCGCAAAGAAAGTTTGCTTTAAATGTTTTAAGTAACGACAGTTTTTGAAATTTAAATTTAATTGACTTTATAGAAGGCAAGACTCTTTTGTATTTACATTATAATGTGGGGTTGTGGAGAATAAGTGCAACCTGTAAATTAAGAAAACATTAACTTACAGAACTTTTTAAAAATAATTGTTGGAGCAAATCATTACTTAGTTCTATATTTTAATGACGATATTCAATATTAGTTGTTATCTGTAATTATATATACGTTGCAAATGTAGTTACTGAAGTGTTGTAATTTCTACCTTTCAATTTATTGGCCACATTGCATATCTTTTGCATGTGTATTGACCTTGTATTTCTTTCAAAGCTCAATACTTCAATAGCTAGCTTGGATGACTCCTCTCCAACTTTATGTCAATGGAATCGAATGGAAGTTGCAGTTTAAAAATGTGCAAAAATGTTCTGACAATTTGAAACCTACAATATTTCAATTGATTTGTACATATGCTTTCCAATATTTTACAGGAAAAAGAATGTGTGCGTGTGTGGTGTGTATAGGCAATGATAACACATGTACTTTCGTGACTTAGCAGAAACTACAACTTTCGAAGTAGATTAACATGTTCACATGTCAATTTCAGTATTATTTATCACGGTTATGCTGTGTAGGCTAAAGAAGACGGTGATTATGAGGATGAATGTAATGATGGAATGAAGAAAGTGGGAGGAAACGGAAGAAGCCCGAGAAAACACACAACACGCTGTGTTTATCCACCACAAAAACCCACTTGTAGAGGAACGTGCATGTATAGCCAGTTATCTTCTGTTACTCCAGAGGATATAAACATCCAACATTCTACAACGTTTTATTAAGGCATGTAGTACTGTCCAACTTACATCAGCTGTCACATCAGGAGAAAGAACATTTGCGTATGTTTCTAGTTAATAAGTTCATGTGATCACCAGCAGTAGTGTAAGTATTCTACCATCACTGCAGTTTGCCTTGCCCCAAATTGAAAAAAAAGGTCCATGCACCATACACTTGAGCTGATCTCTTTTTCATGGCGAAGGAATTACCCGCTTTGATAGCTTTCATCAATTGTAGGTTCGATCATTTCCTTCTACAGTTCGCTCTGTCACATTTAGTTGAGTACTGTTTCTTCTCAATCAGTATTCTAAACAGTTTTGCCTTTTCATGGTTGTCTCTACCATGTTTCTATTCTCTTACCCAACTTTCGAAACACTGTTTGTTGACTTTAGTTTCAAATAACTAATTTACATTGATTTTCTCCATACCCACATATTGAAACTATGAAGATGTATTTTGTGAATGATAAACTTTTTCATATTTTTCCGCTATGTTCTCGTTTCTACTTCATTATGTAAGAAGTTCCACACGTAACGTTTACTTAATTACTTTCGTTAACTCTTTATTCAAAGAACAACAAAATACATTTTCCTTTCTCCTAAAGAGCTCTTCCACCTTTCCAACTCTTGATTTGATTTCCTGTTCACATTTCAAATCTTCACTCAGAATGCCGAAAAGTGATTCGCTCTTCCAATTTCTTCTCGCCAATGGCTATAGCTATTTTGAATTATGTCGTTCCGGTCGCTGTATAAGTCAGTCAGAGCACAATGGAATCATGTCCAATTCTCAAGTTGGTGAGAAAAAGAGGCATAGAGTTTGTATGGTGTGCTTAAGTACATGGAAAAATATCATTCTATTTTACATTGTAACAGTTATTTACAATATAGAGACATCAATCCTTTAAGTTCTGAAATGAATTTCAAATTTGGATTTTCAAGATGAAATACATCCAAATGACCGAATGTAGACTTGCTTTTTCCCTTGTGCACTGAACGTGCCATATAGATTAAATTTTATTTCTTGTTTCTTTTTCTATTTTTGTTCTAGAGCTCACTCGTGGCTAAGCGGTCAGCGTACGTGCGTTTGGCGTGGAAGACCTGGTTCAATTTGCTTCGAAAGCTCATGTGGTTCGAATCCCACCTTAAGCAATAGGTCTAAGTCTCATATATCCTTGCTGCTGGAAGGGACGCTAAACTGAAATCACACACACAATCTCTCTTTATTCATATATATGAATTCCCATGATGGAAACAGTTCTAAAAATAAGATATAAAAGAGTAGGGCATATTGAATCAAAAGATGGGCTGCGAATGGCAAATTAGTTGGCTAAATCTACAGTCTAATATCAAACTGGAAATGATAGCAGTATTTTATAACTTCAGTAACTTCATTATTGTTGTCCAAAATTCTTATTACAGAATTAGAACTAATGAAATGATTTAATTCTAGCTTCTAAATAATAGTTCTGCCAACTTGATTATCTCTTTTCAAAATTTATATCTTACAATTATCTTAGAATATCTTTAAAATGCTTTGATAAATCACTCTAGTTCTCAGATTTTGATTATTTTTAAAACAATTGAAGACTGAGAACCAGAATATTATTAGGCCTACTTAATAATTTATTATTATTTAATAAGTTAGTAAGTTAGAATATTATTAAAAAGTTAAGCCCGTAATTGAAGAGACGAGAACCGGAAGGGTTGGTTTTTATTTTCAATGAAATTGTGATATGAACCGTGTTATGTAAAAACGATCTAAGCGCCATTTTAAAAATAGTTTTAAGAAAATAGTACTTACGAACTTTGTTGCTCAACAGTAACGTAACTATTAGCTAAATTGAAATTGATCTTCTTACGAAGAGATGTTGATGTTAAAAGTTCATTTCATTTCTGGAAAAATTAGTGTACAGTTCGCGGCATAGAAATTGTTACAAAAATTCTAAGTCCAAATTAATAAACTCTTGCCCCGTTTTCTTATGCATCCAGAAATACATATCTCAACCGTAGTACACGTAGAAATACGTAGTACACTCTCTCCATTCAGCTGAGAAAGAAACAGGAATCAAGTTTACAACGTTATAGCTTTAAAACAATCTTTTCCATTTGTTTGTTCTGAAATATTTTTAAGAGCCTAAATTAAAAACAAAAAGTCACACAGGTTCCCAGAACTTCATAAAGATCTTTAGTTTTATTCTTTCCCTTCTTTAAAGACTGCAAGCTAGTAGGATGCTCCCTAAGAAATCTATGGAAATTGCCAATAACGGCAGTAGGTTTCGTGCTTCCTAAAGTCTGTAATGCACACACAGAGCTATAAAATATCTACTGACAGAAATGAGTGTTATTCAATGATTCAATTCATTTATTTTCAGTAATTGCAAGTAAATGTTCCAGGGGTGTCATTTGGGCAGGACAGGAGGGTGTAATTACCCCTCCCTTGAGCTTCATAAATAAGTATTGTTTGATCAAATGTATAGTAATACACCGATAAAAAAAGTGAAAATCTTATGTCGCTGGAGAATCTCCCCCCCCCCCAATAAAATAAAAAAGACACTGCCTTTAGCAAAAAACCTATAGAGTTACGATAGCACATTGCTAGAGAGCTTACATTTGGTTTCAAGAGTCGAAGGTTTGATCTCAAGCCATATGAGTTCCTGGGCGACATTGACAAAAAGGGAGAGAGACAGAGATTCAAGTATGGAGACAGAGAGGGGTGATTTATATACACAGATTTAGAATAGGGGAAAAATGATCGGACAGCATTCAAATCATGACGAAAATTGTGATCTTGTGAAACAGAAGAAGGGAAGATTCCGAACTACGAGGATCACATTAGGCAGTTGACGAATTAAGGTGGAAAACTCTTCTTAGAGCATCAGATGATTACGAAGGCAGAGAAAGATCTTGAGAACTGAGGAATTAAGAATTTAAAAAATCTCAAACTTCCGAGATGGGTTTCGAACCACGAACCCTGTAGCTCTCGAACCATGACTTTATCCATTCCGCTACGGAGAACTCTATATACTCGTTACATGCGTTTCCTTTAGCTACGTTGAAAGCTAACTTAATGGGATATTCCAATTTGACTCGGTGAATGCGCCGTTCAGATAGGACGTAAACCTCTTGTAACTTAGTTACAATGAGGGGGCGCGGTGGCTCAGTGGTAGAGCGTTCACCTCTGGTGCTTGGGGTCCCGGGTTCGATCCCAGCCCCCGCCAAGTGAACTTTGTGGTGGACAAACACCGTGCTCGTGGGTTTTCTCGGGGTTCTCCCGTTTCCTCCCACTTTCTTCATTCCACCATTTCACTCATCTCTTATAATCACAGTCTCCTTTAGCTTAACCGGCATAACCGTGGGACGTAAAACTCAAAGATTTCATTTCATTTTTTACTTACAATGTATCGTGACGGATTACAATGTATCGTGACGGATATAAATCATTGATCAGGTAATGGCGCCTGCTTTGAAACAAATGCAAAGTATGAGAATTAAATCAGTTATATCTGTGGTTTCGTGTGGAGAAAAAACAAACTTGTGAACCAAAGGTTTAAGAACAACTCAAGTTATTAATATAAACTTTGCCGAAGATTATTCACTTATATCATCATAAAAGGAATACGAAAGACGTTCTGAAACGAAGAAATACAACTTTGCAAGCGGAGGCAAAGAAACCTAAAGGAACAAGACTAAAGAGGAATTGTTTTCCGCTAAGTGATCGTGGTTCAGTGTTCAAGGTGTTGGATCATTAATCTGGAGTTTCGTGGTTCGAATCCGCGTCTGACATTTTTTTATTTTAGGATTTTTGATGGCGATTGATCGACGATGACACGTTTTATTATATTCAGATATTTGAATACTCGGATATTTCAATACTTGAACTATCAAATCTTCATGAATAATAATAGTAATAATAATAAACTAATAATAATAATTATTATCTCGTAAAAGATTAAAAGCTAGGAAGATTAAAAGATTATCGCTCAGTTCATACCATTATAAGCAGAAACGTGACACTTGACAAGAATATTTTGGTTTTGTTTAATGTTGCCCACGAGAAGAGGAATTTTTCATCTCGTTTCTAAAACAAACAATTAAAAATGAGAATTAATATTTTACATTCGACACGGGACAAGGGTAACTCAATATTTTGTACCACTTTGGAGAAAAGAATCGAGACGAGACGAAAAGTATCGTAAACATTTCTCGTCTTGCCTCGATTCCCGAAATACTGTATGTCGATTCTTGCTCTGTTGCTCTGTAGACTGAATCTTATAGGCTTTTTGTTACTTTGTATTTCAGAGCTCATTGATTTATAGGCTGTGTAGGTATTTTTGTAGCAAAGCTTTTCTAATTACCTTTGCATATCCTAAAAATTAGTTTATTATATGCCTTACAGTTGAGTGATATTCACTTTTTTTTATTACAGTTATTTTCTTTAAAACATACAGTAGAATACTTTCTACATGAAACTTTAGTGGAAAGCTTTTGCTTAAAATGTGGGTAATTGGAGAGGCGTGTCTTGAAGGTAGGGAACCCCTTCTACGATATCCCTACGTTTAAGTAAGTTTTGCCAAAATTTGGGGCAGCTTTAGAGCTTATAATACCATTGTTTTTATTATTATTATTATTATTATTATTATTATTATTATTAATATTTTTACTGAAGTGTTGTTAATTTAATGGTTCACCCTCTTCCACCCAGCTCCCGCCTAGTGGGCATTGTGCTGAACAAACACCCTGTGTGTAGGTTGGCAACATTAAACAAAACCAAAATATTCTTGTCAAATGTCACGTTTCTGCTTATAATGGTATGAACTGAGCGATAATCTTTTAATCTTCCTAGCTTTTAATTTTCTACGAGATAATAATAATTATTATTAGTTTATTATCATTACTATTATTATTCATGAAGATTTGATAGTTCAAGTATTGAAATATCCGAGTATTCAAATATCTGAATATAATAAAACGTGTCATCGTCGATCAATCGCCATCAAAAATCCTAAAATAAAAAAATGTCAGACGCGGATTCGAACCACGAAACTCCAGATTAATGACCCAACACCTTGACCACTGAACCATGATCACTTAGCGGAAAAAAATTCCTCTTTAGTCTCGTTGCTTTAGGTTTCTTTGCCTCCGCTTGCAAAGTTGTATTTCTTCGTTTCAGAACGTCTTTCGTATTCCTTTTATGATGATATAAGTGAATAATCTTCGGCAAAGTTTATATTAATAACTTGAGTTGTTCTTAAACCTTTGGTTCACAAGTTTGTTTCTTCTCCACACGAAACCACAGATATAACTGATTTAATTCTCATACTTTGCATTTGTTTCAAAGCAGGCGCCATTACATGATCAATGATTCATATCCGTCACGATACAGTATAACTAAGTTACAAGAGATTTACGTCCTATCTGAACGGCGCATTCACCGAGTCAAATTTGGAATATCCCATTAAGTTAGCTTTCAACGTAGCTAAAGGAAACGCATGTAACGAGTATATAGAGTTCTCCGTAGCGGAATGGATAAAGTCATGGTTCGAGAGCTACAGGGTTCGTGGTTCGAAACCCATCTCGGAAGTTTGAGATTTTTTAAATTCTTAATTCCTCAGTTCTCAAGATCTTTCTCTGCCTTCGTAATCATCTGATGCTCTAAGTAGAGTTTTCCACCTTAATTCGTCAACTCCCTAATGTGATCCTCGTAGTTCGGAATCTTCCCTTCTTCTGTTTCACAAGATCACAATTTTCGTCATGATTTGAATGCTGTCCGATCATTTTTCCCCTATTCTAAATCTGTGTATTTAAATCATCCCTCTCTGTCTCCATACTTGAATCTCTGTCTCTCTCCCTTTTTGTCAATGTCGCCCAGGAACTCATATGGCTTGAGATCAAACCTTCGACTCTTGAAACCAAATGTAAGCTCTCTAGCAATGTGCTATCGTAACTCTATAGGTTTTTTGCTAAAGGCAGTGTCTTTTTTATTTTATTGGGGGGGGGGGGAGATTCTCCAGCGACATAAGATTTTCACTTTTTTATCGGTGTATTACTATACATTTGATCAAACAATACGTATTTATGAAGCTCAAGGGAGGGGTAATTACACCCTCCTGTCCTGCCCAAATGACGCCCCTGGAACATTTACTTGCAATTACTGAAAATAAATGAATTGAATCATTGAATAACACTCATTTCTGTCAGTAGATATTTTATAGCTCTGTGTGTGCATTACAGACTTTAGGAAGCACGAAACCTACTGCCGTTATTGGCAATTTCCATAGATTTCTTTGGGAGCATCCTACTAGCTTGCAGTCTTTAAAGAAGGGAAAGAATGAAACTAAAGATCTTTATGAAGTTCTGGAAACATTGTGTGACTTTTTGTTTTTAATTTAGGCTCTTAAAAATATTTCAGAACAAACGAATGGAAAAGAATGTTTTAAAGCTTTAACGTTGTAAACTTGATTCCTGTTTCTTTCTCAGCTGGATGGTAAGTGTACTACGTCACACTCACTGCTTTAGACAAGGAGAGATAGAGGAGGGGAAGGAGTTGTATTGAATACTAGAAGCAACTAATCGATTGAGACATGTATTTTCTGGTGCATAAGAAAACGGGGCAAGAGTTTGTTATTAATTTGGACTTAGAATTTTTGTAACAATTTCTATGCCGCGAACTGTACATCAAGAATGAGCCATCGCATTTATAGCCCAGGAAATGAAAGGAAAAAATTCATTATTGTTGGGAAATATTCGAGACAAGCTGAATTTCTGCCAGTTGTTAGGGCTCAACTAGAAGTATATTTTTCCAAAAGTTCCCATCCTTCCCCCTTGTACTTTCCCCTTCATTCCACTTTAACATCCGATTTGCAAGGTTTTCGATCATCGCTCATATCTTCGTTATTATTAATCCGAACTTCAAACTCTTTTTACACTTTTCTACCTTGAACCACGATCTATAAAAAGGTGTTCTTAACAATGTTTGCTAGGTCTAATACTTTAAGAAATATTCGTAGAAATATGTAAAATTTCACATTTTGACGTGTACTTTTTTCCGTTTCTTATACTTTAACTTTTGTGTATTCGATAATTTGTAGAAAAACTTCAAATAAAAGTCGTAGAGCTCTTCTTTAGCTTTAAAACGGTGTATATATTAATATACTTAAGGTGGAAACGTGTAAAAGTGCACCTTAAGATAGCGAAGTGCGTGCTTACTAGTACCACACACACTGGTGCCCGAGAGCCGCTCCCTGCGAATTTAATGGACTTTAATATGTCAACATAATAGTGAAGTTTTCGTATGGTTTGCATCGTAAGTGGTGTTATTTTGTTATTTTTATCCCGTTTTTGCTCATTAGGACTATCCATGGTTAATTAATAGTTTTACTGAGATAAAATTTTCGGTAAGTAGTATAGGTTTTGGACTATCTTTTAGTTAAATGTGACTTTTAAGTTAAAATCTCTTATTTATTCAATGTTCGAAGTCTATTTAATTTAATCCTTATATATATATATATATATATATATATATATATATATATATATATATATATATATATATATGCCCTAAGCACTTGAAAACACGCCAGTTGTTAGAGCTATATATGAAAATCAAAATAGTATATATTTCACAAAAATAAATGTAGCAATTAGTTTTTTACATCTAAACTGAACTTTGTCAATAAAATTACGTCTCCTCACTATGAAATTCCTTTGGTACTATAGAAACTTTGGACTATTTTAATTTATCAAAAGTAATACGCAGAAAATTTAATGTGTTTTAATTTATCGAATCAATTCGTACCGTAAAAAGGGACCAGAGTTACTTCCGTGAAGCTTCAAGAGTACAAAACCAAACCAAACAAAAAATAAACAAAAAACAAAATCAAAAACAGCAAGGATAAATAGTGTAGTTTTCTGATTCTATTTTCTGTATTATTGTCGTTCTCTAATAATATATATGGTGTTCCCAAATAAGTGTTAAAACTCTCAATCACCGTGTAGGGGACATCAAAAGTAGAAAAAAAGTTCTGTTCAACTTCGGTCTAATGTCACTAGTTTCGGAGATACAACGCGTCTAAATCGTGGGAAAGTGAATTGCAGAGGCCTGTATTCCAAAACACTTTTCAAAACAGAGAGTGCAGCTTAAAAACTCACAAGGAAGTCATACCTGCTCTATTTAAAAATGCAGATTTCAAAACTTTGCAAGGTGTGCGCGAGAGATGTCTCAAGGGAACTGATAAACCGCCGATGAAATTCACTGTCGGTTTTTGAGTCCCTTTAGAATACCATTGAAGAGGTTTTTGGAACTGCAATAACAGATACTGAACAACATGTGGAGATTAGAGCAACAAGAAAAAAAGACCAGGCACATTTGGAAAAGTTCATTACATGGCTTACAGAACACTAAGAGATCTCCTTTCTTTACCATCTGAGTATGTGTCAGATATTCTGTCAACTGTGATGAGGCTTATGAGATAGGAGTCGCAGCGATGGAAAAAATGAAAGACAGAAATTTTAGCGATTTTCAGCTTCATAGAAGGGACGTGATGAAAACTCAGCTAAACCAAAAGAAGTGAAAGTTCGGTCAAAGGAAGTGACCGTTAGTCCTCACAGCTTTCCAACAGAATATTGTGTGTTTGTGACAATTCAAACAAATTAAAAGGATATCTATCATATGAACTAGCATCTAGACCACCGTCTCTTTTTGATGATGTGTCATTCACTAAAGCACGAAATCCTCATTGCTGAAGATGTTCCAAGGCGGTTTTCAAGAAGATATTGATGCAATTGATGCGACATTTGTAGTCGATGGAGGGTTTTTGATTCATTATGTGAAATGGCCGAGTGATTCCATATATGGAGAAAAAGTTAAATATTATTGTGACTATGTAATATCTAACTATGGAGGAAATGCTACTTTAATTTTGGTGGATATTCGGAGCATTCGACTATTAAACACGGGGAACAAAACAGAAGAGCTGCAAATAAAACTTCATGCAAAATAAACTTTGACGATAACACAAAATATTTAACAGCCAGAAAAAACTTTTTAGGAAATAGGGAAAACAAGAAAGAATATTGCGGGCAGTAACATCAGAACTAAGCAAAAGTGGTGTATCAGTCTATACGACAGAAGAAGATGCTGATGTTCATATACTGGAAGCTGCCATAGAAAACCTAAATCAGTGTTCCAAGATCGTTGTTGTAGGTTCCGATACGGATTTAATCGTCTTTTTAGTGGCCCTTACTCCTGAGAAATAAGAAGAAAATAGTATGTATTTTTGTAAACAAACAGGCGGTAAGGATCAAACCAAAGTATTTTATAACATTCAAATGTTGGTTGAACAAAACAAATCAGAAGTCTCTTATTTATCTATACAATGACTGGTTGCGACACTACGTCTTTCTTTTATGGTTCAGGAAAGGTAAAAGCAGAAGAGATGTTGAAATCCTCGTCTGACGCTAAGAAGCAAGCTTTGATATTTACCGAGGACAATACTTCCGAAGAAGAATTGCTAAGAAGTGGAGAACGACGGACTAAATACTCAAACTTGAATGAAGCCCGATACTTCAAATTCACTATGCTCACAAGAAAGTCAAATTTGAGATCGAATTGGATTTGGCTAAACTATCACCAACAACAGAAGCATGTCAACAGAACCTACTAGGGGTTTATTTGCAATTACAGAGATTGTTAGGAGCCAATTTGTCAGATACTGAATGGGAATGGAAACTAGAGTCCGTAAGAGGAAATGGAGGAAGGAGAAAAGTACTTAAACCAGTTACCTCTACAAAGCCTTTTGCAACACATGATTTATTGTGTTTAGTGTCGTATTCTTAGAAAATGATTCTGCGGATTATTGTAAGTGTTGTCAGATATGAATTGTTCAGCTACGTGCGAACATTATAATGGTCTCCTATGTCGCAACAATTAATTATGAAGAATATCATGTATATTCGGACCCAAGAGGAACGAGAATGGGGAATGGCGGAAACTTCATAACGAGGAACTACATAGTTTATACGGTTTACCCAACATTGTTAGGGTCGTCAAGTCTAGGAGGCTTAGGTGGGCAGGTCATGTAGCTAGAATGGAAGAAAGTAGAAGCGTTTTCAAAGTCTTGACTGGAAGACCCATAGGAAAACGACCATTAGGAAGACCTAGGCGCAGATGGGAGGATAATATTAAGATGGATCTCGCAGAGATAGGAATACAAAGTAGAAAATGGATGCAATTAGCTAAGGATAGAAGTCAGTGGAGAGCTTTTGTGAACGCAGCACTGAACCTGCGGGTTCCATAGGCCATAGAGTTAGTTAGTTAGTTTAGCATGTATATTGTAAAGAGTGTTAAATGCCTTCAATATGGACAGGAATTGTATGTATGAATTGTTTTCAGGATTATGTGTAAACAAAAGTCAAGAAGTGAATAATGAACATAACGTGTATAAGAAACATAAAATTCTAACATTAGCTAGCGGTGCGTGAGAGGTCCGTGATTCTGTGAATAGCAATGATTATTTTTTAATAGATAATATTGTAATTTAATTCACAGCTGCCGGTCATGATAATAGTGTCAATTAATTCACAGCTACCGGCTGTTAGTCCGGGACACGGCGGGTACATACGTGGTGAATAATGGAACAACCCTATATCATATGGGTTAGGGGCAGAAGCCCCCCTGAACCAAAACTGGCAAAAAATACACGAAATTGAGATAAAACACGAGAAATATATTCCACAAAATCGGAAAATATTTATCTACGACCATCATTCATCAAGAACGATAGTGAGTGTGGCTTGAGGCAGGGACCGTGAGTGTCAAAGCTCATGTTACCAATAAAGCTAGAAAAAGAAAGAAAGGAACCCATTTTTGGATATTGTGTAGTGTAGGGGATACGCGGTATTTGAAGTAAACGAGGCGAGCGAGGGCGCGGCAACTCTGCGCAGTTAGCAATAATGGTGAGCACGCACTTCGCTCTCTTCAGGTGCACTTTTACACGTTCCCATACCTCTAAGTATATTAATATATACATCGTTTTAAAGCTAAAGAAGCGCTCTACAACTTTTATTAGAAGCTTTTCTACAAATTATCGAATACACAAAAGTTAAAATATTAAAAAAAAAAAAAAAACCGGAAAAAGTACACATAAAAATGTGAAATTTTATATATTTCTACGAATATCTCTTAAGTATTAGACCTAGCAAACATTGTTAAGAATACCTTTTTATAGATCGTGGTTCAAGGTAGAAAAGTGTAAAAAGAGTTTGAAGATCGGATTAATAATAACGAAGATATGAGCGATGATCGAAAACCTTGCAAATCGGATGTTAAAGGGGAATGAAGGGGAAAGCACAAGGGGGAAGAATGAGGACTTTTGGGAAAATATACTTCTAGTTGAGCCCTAGCAACTGGCAGAAATTCAGCTTGTCTCGAATTTTTTCCGACAAAAGCCCTTTATTTTCTGGGCTATTAGGCCTACCTGAATTTTCTAATTTTCCAACTACAGTAGACTCCCGAGTTCCGGCTCACGACTATCCGGCCTCCGCACTATCCAGTCTAGTCTTCCTTATCGTAGTTAAATGAAGAACGCAGGGCATTGCATTGCCAAAGCAATGGAAGCGGGCGTCTGCTCCGGCTTTTTTTTTTTTTTTTTTTTTTTTGTTATCCGGCCTGTCCTTCTGCCACATTAGGCCGGATACTCAAGAGTCTACTGTATTTTGTTTCTGCATAACTCGTACATATTATCTTGTTACTTTGTACTGACGTATTTGTCACAGGCAAAAGTACCTTTTGAGGGAGTTTCCTGTGAATATGCTACGATAGACCTATAAATATTCAAGATGCATACCCACTGTGTAGCCTTCTATTTGCAGGAAAGTCGAGATGATCTATTCTGACTTTTTTTTTTTTTTTTTTGCTACTTCCTTGGTTCAGTTAATAAAAGGAATTATTCCATTTACTTTTTCTCACGTAATCAATAACACTGTGAAAACATTCTTAAACATTACTAAAGTTTTACTATTAAAATTATTAAAAAATGAGGATGCTCTTAATATGTCTTCAATTTTTTTTTATGTATATGTACTTGTGCATAGGCATACATAGAGATTATTCCCGTCAAATGCATATATCTTAGAAACATTAAAAAAAAAAAAAAAACAGAAACTGAAGAGAACAGGACAAGTATGTATATATCAAATAATATGAATTCTTAAAAAAACAAATAGAAAAGATATGATTGTTTATTGATTTATTATACATAATTACTAAAATATGGGAACAAGTTTTACAAAATTCTTCAAGCCAACGTGAAAATGGAGTTATATAAAGTGTCGTTGGTGTCATAAAATCTATAAGTTGGTACCAGAAGTCTAAAAGTTTTTGTCTACCAAACTTCTTGTTTTAAACTACTGGATTCGATATCAATAAGAAAGTTGGTCTCTCGCAGGATTGTCACCCTAAAAAAATCAAGAATCAAAAATTAGTTTTCTCTAGTTACTATTGTTACATCAGAAACATTTCATTTATATTTATTGACGAATAACATAATATATGTGACATGTGCCTCTAATTAAGTCAGTCATTTGACAAACCCAACATATTTTTAAAGCTAAATTCTCGAGAACAACGAAAAGAAAAGATGTTCTATGTTTTCTTTCATTATTCTCTATGGCTTCGGTGCTTTCTGTCGTTTATATGGGTCATGTTCTAAATGGATCATGGTTGGGGATCTAATAGATCTATTATGGCCACAAAATAATAATAATAATAATAATAATAATAATAATAATAATAATAATAATAATAATAATAATAATAATAATAATAATAATAAAATAAACAGGTCAGGTCTCTCAAATGAACTGATGCAGTTACAGATGCAAAATACAGGTAACGAAATATTCGCTTGTTTCTTTCGATAAAATACCTGTGAGATCAATTTTAGATAAATTTCCTCAAAACTAAAATTTTATGGAGAAAAACAAACAAGCTTGATTTTATTTATTAATAACTACATATTTATTAATAACTACATGTATTCACTAGAGTTAGAGTAACAACATTGATAAGTGCTTGTTATAATTTTTATTTGAAATCTGAAATTTTGTAATTTTTAGAAAGTTTGAAGTATGATATTTCTGATGGAACATGGAATAAAAACCTATTTTGTTTTTATGAGATATACATCTATATATGATAAAATTATAGTAAAAATTTCAACTTTGATATTTAACTTAAACGAAGTTATGGCTTTTCAAAAATGCACAGAAAACACGTTTATGCTGCCCTCAACCATTTGTTTGTAAACTAATTTATTTACCAAGTTGAACCATAGAACATATTGTTTTAATTTGTATTTCTATTTTAATGTTGAATTACTTACTTCTTAAAAAGAAGTTTACAACATTCAAATAAAAAAATAATAAAAACTAAGTAAAATTGATAACCAATTACATGATACGAAATCTTTCAGTTTAACGTCCCACGATTATGGGTGATATCAATAAAAATAAGTAACTACTCCTGGAAGTCCTGCTCGAGAATCGGAGTAACTACAGCTGGAGTAATCTCCTCCCTCAATTTCGTATCAATAAAACAAGCCACTACTCAGGTCTAGACTGCTCCAGATTTATGAACGTTCACTCGCGTTTCCTCTGCGTGTGGTAGTGAGTCGTATCAATAATAATAATAATAATAATAATAATAATAATAATAAAAAGGGATTACTCATTTTTCCCATCCATCGCGCGGTCATTTCGTTGTTTTTAACCTATGGCGTAGTATCCTAAACGCCATAGAACGGGCAAGTAGCAACGACACCTTCAATCAAAGTGCATTTGTGGATGTTATAAAAGAGTTTCCAGTACTTTCAAAGTCACAGTTACCAGGAAGTAAATGAAGAAAAGCTTTGAAGGCAATTACAGTGAAATGCAACGAAATATCAACCATATTGACGACTGAGACACAAATCCAAAAGAGAATATTTAATATTCGAGCGAGAATAAAACAAAATAATAATAATAATAATAATAATAATAATAATAATAATAATAATAATAATAAACGCGAAACAAGAAAGTAACACTGAAACCATGGGAACGAACCTATTGGAGCTGATGGATGTTGATTCGAATTCAGCAATATCAAGATTAACACGAGAAGTGCATATCCCCTGTTTTCCAAGGTCTTTGTAGATTGTTTGGCTTTAAGAACGAAATCAGACACTTAGCCCCTTTGTTTCCTTTTAAAAAAAGTCAAGCCAGTCACGTCATAAACCACGTCCATCTGATTGCGTTTTCCACACCATACGTGTCCCCTTTCGCCTTGGCATAAAAAAATACATTCTCATGTATACACCCTTCCTATCAACGTTGAGTTGAGTTGAGTTTGAGTTTAACGTCCTTTTCAGTAGCGAGGCTATATGAGACTAGACTCACTGATTAGCGTGGAATCCGAACCACATGAGCTCCAGCTGGGAATCGAGCGCGGGTCTCCCATGCCAAAGGCATGTACGCTAACCGCTGAGCCACGAATGAGCTCTCCCTATTAGTGTATTCGTCTCCAAAATACTAGGTTTCTTTATTGCCACGTGTGTATAGTCAAGTGCTCCGATAGCATCCGGAAATGTGTATTGTTCTTGCCACTCTGCCTTTGCTGTTTGCATATTACGCACACTTCCGGATTTTCAGATTTCGCAATAATCGCATCCATTACACTTGTAGTAGTCATAGACACAGTACCTTGAACCACACCAGAATCCCCTGACATTGCGACCTGGAATCCCGGATCACTCACATAACGCAAGAAAACCCGCATCTTTTCGTCATTACGTTGTGCACCACCCCGAATTTCAGTTGATTCTCCTAAAAAAAAAAAAAAAAAAAAAAATGTTGTGCTAATCCCTCCACATTTTCTTTCATGAACTTATAATGTTTTTTGTAATCTCCATTTGCAACACTTTCTATTGTACCCCCGAGAAACCCCGTGGACCTCATATTGCCCACGACAAATTTACTTTGGCAGGGATCGAACCAGGAACTCCACGAATTATATGCGAGTCAAAGGAACAAGAGAATATAATAAAAATCCTCGCCTTTCAGAAAACTTAATTAGATGCTATGGAACAACGTAAACGGACTTTACAAAGACATTGTGTTTGCCTAACTGTGTCATTGATTTTACAAACAAACGGCACAGTAGTATATGCTTATTATGGACGGTGGTGATTGGTAGAGGTTGAACAACTCAGTTTGGAGAACAATAACGCATACGTACGATTTCATGATCTTACAGAACCTAGAATGTTATTTAAACAAGTCTGATAAAAAGGCCTTGTGTCCATCTTAAACACAAACTAAATACAACTTTTTACAAAGCTGTCTATAATCTTTATTATAAATTAACTAGGAATGTTACAGTTTCGGAAGTATATCACTTCTTTCTTCAGACTATTACTCCAACTGAAATCCTTGTAAGTTGTATTTAGTTTGTGTTAAAGAAGTCTGCTAGTAATCGTCTGTAGGTACCTATTAAAAATATTCTAAGGAAAATATCACCTCTTACAGTGGCAACAGATAGATCATATAGCATTTTACAAAATATCGCTGAAGACGTAAGTATGTTTAACAATCATTCAGATTAGAAAAAATACCAGATGTAAGTTTTTATGAACTTCGTAACTAAGATTAACTTATTTACCTTAGTTACAAAATTCATAAGAACTTATATCTGGTATTTTTATTTCTTATTATTATTTCTTTATAATATTTATTATTATTATTTCTTTTTTATTTTTATTTCAAGATGATTCCTGATATATATAAATTGAGAAAAAATAGCTCAATTGAATAATATTAAATGGTAGATACCTCAAGCGTCCTCAAGTTTTTTTTAGTGCATTTGCAGTATACGTAGATATGAAACTAAGATATCGTGAGTATTTGGAATGGCTGGAGGGAGTGATATCCTATCTTGAATCAAGCTAATGGAGGTAGATCCGCATCTGTTAATACTACCACCTCAAAGTTCACCATCTTGGATTCAAGTTCAAAATTTTAATAGGAAACGGGTTATATGACATCTATATTAATTATTTATTAACTTACAACTGTTTTTTCAAACTTGCAAGGTATCTTAGCATAATATTGAATACTGTAAATACATTAAGAACTCGAAATCATTTGAAACACCATTTAATATTTTTCAATTGAGCTAATTTTTCTCATGAGTTACTTTGGTCTGATATGGAACCATTTTAGGGGTGAGACTCTCCCTCGCTATAAATATGATCAAGGAGGGAGCTAAATCATAATTTGTTAACTCAATAACCACGGTTTCTCAACCTAGGGATCGCGAGAGGGTCCCATGGGGGTGGCGAAGAAAAGTGGAAGAGACAGATTTAATTAAAATATATTTTAAATATTATATTACCGGAAAATTAAATATTAAAATTATTTTAAATATTCCCGGAAAATATTTTTAAATATTATTTTGAATTTTGTTCTGACAGGCATTTTTTATTTTCATATATATTGTTAAGAATAAGAAAAAATAGGTCTACTAAACATTTGCAATAGGTGCAGAGTTGTTTAAAAATCAATTACGATATGAAACTGCAGAGGTGCGTACTGAGTGCAAAGGTATGAGAACTGAATATTGAAATAAAAAAAAAAAATACAAATGCAACAAAACCTGCATATTGAAATGCAATTAAAATTGAAAGCTAATGAGATAAATAGAATGAGTGAGCGGGGTGTGATTTCGCTAGTGCGGCAATGTCTGGTTCAATCTTCATTATCAAGTCATTTTCAAACTGATAAGCGATTTCTTGTCTTTGTGTTAATGATTACCATGGAAGAAAAAACACTCCGGCCAATGGTATTCATTTTGAAACAGTATGAAAGATGGATTCAATATTTGTAATGTGAATAAACTGACCAAATTTGGTTTTAATCCATTAGCTTTTAGAGAAGTTACTGTATGTACTATATCCAAGAAATAGATGGATATTGTGAGATCTCTGCAATAGGTATATTAAAAATCCCGCAGAAGCTTATTACAAACCAGAAATTATAAGGGGGTCGCTGGCAAGAGGATGTGATAAAATAGGAGTTCGCTTGAGAGCCACTGATATAGACTATAATTACACATATTATATATATCACATTCTATACAATTATTTATTACTTTACAAAATACAGTGCTAATATACAGTGCTTTTCTCTTTTCTCAACATAAATTGAATCAAACTAAACAGAAGAACAACATACTAAATAAACACATATGTATATTATTTACGAAAAATTAATAATAAGACATCATACTAAATAAACAAACAGGCCAATATGTATCACATATCTGTACTAAAGAAAATGCATTTCATAATATAATTATAAAAGAACACTAACATATACTGCACTAATACAAATACATTGGCTTACGTTTCTAATTGAATGAAGTTCTAAAATACAATATTGGGAACTTGTCATCGACTAATTTGATAGCTAGTGTTATGAGTTGACAGCACATTGTTCAATCTTTTGACAAATCACTTAACTTCATTCTTCTGGATTTCATTCAAAAAGAATATTTATGACTTCTTCCACATCAACTCTTCTTTACAAATATTTGTTAAAGCAAGGCCATTTAATCATTCTTTCGACATTGTAGCACTCAAGTATGTTTTCGCAGTGTGGAAAAACTGTTTTCTACAGAAGCAGTTGAAACTTGTGAAGTAGCAAATATTTAAAGAAGAATTCTCATAATAGAAACTCAGAAATGATCGTTTTAAAGACATTAGCACGTTTTGGTGATTCCGAAAGGAAAGCTGATATCCTACCAACGTTAGTCATCCTATTTCTAATATGTTCAACTTTATATGATTTACCTACACATACATTTAATGAGTTGAGTTTGAGTTTAACGTCCCTTTCAACAGCAAGGCTATATGAGACAGGACCTACTGATTAACGTGGAAACCGAACCACATGAGCCCCGCCGGAAATCGAACCCGGGTCTCTCACGCCAAAGGCATGTACGCTAACCGCTTAGCCACGAAGGAGCTCATACATTTAAGAAGTGGCTGAAACAGTGGGTGTAAATTGCGAGTATCTGTTCTGCTAAAATACGAGCGTAACACTTATTTTTTTTTCTGCCATATTAATACCACTATCGTAACCCTGACCGTACTTAAACCTAATCTCTACAGTGATTCCTCTACTTTATAGCATTTTTAACGGCTTCATCTGATCACTTCTAAGAATCGAGGAAATTCTTCCTTGATTACAAAATCATTTACATCAACGTACCTCACACATAAAGTCATTTGTGAGTTATTGTTAACATCAGTTGTTTCTTCACAGATAACCAAATATACTTTGGACCTCTTTACATCTTTGATACGTAAAGATGATTACATCTTTGGTGCGTTATTAAAGGACGTATAAGCTCATCATTACATGATATTATTTCCTTTTGAGCAGTTTTGCTTATGAGACTACAGTGTTCTTCCGCTGTTTCCAAATGCTTTCGCAGAATTTTGTCCCCAGCATCTAACCTGATTACTAACGCACTTCCAAATGTACCTTCTTTATCAACTAAACAATTATCCCCTATTTCGTTAGATAAAAAAGGGCCATCATCTTTGTGTCCTTTTAATACTAAGTTAATCCCAGCACAATATAGAATTTTGGTCCCAACCGGCGCTTATTTGATACTAGCCATTGTTTCCATGATTTTCCTATCCAGAATAACACAGATTGATCTGATATTGTATTCGAGATGAATAAACAATAACCAGTAGCGATTCACGTCCTTTTCCTCATTGTCTGAAACTCATGTGACTTTTGAGACTTTCCCAAAGTTGATAGTTTATAGCGAACACAATAAACAAAGTATTTTAATTTTTCTTCGTTTTTACCTGGGCAACAAACATCGCAGCGGAACGGGAAGATAGAAAAGAAAACTATTCAAGCACTACTTAAAGGAACATTCTTCGAAAATTCTTTAAAATATTATTAGTTTACTTTCAATACTGCAAAATACATTATTATGCATTCACGTTGTGATTTTAATATTTACGAAAATATATTCTGAGAAGCATTGAAAATTTTGAACCAATAAAATGAGTGGTAAGCTTTATTGGCATTATTTGGTGTACTTGGCTTTAGTAAAGTTAACATCCAATGAAAAGTTGAGTTTCAGGAGGAAGGGATGAAATCTGGTATTTTTCTGATATGTAATCTGCTAAATTATCCACTAAAACTGCCTTCTGATCGTGCTTTTTACGTAATAGCGACATTTTGCCTTTTTACATATTATAAGGTGTACGCATGCATCATTTTATCCAATGTAAACTATGATTAATGGCCATTTTATTCACTGCATACCTGGACGTCAAGGGGGCTATAACTCCCATGGATCCGCATACGTGTGTATGTGTGTGCGTGTGTCAATAGCAGTTAAAATTGTAGGAAGCACTTGTATCCATGTTGTTACTCTAGCTGTAGTGAGAATAGTCTCATGTGTACTTATAATAAAAAGGATAAAGTTTGATATTTCACCTTTTCATTACAAATTTCAATTCTAGAAAATGGAATTTGTTCACTTCGATACTAAACATAGGAAGTAATTTTCACCTACTAGGGGTCAATTAAGGTTTTTATCTAAGAGACAAAATTAAAGAAGAGGTAGTACTGGAGAATTTGTGTATATTGCAATGCTTTAGATACACAAGCTTATGCTATATCTGGAAAGTCACTAATTGACACGCTGCTCAATAAAATTGACCACCACTCACAAACAGGCTACAATTACAATTTTTAGAAATCAGTTTAGTGCTGCCAATGTACATGATAATAGTAAATAAAAAAAATACAAATTGGAAATGGTTAAGCAATCAAAAAAAATTTTGATCACTTCATATGTATTGATCCTTCTGCCTCTTCCTGAATGTCTCCATTAGAAAGTGATAAAATAATATGAATCAGTGACATAACACTGGTGGACAGGGAGTTTAACGTTTCAATTATGTACGTAGTACTTTCTCAATAGTATTACGTGCACGAAAGTAGTTTGTAAGTTTTTATGTTCGTGAATGAAGGGAATGGCGAATGAAGCATTTAAGAGAAAGAAAAGTCGATTTTGTGGATCCTTGAATAAAGAGTTGAGAAAGAGATTCACAAAATGCTTCGTGTGGATTATTGTATTGTATGAAGCAGAAGTGTGGACATTAAACAAAAGCAATGAAAAACGACTGGAAGATTTAGAACTGTAGGTATGGAGAAGAATGGAAAGAGTTAGCTGGGTCAAGTGGTAAACGAATGAGTGTGTTAGAAATGGTGGGGAAGAAAGGAGCAATTTTAGATGTAATTGGAAACAAGAAGAGAAACTGGTTGAGATACTGTTTGAGAAGGAACTGTACCATGAGGGATGTGTTAGAGGTAGCAGGAAAAAGACGGAGGAGGACGTGGGATACAATTCATGGACGATTTCAAAACAGGAAGACTGTATTTGAAGGCGATTAAGTTAGCTGAAGACTGTGGAGCATGGAAGCTCCACAGTCGCGGCAAGTGACCTATCAATAATGGAAGAGTACTTATGCTGTAATATTTGTAATTGAAAATACAAGGAAATACTAAGAATAAAGTGATGTTGAAAATTGTCAGAACATAAGTATTTCTTCTTTGAATAACGGTAATCTTTAATTTGAAGTTAATTACAATCCATTTTTAACTTCCGTATAATTTATAATTCATACACCATGAGGACTTCATATTTGATTCCGTCGCCAAACTCAAACCAAACTTCAAAATTAAAATCTAACTATATCTAGATGAAACATATAAAAAATCGATGTAATTGCTTTGGAGGAATATGCGTTACATAAAGTTAAATATATTTGGTAATGTAAATACTTTAGTTTGTAGATTACGAGCTGCAACCATAATTTCCTATTAAAACACACATACACACACACACACACACACACACACACACACATATATATATATATATATATATATATATATATGTTCAGTGCATACAGTATAATGAAATTTTAAATTTAGACTCAAGTTCGATCCCTCTTCGAGGTACTTGGAGATGGCTATAACTTCAATGCTAGCGAGGAACATAAAACTCCAAACGTACATAATTCAATACACATTTGTTGTATAAGAGTTCCCCTTGTGGCTATATGGTTAATGTATGCGTCTTCAGCGCGGGAGATCTAGGTTTGATTCCCGGAGGACTTCACGTGGTTTTGTTTTCATGTTTTCATGTATGCTCGCTGTTTAAAGAATCAATAAACTCTAATTCATCCATTTATCCAACATCTGTTACATGAGGAAATTATTAATAGAGGCAAGTTTAAATTTCCGGAAACTAATCCCAAGAAATGTTCAGAAATGTCTTTAAAAAATCATAGACACTATATCTACAATGGTTTTGTTTTTACAAGATATTTCTGATATCTTTCTATTCGCATCCTGCATATTTTTTCACATCGTCAGAAATCTTACGGAGGAGCAAAATTGTGCCTTAAACTTAATACGTATTTATCATTTCTTTAAAATTCATATGTTTAACATTGTGCATTTCACTTAACTAAAACTTGAACTCGGAATCTTTAATTAGAAGTCAGGAAACTCACATTACTCCACATGTGATTTAAAAGATCCTATTACTAGTATTGCTCTGTACTTTGAGATCAAGCCCTCATCCAATTTTTTCTTCATATTTATATTAATGCATGTGTTCTATTGTAATACGTCACTAATAAATTTAACACAGTATAAGTAATATAAATTAATAAAATCTAACAACGATAGCCAAGTTATTAAACCTATCAAATTAGTATATTCTTGTAACTCAACAAGCATTGTTTCTCATGTTAAACAAATGGTGCAAATTAATAATGTCTTGTGTCGAAAACGTGTAAAATGTATTATTATGGTAGCTGACATCTCTTCTGGACGACATAAAAAATATCGGGAAATGTACCCACCATATTGAGACAGATATTCTTCGGTGTGTCGTTACTTACTCTTAAGAAGAACAGTGGTGGTATTCGGCCAATAGCCGTGGGCAATGTTTGGAGACGATTGTCGGACAAAATAATCTGCAACAAGATGCGCGAATCACTAATCAACATACTATATCCACACGAACTAGGAATCTGCGTCCCATTTGGGGCGGAAGCCGCGGTACATGCAGCCCGCACATATTATTCTACTTCGCACACCCAAGTGAAAGCATTTTTAAAAATCGATTTCAGAAATGCCTTCAACGAATTAAATCGAGATTCCATGTTATTATCTGTTAAAAACAATTTTCCACCATATTTTTCGTACATCTCTCAATGCTATTCTCAGCCAAGCAACCTATATATAGGAGATAACACTATTCTATCACAGCGAGGCGTTCAACAAGGTGATCCGTTAGGCCCAGCGAGGTTTGCTTTGACTCTCCGACCAATTGTTAATAATATTAAAGCAAAGCTGAATGTCTGGTATTTGAATGATAAAACAATAGCTGGAAATACAGACGTAATACAACAAACATTATACAACATTCGTACACATGCATTGGCTTATCGTTAAATTACTCCAAATGTGAAGTGGGATTCCTCGGTGCTACAGAAGAACACATTAAGAACCTATATGTTATCTTTAATAAATCACCTGGTATTCAGCTCCTTACTCCAACTAATGCAGAGCTTTTAGATTCAGCTATCTCAACAGAAGAACAGAGCAAAATGTTATTAGACAAGACCTCCAAACTTGAATTTTTTTGTCACGACTTTCCAAGCTTTCAGCCCATTCTGTATTTTATTTATTAAGGGCTTCATTTGGAATGCCGAGATTATTTTATTTCCTTCGATGCTCTCCATCTTAAAAGGAAGATGTCCTATTGGAAAAGTTTGACGATACTCTTAAAACTAGACTGGAATCCATCCTTAATTGTTCTCTTGATAATAACTCTTGGATACAAGCTTCATTACCAGTCAAAATGGAGGTCTTGGAATCCGTCGCACCACAGATATAGCTATTCCGTCTTTTCTTGCGTCTATCTATGATGCAAGTCAATTAATTAGCTCTCTTCTTCAATGGGATAACGACGAAACCACCAATCGAGATGTGCTGGACGGTATAGCTAAATGGACAAATTTAGTTGGGTTAGACCCTCCGGCTCTCGAAAATCGTAACAATCAGTCAGCCTGGGACGAGCCCATCGTTAATTACCATGTAGCTTCTTTATTGCAGACTACAAATAACATTGAAGATAAGGCCAGACTTCTCGCGGTCATGTCCCCTGAAAACTGTGCATGGCTTCAAGCTCTACCATCACCTTCTCTGGGCCTACATCTATCCAATGAGAGCTTCCGTCGCTCTATGGTTGGGAGCAGATATATGTGAACCACACCACTGCCCCAATTGCAACACCTTAGTAGATAAAAAAGGATTACACGATTTGTCGTGCAAAAGCAGCGCCGGCAGACATCCGCGTCACTCAAGTGTGAATGATATAATATTAAGAGCTTCTGCGGGGCTCCCAGCAGTGAGGGAACCGAATAGATGTAGCCGTGCAGACGGAAAAAGACCTGATGGTATGGCATTAGTACCATGGAAGAAAGGAAAGGCATTGATTTGGGTTTTCACATGTTCAGATACTTATGCCCCCTCCAACCTTCAATATTCCTCAGTACAAGCTGGACTCTTAGCTGCTCAAAGAGCAAAAGAAAAATGGAATAAATATAGTAATCTACTCGATAACTATTGCTTTGCTGCAATAGCAATTGAGTCTAGCGGCTCTTGGGAAGAAGGCGGCCTCAAATTTATAAATGAAATCGGCCACCGTCTATCAATTAAATCAGGAGATACTCGAGCAAAATCTTTCCTGATTCAACGCATTAGCATAGCCATTCAACGTGAGAACGTGTCGACTATTATGGGAACGTCATCCACCGATAAAGAGATAGAAGAGGTCTTTCTTCTGTGATTGCTGAGCAGGGAGGTTTTCAGTAAAAACAAATCATTGATGCAACAATTTATGTAACAATCGAGCAAGGAGTAGGGAGAGAGAGCTCACAGTCCAGAAGTTTATATGAAAAATTACGGCAAAATGCTGTACCGTACGTCAATACAGTGACATAACATGACCTGTTGGAGCTATTGAAAGCAGAAGATTTAGTATTACCTGCCAAACAGTATGGGAACAAAGGTGTGTATGCGAGCTGTGGTTTGTTGGAAAATATCTCCGATTATGCTGAACAGGTAGCAATTCGAGGAGTCATTTATGTTAGGAAGCTTTCCGAGGCCAGCAAAGCGAAACAAGAGGCACGTAGAACAGGCGAATAAGAAAGTAAAGAGACAGAAAATGACCCCACAATCATGAAGAATGATACGACTACGTAGTAAACGTCAGTACATGACCCACAGGTGGTTATCAAAATACTAAAAGCACCTAGAGTTGGAAATATATTAGATGGCTAGATTGGTAAGGGTCAGAAGCGACCACAAATGTCTGGATCTTGATGATGATATGCTAGAGCAAAGGCTGAATTACGTGAGAAAGTGTAGAACATCACTGTGCAGCAAACTGAGTAGATAGTCAAATCGTAATATAGGCGACCTCTTTGATTTGCAAAGGGCAAATTGTTCCTGCTTGATTATGCGATGCAAGCGTGCCGAAACTAGCAAGTGTGTTGGGTGTGTCACAATGGACAGAGTCCATGCAATGGACGGTCTATAAAACTCATGGCAAAACCACATCGGCGAAGATGAACAAATATCGGAAGAAAATCTCAGTAACAGTCCTGTCGAGCATTCAAGCGGATTGTCACTCAGAACTGTCGTGTGATTGCGGTGAAAGTGACGGAGGAACTCAAGCACCATTTCTTACAGTTTCCGTCGATAAGTAAAGTGCGCCACGAGTAATATAACAGGGACATACGAAGTCGAGTTACACAGGCGAAACTGCTGATAACGAATCATAAACTAGCGCGACGTCAATGGTGTTGGGAATATGTAACATGGATTGCAGATGACTGGAAATGTGTGATTTTGTAGTTCATCATTCACATTTTTTAAAACCACGGGCCGTGTTTTTCTGTCGGATGCCAGAAGAAGCGTATGGTCCACAGTGACTCTGTTCAGCTGTGAAACCTGCGGCTGTGTAATTTGTGGGCCTCAATATCTTTGTTTTCAGTTGGTTCTGTGCTCATGTTTAGTGGTTGTATCACTACCAGTGATCATGTCTTCATTTTAGGGATCATGTTATCCAGATGTAATTTCCAGAAAATGGTGCCATATTCCAGAATTATTCCAGAAACTACACTGTAACAGCTCCCATTTACAAATATGAACTGTAACTGTGTAGTTTGAGGAACATCTCATCTGGTCTACCTATTTCCAGGATCTGAATGTAATTGAACATGTGTGGTCCGTTTCGGAGATACAAATCTGTTGCATTTTTTTACGTCCATGCCATCTAACGGAATTGAGTGATGTATTCCACGTGGTATGATGTAATATTCCACTTTTTACCATTCATCATCTCTCCATTCCACGTCGCATTAGAGCCATTCGCAGGCTAAAAGGTGATCCAACAAGATATTAATCTGGTAAACTGCATTTTTTTTTAAAGATGTTTCTACTATTATGATAACTATCTGCATACTAGCATCGATAACCCGCTTCGCTGGGTTAAATTAAGAGAAAATAGTAATATGTTCCGTTAGTCAATCACTTTTAACTTTTACTAAAGCGCTCTCTGATATCGGTTATTTTCGATGATTTTTATATTTCTTCTCCCTCCCCTCCCCCATGTTGCGGAACATGTCATCAACAGTGTCATTCTCAGCGACACTAAAAATTGTGGATTTGACATTGATAATGTCGATCATTTTTATATATCTCCACCTCCCCCAAGTAGCAGTGGTGAATTTGGAAATTAAACGGGATTGAAAGTGTCACTGTTCAATTCAGAGACCCGAAAAATATGAGTTCGACACTAATATTGGTCGTTTTAAATCATAATCTATATCTATCTATCTATCTAAATATATATATATATCCCCTCCTCCTCCTACAAGCTGCGGGATGAAGTTGGATTTAAACAGCATCGGAAATGTCACTGTTCATCTCAGCGACTCCGCAAACTATAGATTCGACACTAATATTCAGTCATTTTCGATCATTTATAAATGTCTCTCCTCCTCCTCCTGTAAGTTGCACCGTCAAAGTAAAGTAATAAAAGTTATCCCAGGATCAAACCACATCTATGTTGGAAATGATATCGAGATCGGTCGGTTAGTTCAAGAGTGATGAAGTCACCAAGACAGCTCCTTTCATATATATATATATATATATATATATATATATATATATATATATAGAGAGAGAGAGAGAGAGAGAGAGAGATCCCCTTCCCCTCCTCTAAGTTGCACTGTCAAAGTAAAATAATAAAATATCATTCAAGTCCCAAACCTCATCTACATTTAAAATTTGATCGAGATCGGTCGGGTGGTTCAAGAGATTTAGTCACAAAAATAGTCAATTTCAATTTTATAATATAGATAAATAAAGTACTAAATCCAGTAGCTCTCTAACTGATTTACTTATCCCCAGAACTCCGATACTATTAGACGTGAAACCTTAAAACTTCGTACAAGCGTCCTTCTTACAGTGCTGTAGATGAGATATTTGTTTTAATGCAGATCTTAAGGAGGAATACAGGGGGTTGATTGATTTTCAATCTTTCACCAGATATCCGAAGCGATTAGGTATAAAGTCTTAAATTTTTCATAAATGTTCTTGTTATTCTCTATACTAGAACTTTCCAACCTTTTTCTTATCACGAGACCCAATTAGTACACATAATTTTACACGGTCTCATTCACTTTTTTTCTTCTCCACACATTTAACATCCCGGTATTGGATATTGTTGTCTCTGCATCATGTGAAACTCATTTTTTATGTATTTGCCATTACATATTTCTCACCTTTATGTTATTACAGATATATATATATTGTTATCATTAAATGTTACTCGCTCAAAATTGTATAAATCAACATCTCGATCACATGTTTAATGCGCTGAATGAAAAGAAGGAAATTTAGTGTAATTTTATCACAAGCTCTTCGTTCGTTTAATATTCTGAATTTATAACAAACAACTTCGCGACACCAATCATGTTACCATGCGACACCCAAGTTGGAAAACTCTGCTCTGGACTGTACATAAGACGAAGTTGTTCGAAATGCGTCTTCTAAGGATAGATAAGGAACTCGAATGTATTTTTGCTAATATTCAAACCTCCATTATCCTAAAATTTAATCTAAATGTTCTTGCACTCGAGGCTGAAGATTTTTTAAATGCAACTTCCCCAAGGGAGATATGAAGACTTGAAAATGTTTTGATGCTATACAGATCTCAGAGATCATTAGGCGTAGAACTTAAAATTATATATATAATTATTTTTCATGTATTTTAGTCTGATGAAGTAAAGAAATTTTACGAAATGTCACTCCTCCAGGTGTTCATCGTTGAACCCTAGGAAGAAGTTAAGGTAATGTATTATGAAATGGTACTTAAGGTGCCTTGAAGCCTTTCACTAATTTCTACCACATCTTCGGATCTCTTGGACATGGAACTTGAACTTTTGTACAAATTTAGACATTGAATACCTAGGCTGTTGATGGGACGGAGTTTTATGAAAGGTGAACCTACAGGTGAAAAGTGAATGTGTTACGCGTTATTTAAGAGATATCTGAAATTGTTGGGCGTAAGTAGCTGGAATTTTCTACAAAATATTTTTCCTCAGACTCTGACCTACGGATAAGATAAATGTCTGAAATTCAAACTTAAGAGGAGGTTAAATCTATTCTTAGTCTACTCAGCTCGGGCCAAATGAACTTTGTGGTGGACAAACACTGTGTGTATGGGTTTCCTCGGGGTTCTCCCGTTTTTCCCCACTTTCTTCATTCCACCGTTTCATTCATTTCTCATCATCACCGTCTCCTTTAGCCTAGCAAGCATAATCGTGGGACGTAAAACTAACAGATTTCATTTCATTTCATATTTTTAGTCTAGAAAGTTCAAATTCTCTAAGGTGGAGATCAGTAATTCTTCTCTGAGACGTACATGGGTCTACTGAGAAGTTTTAAGATCATTATTATGAATTTCTTTTTGAATATTTAACATACAGCCATAAAATGTGTGTACTATATATGTCGACATACACAATATGAATATCTCATACAAGAAGGTTGCCTAAGTATCGACAGTGGGAAAAGACTTAATGACAATTTTTGAGAGATGTAAATTTTAGTAACAATTTCCAAGAAACGGAGATTTTCCTATTTCAGGCGTATAAAATCGATTTAATTTGACCACAACTGACAAGACACATTTATAGACGCATAGAAAATATACGTTTCGTGTGACGACGATTGACCTAACAATTCCATGAATTGGAGTGAATTCATCGTTTCGGGATGCGAGAAAACGATTTGACTCCGTGTTGAAGTTGTGAAAGGATTTCAAGTAATTTTGTGAACACTTGTGAGCGCAATCTTAGAAAATCAAACTTACTAGGGAACGTATCCAAGTGTAGCTCTGACTTCGAGTCAAGACTATGGCCGTTGGATACCTTGTCCCAAAAGAACATAACACGAAAAAGGATACATCCTCGATCTCAACCGTTGCAGAGATAGAAGCGTGAAAAGTTATAAATTGAGCTCCATACTATACATTACAAAGTCAGATTCCGGGCCAGATTTTTCGGAAACGGTCGGGTAAGGAAACTCAGCGTATACATCAAATTAGTGTGGGGATCCCAGCACTTTTTGAATGAAAATTTTGTCCCCGGGGCACTCGCAGGGTCCCAGGAGGGGTCCAACTCAAAATTTGCAAATGGACCCGGGGGTCAAGTAGCATATTGTGTAGAAATTTCACGGTGCAATCTGCGAATTTGGGGTCCCGATTCGCGAAGCATATACCGTTGCCTTTTGAACTTTTCACACTCTACGACGGTTGCGATTTACATTGTTTCCTCTATCTTCTAGGACACGAAATCCAATGGTCATGGTCATTCTATGGTCCATTGGTCATTCGGAGTCATATTTGGATAAGGTCCGTTGTGTGACTATGTAAGAGACTCTGCAGCAATTTGCTTTACTTCAATACCTTGAACTTTTAAAGTGTTTTTCTGTTTTGTTATTGTCGCAACTTAACGGATTTAGAAGCGTGGCCATAGATTTTCTGCTGTAGGTTGTATTGACATTTTGTGGTGGACAAACACCGTGTGCGTGGGTTTCCTCGGGGTTCTCCCGTTTCCTCCCACTTTCTTCATTCCACCATTTCACTCATTACTCATCAGCACCGTCTCCTTTAGCCTAGACGGCATAAACGTGGGACGTAAAACTCAAAGATTTCATTTCATTTCATTTTTTTTGTATTGACATTTTGACCAGTTGCCCGTTTGCACAGGGTTATTGTAGAGAGTTGAGATTTGTTTTATGTTCTTTTATTTAACCATAGCTTTCATACAATATGCTACTTGACCCCCGGTTCCATTTGCAAATTTTGAGTTGGACCCCTCCTGGGACCCTGCGAGTGCCCCGGGGACAAATTTTTCATTCAAAAGGTGCTGGGCTCCCCACACTAATTTGATATGTATTCTCTGATGTCCTTACCCGACCGTTTCCGAAAAATCTGGCCCGGAATCTGACTTTGTAATGTATAGTATGGAGCTCAATTTATAACTTTTCACGCTTCTATCTCTGCAACGGTTGAGATCGAGGATATATCCCTTTTCGTGTTATGTTCTTTTGGGACAAGGTATCCAACGGCCATAGTCTCGACTCGAAGTCAGAGTTACACTTGGATAGGTTCCCTAGTTAGATTGATAAGTATTTAGAAACGACAAAAATGTTGTGTGAACATATATTTAAAATATTTTCCATAGACTAAATCCCAATTTTTCCAGTGCGAAGAACGAAGATTATACAAGTTTTTCTTTCAAAATTGCAGTTAAAGTAATTTACTATGTGTATGGGGAAAAGGAGGAAGTAAGGAACGTATCCATAATATTCTTCAGCATCAGCATACTATTCTCATATTGCTAAATTGGATTTTTTAAGTTAGATTAAATCCAACGATACTCATATTCCGAAACTTAGTTCCTCAGTAAATTATGCATTTCCACCATAAAGTTATATTATTACCACGTTTTAATGTTTTGTTTTGCTTAAAAATATTTTAACTCTTTTTTCCTGAACTCTTATAACTATTTATTCATCACATTTAAAACATTGATAAATGTTGGGAAAGAAATACAGGTATAATAAGTTTATCGATGGCACATAATTTCCAGAGTCAAGAGAGTTCCTTCGTGGCTAAGCGGTTAGCATACGCACCTTTAGCATGGGAGACTCGTGTTCAATTCCCAGTGGGAGCTTACGTGGTTGGATTTCAAGTTAATCACTAGGTTCACGTCTCATATGACATCGCTGCTGAAAGGAACGCTAAGCTCAAAATTAATTCAAATCAATTTCTTCAAGATTTTTCCAGCTAGTCTAGTGACTAGCCTGTAGTCTTTCGTGAATATGACTTCTTTCTTTATACCGTAGAATGTCTCGTTCTGTAAGGGATAATAATTTAATGTGTATTAAAGATTTTTACATACTGTTAATCTATTAGTGATGAACACGTTTTCTTCTCATGTCTATGTTTTCAAGTTCAAATCCCGGTGAGTGATTAAGCCAGATTAGAATGTTGTGCATGATGATTTGATATAGTATTATTTAATAAATTACCGTCTCTTGAGGATTACGTTCGTTAAGTGACGGAGGGCTACTTAAACTCTCTAGGGTAATTTTGAAGTTGTGCCGGGGACTTTGTGGCGGACAAAAAGAATGTTCATTTTAATAAAGTTTTATAACATTAGCTTTCGTCTTGATTAGTATACAGTTGTAGTTTACATGAAACTCCTATTTATAAGAAGTAAAAAAAGAAACTTACCTTTCGTGTTAAAGTGTTGAGATATTCTGCTCATCCGATAGAGAATCACATTTAATTATGGGTGAGTGATTTGCTGAATTATCTGAAGGAATTTTCGGATCCCACAGAAAAACATAATAAAGTGATAGCATAATTGCAGCTAGAGATACCGAGAACACATATGCCATGACCGTCAACAAGCGAATAATTTTCTTGTTATGTTTTGGCTCATAAGATTTGTCTTTTGAATCATCGCCAGCAAACTTCACATCGTTGGGCTGTTGTTGTTGCTGAGGCTGCAGGTGGTGGTATTCCTCAGACGACCCCCTGCCACTCATTTTCCAGTCTCTCCGAGCAATTTGGATTAATGCACCCAGGGTTACTGCTCACCCTAAACAAATGAAAAATTAATAATAACTCATTTTCTGATGACACTTTTAGAAATTCGTTTATGTATCAGTTGATGGAAACTAGAAACATGGGTTGTTCGATGATTTCAAGATGATCTAGTGCGCATGCTTCACCTGTATTCATATACCTCTTTTTCTCTCAATTATTATTTTTTTTAGAAACTTCTTATCTATATTTCAAATCTTTTCGTTGTATCCACGGGTAGAGTTCGTGTTTACGTTAACATTATTATCTCCTTTATAGAAGTTTCATTAATTATTTTTATCGTAAATAAAAGAAGGAAATTATGCAATTAACCTTTCTAAAACTATACGTAGTTCAGCTTTAAGTTCATCGATCGCTTCGAAATTCCCACATGGTAGACCGCAACGAGCAGAGACGCTGGAATGTTACTTGCAGGGGGCGAGACACAACAGAAAGGATACCAAACTAAATTACGTAACGAAAGTTTAGCTCTTAAATATTTCCTAACTTTATATTATAAATTCACATTAGTAAAAATAAACTACATTATTGATTTTTTCTGTATTTTGAAGTTAATTTAACAAATGGTACGGGATAAACTAAAGAGACGCATACTAATAGGATGCCATGAGTTTATATCGCCTACCCATGTTCTTGGAATGATTTTGGAAATCCCATTTGGTAATAATAATCTTCAAACTACCTGTCGTTGAGGTAAAACAACAATGGTGACTTGACATTGGAATAGAACCACCAGCAGGAAACGGCATGGGCATGGGCATAATTGCGGAAAGGACATGGGTGGATAAGTATAGTGAAATGGCCCAAGATGAATCTTGGGACAAGTGAGTGGTAAGTAGGTATCCCCAAGGTACATTAATCCCTTACGTTTCAAACCTCAACTCTGATTGGTTTATGAGGAATGGCGCAAAATCGGAAAAATGGGATTAATTTATTTCTCAATAATGGCTCGATCGATTTTGTTCAAACTTGAATATATGTATAGGTGTATACAAGGACTTTGTCTAAAAAAAATTAAGTTTCCCCCCGACCATTCCCCCTCCCCTAAAAAAATCGATTCAATATTTTGAGTCCGTTTTGACCCATGATGGTCTGCGAGCACAATTATGAAAAAAACTAATTTTACATGTCCCTTTAACCATACAATCTCGTATATTTTTTCCAAGATTGTATCACGTATCACGTATCATGGTAAAAATTAGCCAAAACTAACCATATCACAATTAAAAAGGACAATTGCAAAACGAACAGCTATTGCTGTAGCCTTAACATATTTGCTATGTGAATGAATGAGAGATTACACCTGAAGTATCAAATTCATTTCGGCCCCCCATTTGATGGCCTGTTTACGTTTTACAGGCTGCAAAAGTGATAAAAATGTTCATCGCTAGTTTGGAATATAGTGAAACTGTTAATATTTAACAATTTATTTGGGAATGAACACCTTTATCACTTTAAAACAAACACGAAACAAAAGATCTTTGTGGTTGTGTGAATTTGTCGCGAAACTTTTGTATTAATAAACTAGCAGCGTTCACCCCGCTTCGCTGCGGTCACCCCGGAACGCAATAAACTTTGTTACTTAGATAATTTTTACTTTTTCGCTTTCAAGTGATATGATAAAAACCATAGAAGATTGCACTAAATGTTAACATTATATCGCCTGTCATTTATGTTAACCCGCCCCGCTTCGCTGCGGTCACCCCAACCCGCCCCGCTTCGCTGCGGTCATCCCGGAACGCAATAAACTTTGTTACTTAGATAATTTTTACTTTTTCGCTTTCAAGTGATTTATAGCGCCTGTCAGTTATGTTAACCCGCCGAGTCACAGGGTCATGCGGGTTGCATATAAATACGTTTATTTTTATACCTATGATGAACTAATAACAAAGGATTTGTACGTATGGACACCTGAATGGTCAATTATCTCAAGACACTGGTAATTGAAAATTAAAGTGATATGATAAAAACCATCTAGGGTCCACATCCTAACAACCCCCCAAAAATGAAAGAAATCGGTTCACCCGTATTAGCGTGATGAGCGGACAAAGGATTTTTTGTACGTATTGACACCTGATTGGTCAATTATCTCAAGACACTGGTAATTGAAAATTAAAGTGATATGATAAAAACCATCTAGGGTCCAAATCCTAACAACCCCCCAAAAATGAAAGAAATCGGTTCAGCCGTATTAGCGTGATGAGCGGACAAAGGATTTTGTGCGTTCTCTTTTATATATATAGATTAGTAGTCAATGGATTAAAAAATAGATCCTGTAAAACTTATATTGAGAACAAAGGTTATGAAGTTCCTATGCCTGCATTTAAAGGCAAAAAATCACAATATTGTCCACTGCAGAAGCAAATGATACAGTTTTTTTTTTTTTTTTTTTTTTTTTTTTTTACAAGAATTCGTTGGGCAGTTGAAGCTACACATGGAATGCTCAAAGAAAAGTATCATCTGTTGGATGAAATATTTGACAATGAAATGATAGCTAGTATCGGCCCGTATTATAGAATTGCTAGTTTTCTACACAATAAATTCTCCATACGTGTGACACTAGATGAAAATCATCCGCGATCACAACAATCATGAAATATGCGAAAACTACATGAAACGAAAACACTTTTGCAGCCTTTATTGAACAGAAGAATTTCCGAAAAGAGAAATTCCGTTTACCTCTATTTCTTCACATGATCTTGAGGATTTTCTTCGAATGACCGAAAAATATTTGAAAGGATTGTTTTGTGGATCCTTCCAATAAACATGCAATATGTTATTTGGCTCAAATGTTGGATGAAAAAGGTAGTATTAATATGCAGCATGTTAAAGATAACGACAGTGCTTTCAAGACATGCAAAGCAAGATATACCAATGCTTCATCTAAAACCAAATACAGAAGGTTACAAAAGTGTCATTAGGTATTGTTGCGACTGTGCAAATGGATTGCGAACAGTTTGGCTCTTGCTCCCATGTTGCAGCCATTATTTATTACCTTAGTTATGGAAGATATTCGTATATTCGTCGAGAATCCCAAAACCAGCACAAATATTGAGCACAGTGGCGTAGCAGCTGCCCCCGCAACCCCCGCAGTGCGGGGGGCCCCGATGTCTTGCGATGAATAAAGATTTAAAGAAGTAGAACTTCAACCTTACTTCTGTCGGCTTTACAACTAGGGCCCCTTCTCTATACTTTGCGGGAAGGGGGGGGGGCGAAAAAGTGTGCTACGCCACTGATTGAGCAAAATATTCGATTACATTTGTGTGGTCATAATTGAAAACTGTGAAAGAGACTGAAGTACGTACTACAATGATCCTTCCATCCTTATTTGTTTCACACATTGAAATACTTGTACTTCTTACATGTAACGTACTTTCCGTCTGCATTATATTTTCTTCTATTTCTTGGATGAAATGGACCATTTATTCAAATATTTCAATTTTTCACTACTCTGCTTCTTATCCTCATTCCCCCTCTTAGGACCTGTGGGAGACACTACTACAAAGGTTGCATTACATTATAGTGTTGATGATTATTCTCTTCCCAGCTGAGGTTATTTCACTTTGGACACTGAAGGTACAGGTAACCTTGATTTTTTATATGAACACTCACACTGAAACTTCAGGCATTCTCAAATGGGATATTTATAGGCGTCTAATGGCAATTTTAATCTTATATTCATATTCAGGCTGATTGATTCATATGAAATAAACACCTACAGCAACAATTTTACTTTGGCTCAAAATGGGGATGGGGATACCACTTGGCATCAAATGGGGCCTCAGTGAGTTTGGCGTTTTTCAGGTGTGACTTGTCATTCAACGACGTAGCAAATCTATGTTAAAGCTACATCAATAGCTGTTCGTTTTGTAACTGCTCCCTTAAAGGTGTGGTATGGTTAGTTTTGTCTAATTTTGACCATGGTGTACCCGTGATATAATTTTGGAAAAAATATATGTGATTGTAGGGTTAAAGCGACATCTAAAATTATTATTTTTTTCATAGTGTTGCTCGCAGCCCATCATAGGTCGAAAGCGGCTCAAATTTTGAATCGAATTTTTTGAGAGGGGAAAATGGTTGGAGGAGCTGTTATTTTCTTTTTCAAACAAAGCCCTTGTATACATCTATACATCCAAGTTTGAACAAAATCGATCGAGCCATTCTTGAGAAATAAATTAATCCTACTTTGTCGATTTTGAGCTATTTATCATGAACCAATGAGAGTTGAGGTTTGAAACGTGAAGGATTGATGTATCTTGGGGAAACTTACATACCACCCACTTGTCGTCCCAAGATTCATCTGGGGCCATTTCATATACTTATCCACCCACGACCTTTGTGATAAGTCTGAAACACGTAGCGTAAGAAAAGATATGGTAGGCACCACATAGCAACTGACTCCTTCAATATGTTGTTGAAACAGTTTACACATCCACCACAAGAATTAAATATTACTTGTAGCTAGAGATGCAAAAAAGTCGACTTTCCTTGGGCCGTACCCTTTTTCATAAGAGGCTTTCTTTTTTAAAAAACGGAAATTTTCGTTTTTTTTAGAGCGAGTGTTTTTTCTAAATAATTTTCTTATTTAAATACCACCTTTTTTTTCCTGTAATGAATTTTATAGTTTAAAAAATTCATTTATAGCACTTTTGAGTGAGGGCTACGTATATGTAGCCATCTTGATTGGTTTTGAAACTAGCATTTCATTAGTTGCCAGTCATATGCATTTTAGGGGTTGCCAAAATTTAAATTTGGTTGTAAGAAACAAAGTACCGTAAACAAAAGAACAGATGTTTACCTTTTGATGTGAAATATTTCTTATATCTCGTTATCCGTTTTGGAAATATTTTATTGTGAGCTTCAGAAATTTCACTAGAACCTGACATGAGTTCAGTTTATAAAATTAAAACCAGAAACAATAATTTTGAGCATGATGGTACTTTAACGTGGTAGTAAGATTTCAATGTTACAGACTGTATTCTGTCTTTACTGTTATATCGTGGCAATATGTTTGAAATAAAAGCATGTGGATAGCGTTTTAATTTTGTTAATATGGGCTCATTAACCTTTGTAGAGAACCAGTGACGCAACTTGGGTAGTTGTCGCCCGGGGCAAAAACTAGCCTAGCGCCCCCTCCCCCTGACTAACCAAACCAAAATGCCCCCCCACTACACCTGATATTGGCATTACACAGTAATTCTCCTATTCCAGTTTTTCTTCAAGTGATAAAGCTTGATTTCAAAATTGCAGTACATAATTCAATTTTTAGCACAAGATAAAACATCAAACTAATTAGTATTTGGTTGCCAAATAATTTGAGAGTAGCATGCTTGACATACTCTTGTCTTATATATATACTGGCGCAAATCCCGGGAAGATAAGAGGAATATGTCTCCTCCAATCTTGGAACCTCCATAATCTAATTTGAAATGTGTCTTTTGGGGAGAAATGTGATGATTTGTGTCAGATTGTCACAAAGGAGAGTGAGATGAAATAGATTTTCTCCCAGAATAAGCCTCAAATCTCCCCGCCTCCCAATGTTGAAGACAACTCTGCTCCCCTGATCCTCCACAACATCGTTTTTCAACTTCACTAATATTTTAAACATCGCTTAAAAATTAAAAAAAAGAAAGAAAAAAAGATTATGGGAACGGTCGTACCTACCCCCCTCCCAATGTTGAAGACAGATTTGCGCCACTGATCATAATAACTGCAAATGATAATGTTTTTGAAAAAAAATTGCGGGCTCTTTTGGCTGCAAAGGTTTTTACAAGTCCTCAAATATAGCTTTGAAGTTAATTTATGCTCTATGGATATGATCCTAAACTTGGTGAGTCGTTGTTGTCCTGTTAAGTTTTTGAGGTAATTTTGTATTATCTTTAGTTAGCTAAAACTCCTTTCCTTGCCTTATAGTAAAATAACTATTTGCTCAGTTTTACGCCCCCCCCAATCCGATGCCCTAGGCACAAGCCCCGTTTGCCCCCCTTAGTTACGTCACTGTAGAGAACTAATTTTTAATTGGTAGCCCGCGGACACCTAGGGATCCATGGAACACATTTAGAGGGTTTGTTGCATTGTTTACATTTCATAATGTATAAAAAATACAAATAATGTCATGGATACCTGTACGTGTGTATATACTGTATACTGTTTATTTATAACATAAATAATTTCTTGAAATTTGGTTGTTGTTGATAATTCTATTTACCTTTCAACTAATACTACTACACAGAGAAAAATCCGCTCTCCGGACAGCGGTATATTGTACAAATATACGGTATCCTCTTGCCTACTATAGAAATCAGTACGGAGCATACGTTATCCGTATGCTACATAGGCACTGCCCTTAGATGTTATATCATGCCTTTGCAGGATGTCTGACATTTAACAGTTTTCCCTATATCACATGCATATACTTGTGTTACTTTCGTCAGCTATATGTTATATACGTCCATTTGTATGTAAGATCCTGACCGCTTACATTGTTTCATACGGAAAGTACGTATAGATGGAACACTTATACAGAAAGTATTATAAAACATGGGTTTTCAGTTATACGTCTGCTGTACGTTGTCCAAAAACTACAGGAATTACGCATGTAACCTATCTTTTTAAGTACGCCACCTACAATTTTTTTCTCAGTGTATACGCAGATACCAGATAAGATCCCTACTTTACCCTAGAAACAAAAAGGGGGTTCGCAACTTTGAAGTAATTCGGTAACGCAGCTGCAGAGTATAGGTGAAACATACAGGGTGTTTCAAAACAATACCGACAACGTTTGGGAAGTGATTCCTAATACCAAGATAAGATAAAAAATATATACCAATCTGGGTGCATAAATGCTTCCTGTCGGACTTATAGCTTACCGAAAAGATGAAAAAATGTGCTTGAAAGGTCCATAGCTTGAATATGCGACCTACCGTAGTCGGGTCAAGACTTCACTTAGGAACTAGTATGTGCCCTATCCAAATACCCAAGTTTCAGAATCCTGCGGTACTTCTGCAACAATTTTTATAAAGGCACACTAGACTCTCGCTAATCCGGCCTCTCAGTAATCCGGCGCATATCCAACCAAAAACACGTGCACAATGAATTATCGTGCGCATGCGCAACAGTGCTTAGTTAAACAATGCTTTATATATTGTACGTATTCTTTACATAATGTCAGACACTCAATAATCCGGCATTTCAGCCAATCCGGCACCCATATGTGCCAAGAATGGCAGGATTAGCGAGAATCTAGTGTAGTTGGTGAGTACTTCAAATTATATGCCCGCAGCCAAACTCCGTCTATAAAAATTATTGCGTGAGTATCGCAGGATTCTGAAACATGTATTTTTGGATAGCGCACATATTCGTTCCTAAGTGAAGTTTCGAATGACTATGGTATGTCCCATAGTTTTGGAGCTATGGACTTTTAAAGTACATTTTTTTCATCTTATCGGCAGCCTATAACTCTGAAAGGAAGCATTTATCACCCAGATTGGTCTATCCTTTTTGTCTTATCTTGGTGTCAGGAATCAATCAGCTCCCAAACGTTGTCGGTGTTGTTTTGAAACACTCTGTATATATAGTGTATATATAGTGTAGTTAGCTCAAGTCCCTCTTCAATTAATGCAGTGATATTGAGTTATGTTATGCTTATATGCAGTATTTTCTATCTGTGAACCCTATGTTACTTTTTTCTTTTATTGTTTACCACACAAAAAGAAACAATTATTGTATTAGTCATGTTCAGAGAACTTACTTCCCAGAAGTTCTATATTTAATTACACAAAAATTTCAGAAAATTAGTACCATGCTGTATTCTTCAACTTTTCGACCTCCTTCTCTGATGCATACAGTAGGTATTAAAATTTACCAGCTGCGGCGGCGAATAGAAAGCATTAAAGAATAAAATAAATGCTCAAATTATTAAACCGAGCTGAAACCGAACTCAGAAGCTCCCACATGGAAAGCTGTGGAACACGGCCTCTGTTGTTTAGCCGAGACTGTTCATGGTCGACCTCGGCAACCAAGTATAGCCAAGGTTGGAAGATAATTTACACCTTGCGTTGTTGTTACATAAATTACATGCAATTTACTGGTAAATTACGTGGCATATTTTTTCTTTTCTTTTTCTTCCTTTTTTTTTGCGCAGATGTAGAAAGCCTGTTCTAAAATATGAAAAACTGAAGCCATTTATAATCAGAACACAGTCAAAAGTAGAAAAAAATAAAATAAAAAATAATAATAAGTGTAGCGTGTATCTAATTATTTTATCCTCGTTTCAGACTCCGGAACGGACAAAACATTGAAAACTAAAATCTACATAATAATGAACAGTAAGTATAGAGTGGAGAGGGTTCAGGTGAGTGTAGAAAGCCGTCAGAAGCAGCGACCGCATGGATATAGTATGTAGGAAGCATTGTTGCATTATATACATACAAAAGAAAGATAGAAGCTGACACAATGCATAATAAAGAAACAAAAACTGCTGCTTACGCAAACAGCAAATGTGAGAATTATTATTGATTTTGGTATATAAGATATTATGCAACTATACTGTTAAAAGTATATGCATAAACCCACACTGCATTCTGGTGGCAGCCCCAGGAATGTTCAAAAATTCCCTTTTGAAGATAAATTTTCCCTAATTTTCGTTTAGTTGATTTTGAGTTTAACGTCCCTTTCAGCAGTTAGAATAAATGAGACGGGAACTACTAATTAACGTGGAATCCGAACCACATGATGTCCCGCTGGGAATCGAACCCGGGTCGCCCACGCCGAAGGCGCGTGCACTAACCGCTTAGCTACATATGAGCTCTAATTTTCGTTTATATAAATACATGAAGGAAAGAATACATGAAATACATACACATTATATAAATACATGAAGGAAGGGTTTGTAAATACGTTTATGTACCAATACACGCTTTCCTCCCATACATACAGGCTAGCCTATCAATGCAAAACTTGGTACACCAGAGGTAAAAGTGAAGGGGAACGCGCGGGAACGCCGTCCTCCCACCTCCAAAAATATACTTGGTGTCCCCCAGTTCCTAAAAAATTACAACGGGCAAAGATAGACACGGCGTGACGTCATGCCGCTACCTACCGTCCCCCTACCTTTTCAGATCCACTTTTACTCCTGAGAGCACATATTTCTTATCCCCTATAGTATTTTTTGAGATACATTTGGATTATGTGTTTCTACCCGGGGCCACTCCAGAGGGGTCCAAAGTTGATGATAGAATTTCTGGAGGGAATTTTCAAGACATTCTCCCAATTTTCCCTGTTATGGGCCCCCAATAAATGGCATATTTGGAAAGCTTGTTTCATGCGGAAGAGAATGAATTATAAACCATGACTTTCCAATGAACAGTGTTGATGCTGCTAATCTGCGATTTTCTTTATACTAACAGCGTTAATGGGCCCCAGAGGCTTATTCTATTGTCCACGGCACCTATTTTTTGTGCATGAACATATTTTTGTTATGTTTATCGAATAGACCAGGTTTGATTTGGATGTCCGGATGACACGTTCATGTCCGTTCCTTGTGAGCTCCTGCTTAGCCGAATTGTTAGCGTACGGAATTTGGCGTTCGTAGTACGTGGTCCCTGATTCTACTCATTTGGAACACTAACATTTTCAGGTGTTGATCCGGCATCATGAAGGGCTGGGATGACTCCGTAACAAAGCACTCGCCCCTAGTGCGTGAGGTCCCTGCTTAGAGCCAAGCTTGTTGGTTTACCTTGTGATGGAGAAATACATTGTATCGGTTTTCTGGAATTTTTCCGTTTCCTCCTACTTTCTTCATTCCACTATTTTGTTCATTAACATTGTCGAGCTGGTCGTGGGTCGTAAAACTGAAAGATTTAGTTCCAGGGGAACCACATGAATTAAGAAGTAAACAACTCAGGTACAGAAAATCAGAAATAATGAAACATGAGAGCCGATGCACTAACAGCACATATCACCCAGTTGAACGTGCTTCATCTTGCTAACCATAATCCTTCATGCATTGTAGCGACAGTGAGTTTAATACTTCTTTCTATCTGTTAACTAATTTCATCAGTATTTCTGACCCGTGCGACTGAAGAAAACTAAAAATTTAAAAATAATAAATAAAATATATGTGACTTATTTTTTAAATGTATCTCCTGCAGTTCAGCCCATCTCTGTGTACTGAAATAAAATATTCACCGTGATGTCCGAAGAGCACATGGAAGTTTGTTCGACTATGCATGAACATTTCAGTATAGTCAGTCCATCGGCTTTATACAGGGTGCCCTTAGCAATTAGTTTTTATTGCTTTCTATTACATATTATTATTACTATTGCATGTTATTTTTGTTTTATTTTTGTTTTCTTTATTTGCTTAATTTTACAATATATTACGAGATTGTTTTTTTTTTTTTATTGTAGAAATTTGAGGTAAGTATGGCCTTGCGATTCACAAAGGAGCACAGAGTGAGGGTTTTTCAACTTTACTATGAAAACAAGATAAATGGTGCTGAAATTGCTTGTTTGTTAGCTACAGAATTCAACATTCTACAGTTTGGGCAACACAATTAAAAAATTCAGTAGATGTCTTTCTCAAGAGTTAGGTATTAGCGTATCGATTATTATTTTAAGATCTTGGATTAAGGTTTTGATTATTTAAATAAGATGTCTATTAGATTTAACTGATAGATATTCAATGTCATTTGGCAGTATAGTGGTTTTGAGTTACATACTGTATGCTAATTGAGATTTAGAATATCTATAAATGAAATTCAAATAGATATATATTTATTTGATCATAAATGACTGATTAACAAAACAATTCATTACAACAGTTGTAGACATATTCAAACTAAACCTTGATTAAGTAGATAAGCAAGTAACTAAGTAAGTAATTAATTTAGTAATTTAATAATTTAATAATACTAATTATTAAATTTAGTAATTTAATAATTTAGTGCACTAAAAGAATGTCTGCTGTCTCAAAAGACTAATAAAGAAGCAACTTTATAAAATTACCAAGATCTGAAGGATCTGGTCTTTTGGTAGGCCTATCAGGAGAATATTTGTAAATATATTCTCAACAAGACAAACTCAACTTAATAAAATGTAAACTTACATACATGTCTTCGTACTAAGCAAATTCTCATTTCTCGTTGATATCGACTTAAGCCAGTAGTCCTTCCCGTTCTCTTTCTCATTCTTACTGAAAATTTTGGGAAGTATTTATATGCATTTGAGAAATAGTTTCTCTGGCTTATAATACATAAACAACTAGGACGTCACACATCCTTGTGGACTATTTTGGAGTGTGTTTTTTTAATGCATTTGAAAGTTTCTATATTTTAACCATAAACCATGTTTATAGGTCTTTGAGTTCCTGTACATACTTATACAAAAGTTTTTGATACTTCGACAGTTTCGGCAACACTCTTCAAAAATCCAGTAGACGTCTTTCTCAAGAGTTAAGTATTAGTGATAGAAGTGTTGGTACAGTCTTAAAGACATTTAAAATGAGGCCTTACCTCCCTTGTGTACTACAAAGTTTGCATGATGGAGATGAAGGCAGCGGTTAGAGTTTCTTACAATTTTCATGAAAAAAGTTAATAAACATGAGACTATTCTTGATAAGTATTGTGATCAGATAAAGCAACCATCAAGTCGAACGAACATACCAATCGCCATAATTGTGTACACTGAAGTGATGCTCACCTGCATGTCATTTTGGAAAAAAGATGTTGAATTACCAGGACTTGGATTGCCATTTCTACAATGGTAATAAGAGGGACGATGTTCTTTGATGGCACTGTTAATCTACTTTCAACATTATGGTGCACCGCCCCACTGTATGTTATACGTTCGGGAATTGTTAAATGTTCATTTTAAGGCAAGTAGATAAAACGACGTGAAGCAATTGAGTAAGCATCAAGGTTACCAGAACAAACATCACCTGACTTTCTTGTAGGATGTATTGAAAGATCTTGTTTACAACCTGAAACCAAACATAATTTCCGAATAAAAACAAGCAATTTTCGATACATTTTCTGAAATTAAAGTGGAAATAAGTCAACAGGTTTGCAGAAGTGTCGTTGGTAATATTCAACATTGTATTGGAAAAGAGGGTAGGCATTTTGAAAATGTTATTTAATTTCAATGAGTGGCCTTGTTTTGTTATTTTCATGGAGCAATGCTTAATTCCTCAGAAAGTACTGTACCTTATTTTATTTTAAGTAGTATAATAATGAGTAATTAAAAAAGGGTGTTTCTTATGCCGCACCCTCTATATATATACACCGACGTGAAATACATTTAACGATTTAAACTATGTATGGACGACTTTAAAAGTGCATTACCACTTGCAATTATACCTTTCCTGCAATAGTAGGCAACCCAAAAAGCAGGGTCGTTGGGATGGATGAGAATTGGAAAGGCGTTGCACAAAAAACTTCAATTTTGTTACAAATATATCAGTGTGACAAACTGCAAATAAAGAAATAACACAAATTGTTAAGAATAACGGTTTTATTATCGCGAGGGCAATGGATGATATATAAAGTTACAAAATAATCTTGAGCAGTTCAAACAAGATGAACGGTAAGAAATGGATATCAGAGGAAAGCACTTTCGTTCTTTTTTTTAAAAAAAAAACTTGAAAAAAGTTACATAATGTAAAGGTTTAATATAAAATCCTAACAGCACAACAACAAACATCCACAAGAAACGGAAAGAGATATAAACGCAAACTAAGGGACACCATTGGCGTAGCAGACTTGCGGGCCTCCTATGCAAGATCTCCATATAGCTTTCATGTGTGCACCTTTTTTTAAGGAGTGGTCCCAAAGGCAAAAACAGATGCAAATTTCCGAGAGAGAGAAACAAAAAATAAACTTTCTTAGATAAATTCTAGGTCAAAGTTCGAATCACTTGCTTTTGGTAGGTCATTTTCTGTTTCTTTTTTTCTGGAACAACAAGTTTTGGCGCCTAAGATATCACAATATATATATATATATATATATATTATTGCAAACTTGCAAGTGGATTTATTAACATTGCAATTCGTGGTAATAAAGAAATTGTCATTATAAGACATTGTAAAAATTAAGTTTTATTACTCCATCTATCGCAAGTCTTACGAACCCCCTATACCTCATTCCCGCTCCGAAGATTTTTATCGTAAATATAGGATATGGAATATACTTGAATCAACAATCGAAAAATAAATGAGATTTTCCATTTCCGTACCTAAAGCTGAGGGGGAAGGAGTAAACCTAAATAACCATTTTAAGCCAAAAAATTTGTTAAAATAAAAGTAATTAAACTTCCCCCTTAATAGAAAACTATTACTGTGATTTTTCTTTACCTCTGTTTCTGATTGTCATTAGAAATCAGCGAGAGTACACATACTTCATGTAGTACAGCACTATACTCTGTAATTTTTTTTACAACTAAGCAAATTGCAAGATGAAATTCCTGTTATATTAAAGTGGAATATTCTACAAAATAGTCATAATTCATTGTTCTTATTTCTATCAGTAATTTTCACATAGACTCAGAACAAGACTAATAGAACTAGAAATGAGAGATTTAATTTCCTTTTCTCTCAGACTAAAGGATTTCTTCCTTAGTCTTCTATCCCGGGCTAATTCTGGCTACCGGGGTTTCGAGGTAATTGGTATTGTAAAGAGTAAAGTTTCAAATCTCGATAGTTTGTTAAAAGAGATTTCACATTTCATGATGTTATTTCTTCGTTACATAACTCTTCTGGTTAACTCTATTCATGGTGAATTACTGAACTTATATAAACAGCATCAAAAAAGAGCAGAAGGGCAGTTAACACCTTGGAGTTAGGCGACCCAATATACACCTTGTTATCCTAGAATCGTGTCTGGTAAAGAGATCCACTCTCTCTCCTCCTTTCTCTTTCCCATATTAAAATCAGCAACAACCTGAGCACAATTCCAATTTCAAAATATATTAGTGTCAATAAAGTGGAAGAATAAAAATGATTCGAAACGAGATTCATAATTTGATGTAGAAAGAAACGTAAATATATCTCAATTAAAAATTGAAACCAGTATATATCTGTAAGGAGTACGGAAGTGAGACAGAGAGAGAATAAGAGACAGAAGAAGAAAAAGAAAAGGGAGCACAGATAAAAATATCGGATTTAAACGTAGTAAGAAAAGAACCTAACATTATAAAGTTCCGTTTTCAAAAATCCAACAGTAATAAAGAAATATACTTTGTTTTTATATTTTTGCAGAACTATTCAAATATATAGAGAATGCTTGAAAAACTCATTAAGGTACTTTCAAAATGAATACCAAACTTGGTGGCCAAATCAAATGCTCACTTTCCAGTAAGACTGTAGAGTTCCGAGAAACACCTAGGATAATGCCAAAAGTTTAACACACACCTTGTATTTCTCTGTGGTTCGGTTGCATTAAACGTGCTGATCTGAAATGCATTATATAATATACCTAGTATGTAGCGTAGGTTATAACTTCCATTCCAGAATACTAACGCAAACTAATCAAAAGAGAAAAAGAAAAAATGAAAAAAGGCAAAGGAATATTGAACGAGTGCTACTTTACTGCTAAATTTCTATCGAAAAGATCCTACATTGAAAGTTCAAATTGTATCATAATGAAAAGTTACAAATGCTTAAAAGGAAAATTGGATGTCGGTTCCTTAGACGTAGCAAATCTTGCATATTTCGCATTTCATACGTGTATAAAACAAATTGAGTTATAGTATGGAAACCAATCTTGTGTCAAATTTATATAAATAAAATCTCACTTGGAACGATCAAAATGGGGCAATTTTCTGGTCATTTCTGGTTGTAAATCGCAATGATAGAATGAACACACTAGAGCTGGAATGGGACATCTCAGTGACACGGTGATTCTATTGAGACTCAGCAACCCAGAGGAAAAAAAAGAGTCTTTACCTATTTCCTTGACATAAAGTGTATGTCTCTGTGTGTGTGTGTGTGTGTGTGTGTGTGTGTGCAAGAGAGAGAGAGAGAAGAGAAAGATGCAAAACGTCAAGAAAGATGGATAGAGAGAGATATAAAAAATCGAATATAAATACGAAAACTACTTATCGTTACTCTGTATGGTGAAGATCGCACGCACTATTTATTCGAATTCTCGCCAGTGATGAATTGAAACTTCACCAATCAACGTTGCTAGCGAATATTTTATGGGAATAAAGGAGATATTACCTGATAGAGATTCCAACCGAGATTTTCCGTTTAGAAGTTTAGGATGGTACCAATACACGACCGGTTACTCTATCCGAAACATATTTAAAAAAGATATGGTGTTTCTGTCAACAAACAATATGAAAAGTCGATACTACAGACCAATTAAGTGTTTCGAATTGTCCTAGTAACCATCATAGTTATTATTTGCCCTTTCCCAAGCAATATTTGCAAATCGTCTCTATCACGATGAAGGTGTTTGCTCCACCTACTAACGGATTGCTCTTTAGTATGAGAAGTTACTCTTCGATTCTTCACGATCATTTTGTGAAAAAACCTTTGGCTTCACCAGGATTTGAACCTACGTTTAGAACTTATACTACTCGTAAGTCCAGCTCGTTACTCCTATACTACCCTGCCCCTGAAGCTATGACTCAAATCTTATAAAGTTCAGTTCTGCTTTTTGGAACGAACCGGCTTCTTTCTATAAAATTATTTTCACCGAATTGCAAGCCAAAATTCATTTATTCGAAGACTTGAAGACAAAGTAGTGCCCACTAATAAATGAAATAACATACAATCCAGGCAAAAATACAGAAATAATAACATAGTTTGCAGATAATTACACATTGAAAGTTCAAAAGTTCGCTTATAATAATAATAATAATAATAATAATAATAATAATAATAATAATAATAATAATAATAATAATAATAATAATAATAATAATAATAATAATAATAATAATAAATGATCAGCTTCACTGTATAGTTGTCATTTCAATGAACAATAACATCAATATGCGGAGTCAATCTAACCAACATTCTTTGAAGATTAGGCAGTTATTCCATTTACTCTTCCGTTTCTTGAAAACGCACGCACGTGCTGTTTACACACTATAAAGTCCATATGACATGAGATGGGATTGATCTTATGCATACATAAATGTCAGGACGAGTACTACACATGCTATTGTCGAATAACTCAAACTTGTGTGCAGCGTTACAAAAATATTTACTTATGTTTTGTGCGCGTGGTCAAGGGTTCAATTATGTTGGGAACTATAGAACGCTGTGGACCTTAACATACTTTAACCAAAATTGTAAGTTCCATCGTTACAAGATCAGCTGTTCGTTTTAGTCTTTCGTAGTAATTATTATAGATAATGTTTGGTACCGTATAATTTTTGTCTTTGCGTATTGTTTTTATTCTTTTCTCTATTTTAAAAATATATCCAAATAAATACAACCATAATTACTCTTATTTTGAATGTAAAGGCCGTTTACAATTGATAAAGGACAAAAATTTAACGTCCTACGAAGCTGTAAAAATTGAAAAAAGTAGAAGTTTTGGGGTTCGAACGCATACACCCCATACGGGCAATACAGAACATTGCGTGTTAATCATCATGGAGAAGCGGTTTTAGACAGCTGCTTGTAATATTTTTTAATATTTCCACTTCCGTTTTTTTACTTTTTTGCAGCTACGTCGGAACGTTAAATTTTTGTTTTTTATTAATTGTAAATAACGTTTACATTCAAAATAAGAGTAATTATGGTGGCATTTCTTTGGATATATTTTTAAAATAAACAAAAGAATAACAATAAGTAAAGAAGAAAGCAATTACCAGTACATTGACGAAAGAAAGTATTCTACAGTTGACTAAATTTCTTTTACTAATAACTCGACAACAAATTATCCTATTAGAGTACCTATTTTGGCAAGTTATCAAGTTATAATTGTTCTAAGGATAGTAACGAAAAGATACAAATTAATTCATTTGTTCCCGACTTATTGGCAATTGAAAATTTGTCAACTGTCAAATACTTTCTTTCTCATGTGTACTAAAATTTTCGACTATAATTACTGCGAAAGACTAAAACGAACAGCTGAGCTCCTAAGGATGGGACTAACACTTTTGCCTAAAGTAAGTTAAGAACCACTCTGTTCTATCGTCCCCAGAGAACTTGAACCCGTAGCCACGTGCAGAAGACGTAAGTAAATATTTTCGTAAGGCTGCTCACAAGCTTGAGTTACTCGACAATGACATGTGTAGTACTCGTCCCGACTTTTATGTATACATAAGATCGATCCCATCTCATGTCATACAGACTTTATGGTGGATAAACACCACATGCGTGGAATTTCTGAAAACGGAAGAGTAAATGGAACAACTGCCTAATCTTCAAAGAATGTTCATTAGATTGACTCGCATATTGATATTATTATTTGTTGAAATGACAACTATACAGTGAAGCTGAACATTTATTATTATTATTATTATTATTATTATTATTATTATTATTATTATTATTATTATTATAAGCGAACTTTTTAAAATTACACGGCGTAATTACGGCATTCTGTTATTATTTCTGTATTTTTTTCTGGATTGTATGTTATGTCGTTTGTTAGTGGGCACTAATTTGTCTCCAGGTCACGGAATAAAGTAATTTCGGCGTGCACTTTGATGTAAATAATCTTATAGAAAGAAACTGATTCGTTACCAAGAGCAGAACTCAACTTAGTAAGATTTGTTATAGTTTCAGCCGGCAGTATAGTGTAGGGATAACATTCTGGACTTACGAGTAGTATAGGTTAATAACGTAGGTTCAAATCCTGGTGAAGCTAAAGGTTTTTCACGAAGTAAAAGTGAAGAATAAAAGAGTGACTTCTCATACTAAACGGGCAATCCGTAAGAATGTGGAAGCAAACACCTGTATCATGATAGTGATGATTTGCAAATGTTGGTTGGGAAAGGGCAAATAATAACTTGGGGGCTACTAGGACAATTCAAAACACTTAATTGGTCTGTACTATCGAATTTTCACATTGTTCTTTCAAAGAAACACTACACCTTTTGTTAAACATGCTTCGAATAGAGTAACCGTTGGTGTATTAGTACCGTCCTAGACTTTCAAGCCTAAAATCTTGGTTGGAATATTCATCATCTAGTATATTTTTTCCCATAAAACATTCGCTAGCAACGTTGGTTGGAGAAGTTACAGGGCATCACTGGCGAGAAACCGAATAAACAGGTCTTCATCATGCAGATTAATGATAAGTAGTTTACGTATTTATATTCGTCTCTCTTACTCTCTCTTTCTCTCTCTCTATCTATCTTTCTTGACGTTTCCTTATCATGTCTTGCATCTTCTTCTTTCTCTCTCTCCCTCTCTATCTCCCTTACAAATTCACACTTTATGTCAAGAAAATAGATAGTCTCACTTTTTCCTGTGCGTTACCGAGTCTCAATAGAATCGATGCGCTGCGATGACCCGTTTGAGCTCTAGTGTGTTCTTTCTATCATTGCGATATACAACGTTATATTCGTAATAGGTGAAACAGAGTGTGGATGTTGTGCCGTGTCGTCTTCGGAATGAGGCTGACTGTGGAATGAGGCCGACGAGTATGGACACGACACAAGAAGAAAATTTAATCCAAAGAAGGATAAAAACAATATAAATTAGATTGAGTTGATCACTATTCATTGTAAGAGTCACTATTGGATATGTTAGATTCATTGGTTTTGTCTTATTATGTCTTCTTTAAAAAAAGAAAAAGTAAAAAATGTTGGAAGGAAGAAAAAATATTGAAACTGTTAAAAAAATTTTAAGGAAATAGAGTTGGTAAGACTGTTAGAGGAAAGTTTGCAGTCGCGAATTGTGGGCGTGGTCTATATAAACCGAATCTACAAGCTAAAGTGGGTCCCGTGCCTACTTTACTTGTGTTCGTTTTTATTTAACCGGAAGGTTGCCCTTCTGTTTCGTAGTGGTATTGCCGGATGATTACTCTGTTCGTTTTGTATAGCTGGAATAGTGTCAAAACGGAGTACTGGTTTAACGAGAGGATTGTGCAGTCAATGGAGTTTTGTTTCGTTTCGGCAGGGTTTCTCTTTTGAGAATTGTTTCACCGTTGTTATTCCCGTTTGTGTGATGAGTGTATTATCGTCGACTGTCGATGAAATCACATTGGTGTTATGTCAGTTAAATAACGAAGTGACCAGTGGGAAAAGGAATGTTTTATTCCTCATCTATTCAATTCTCGCAAGCAAACTTAGTGGCAAGTCAAACGGGCTCTTTTTGTTTCCTCGTTTTGTGGCCGCTAAGTAATGAAAGTGAATAGGAGAGTGAAAGTTTTCTTTCATAGTGATACTTATGCTTGTGAATTAATAGCACAGAGAGTTATTTGCTTTATAAGCTTATTCTTTCTTTTTCTGTTACTTCTGTGCAGAGGAATAGTGAGTTTTAAAGGGCAGTGCTTGTGGGGCCTATTGTGCCGAGTGAAAGCCCGCTTAGATCACCATCGGTTTGCATTCGGTCTGACGATTATTATTATTATTATTATTATTATTATTATTATTATTATTATTATTATTTTTATTATTATTATTATTATAATTATTATTAGTTTAAAACATAATAGTTGTCGGACTGGAAGCTTTCTGTGTATGCTAGGTGGAAGGGGCGTTACAAGATACGAACACAAGTCTTAACATTGTTTTTGTTATATTTAGTTTAGAATATTATTATTATTGTTATAAAATATAAAAATAGATTCTCAGTCTCTAATAAGTTCTTTGACTATTGAATTATACTTGGAAAATAAATTTGTAGTAATTCAAATATTTTGAAATTGAAAAAAAATTTTGTTTCTCCTCCAACATTATAATTCCACCGAAATTTTTTTTGGAATTCTGAATACAGAATTAATTATAGAATTAATTTTTGGAAATAATAGTGACTCATTTAATTCAATTGAATAAAATTTTATTGAAATTTTGAATTTTGATAGAAATATTTCAGCCAGCCTTTACAAATTTTTGTATATATTAAATGTTATTGGAATCTTTGAATATTTTCGATTTTCCTTCCAGCGTTGTTGCTTTGGTCGTGTAGATTTCCATCTTAGTATTATTGTAGAGTAGAAAATAGTAGTATATGTTTAGTTATAGTAAATTATTTTTATATTGTATTGTTGTTCTTAATAAAATTGTTTATTTAAATTCTGATCATATAATGGAGTCTCGACAAGAATATGTTAGCATTGATATGTCGAATGCGGATTTCTTAACAGTAGACGCTACTGGTTATCCTAGCTTAGATCAAAACTCAACTTTTGGTCATTTGAGCATGGAACTTACTCCTCCATTAGCTAATAGCTTTAATGTAAGATCGTTTAGTGTTCCTATTGATAATAATCAATCGATTATGAACTCAGTTGATCTAGATAGAGCTAGTCGTATGGCTAATCCATCTAATAGTCAAATTACTAGAAATGATCCTAGAGTAACTTTTTCGGAACCGCCTTTAGGTAGAAATATTCCGAATACTGATAGTAGTAACTCGGGAGAACGAGTTGGAATGCAGAATAGATATCTAAATCTTGGAAACTATTATAGGAGAGTTTCTAATGTTTTGAGTTCGACTCCTAAAGTGGGTTTAAATAATCCTAATCTCAGAATGCATGGTCATAACTCGAATTATAGAATTCAGAATAGTTCTGAAGATAATAGGGATATTAACGTTTCTACGAATAGACAAGATCATGTATATTCAGTCCAGAATCTAGAACATAAGCTGATGACTAAATTTACTTTTCATAAATCTTTAACATATTTAGAGAATAAACTGTCAGAAATAAAGAACATTAGTGGAAATAATAGCATTCAGACTTTTGAGATGTTATTTAAAATCCAAGAAATATTAATGGATACTAGTTATTCATTTAATATGATTCTTTCAGTACTTCTCTCTAAATGTGACGGTAGTATATTGAAGGAGGTTACTTCAGCTTTGAATAATAACATTGATTGGGTTTATTTTAGGGATAATATAAAGCATAGATATATTACACCCACAGTTTTACATTCACTAGTCGGTGAAAAGGTTTATAGAAAACAGGGGTTGACAGAATTAATTAACGATTATGTCAAATCAGTAATGATATCTATGGATATTTTACAACTCGGGTTGAATGAAGGTCAACTAGTTGGTATAATCTTAAATGGTATGAATCCAAATCAACGATTTCGGATGCTAAATTATTACTGTCCAGCAAATAGACAAGAATTGTTGGAAATATCAGAACAATATGTTTCGTAAAATAGGGAACAAATGGAGTATGTTAAATTATTGAGGAGTAACAAATGCAAAGAGAAAATGTCTTGTTCGAATTTGGGTTCTTCAGTAAATAAAGAATATGGTAATAATAATCCTAAATCTACATTACCTAATGTAAAATCGAACCTCATGAAGAATAGTTTTAGGGTTTCGGATTCTTCAAGATTTTCTGGGTACCATAATAGGAATCGATTTGTTCCTCCAGTTGATAAGAATAATAGTGTCCCATCAGAGATGAACGGATTGGTGGCAACGTTCGTCATTGGAAAAATTAATAATATTTTAACAAATATTTGTGTTGATGGGGGCTCTAGTTTTTACTTAGTGAATCGAGATCTAGTGAAAAGATGCAATGTGGAAGAACATGTTCGTAAGGTGGAAGAACGAACCATCAATGCACCTTCTGGTCTTAACTTTGTTACGGACGAAGAGGTGACTTTGGTGATTAACTTATCAGGATTTTTTCAATCTGTGGTATTCAGAATAACTGATAATCTTCCTTGCGACTGTTTGTTGGGAATTCCATATCTGCGTTCAACGTCGGCGTTAGTGGATTACGAGAAACATTTGTTGGTTCTGTGTAATGGAAAGAAACGCGTGCGACTTAATTATCGCAGGGATTTCGTGGAATCATTCCGAAAGGGAGATAGATCTGGAGAACAGCCTAGTCAACGAGAAGGGACTGGTGTAAAGTTTCAAAAGAAGAACTTATCTAAAAAATCTTCTGGAATATCTTCTATGTTTATTAGGGCAGATTCATATTCAATCCGTCCTAACGAAAAGGGTGTACAGTGCGACCTCGATCTTCAACATATAGAAAAACATTTATTAACTATAAATGCTCCTGATGCTTCGCAGCTTCTTGGGCTACGAAATTTAATTGAAGGAGAGTTATCGAGAGATAGCATTAGTGTGGACAAGCAGATTCGGAGGTTGGATACTGATCAGGGATGTCCAGAAACCTCTTCCATTATGCATAAGTCATTGGATAGTGGTCAAGATGGTTTACATCGTAGATCTTCAGTGGACTTAGCGATGATTTCGACGAATGTTGGTGACATTGAAGATAAGAACAATTCGAAAGAAGATATGAATTGTGACACCGGTTATCAGACTGTTCCGGATTTAAACCATTCAGAGAAGGATCCCAAGATTAGGAAACAGAAACCATCGAAGAAGAACAAGAAGTCAAAGAAAAAGAAAAAGAAGACAAACATTATGGATTGCGCAAAAGATCAACAGATTAAGCACGATCGTAGTGTTGTGTGTGAAAAGGAAAGGAAGAACGTTGTTATAGTTCCTGCAGCGACTTCGAAAGTTAAACACAATGAACCATCCAGTTCTTCGGAAGCTTCTGACGTGGACGTCGAGCAGTCAGAGGAATTCCACGATTTGTTAAAGAAGAATAAAAAATATATTGGGGAGGAAATTAATCGTGATCCAGTTAATTGTTCTGATCGATTCCCGCAGGTGAAAAACCCAGAAAACATACAGGTGAAAAACTCTAATCGAGAATCGTGGAGTTTTCGGAATCCTGATATAGATTCTTTCATGGGTTCGATAAGAGCTGAGTACTCTGACGTTATTACAAATAAAATCGGATGTATTAAGGGTTGTATAGGCAAATTATATCTGTCCGACAACAAACCTTTTAAGCAAAATCCATTCCCTGTGCCTAAGAATAAAGAAAAGGAATTTGATGCTCAAATTTCAGAATTAGTTAGGCAGGGTATATTAATTGAAGTAGACCATTCGAACTACGCCAGTAGTTGTTTCTTGGTGAAGAACAAGGACAACAGTTATCGTATTGTAGGGAACTTTGTTAAAGCAAATGAGCTTATTGTAAATGATCCTTTCCCGTCTCCGAACATAGAAGAATGTTTAGCTGGCCTATCAGGCAAGCAATTCTATTCAAAGATTGATCTTAAGAAAGCATATTTTCAAGTGGTACTTGATCCTAGCTCACGTGACATCGCTACAATTGTTACGCCAAAGGGTCTTTATCAATTTTCGAGAGTCCCAGTAGGTATAAAAACTGGTAGTAACATTCTTAATAGAGTGATGCATAAAATACTTGGAGATTTGGAAGGGGAAGGAGTACGATCTTCTTTTGATGATGTTCTCATATTTTCAGATACGATAGAACAACATAAGAACACTATAATTAAGGTATTAGAAAGATTTCGAGATTATAACGTTACTATATCTCCGGATAAATGTTTGTTCTTTCAGACTACGATAAATTATCTAGGTTATATTATTACCGGAGATCAGATGGAAATCGACCCGGCTAGGGTTTCAGCAATTAGAAACATACCACCTCCACGGAATAGGAGAGGTCTTATGAAGATCTTGGGGCTTTTCAGTTATTACGCGAAATTCGCTCCTGAGTTCCAGGAATTGATGGGACCTCTCAGTGAACTAAAATCTCCTAAGAATAAATTTGTCTGGGGTCCTGAACACCAAAGGATTCTAGACAAATTAAAAGATATATTGGTGGATAATATTGTGTTAAAGACCCCAGATCTAAATAAAAGATTTGTATTAAATGTGGACTGATCAGGAAAGGGCATAGCTGCTTGTTTGTCTCAGGAGAACAATAACGGGGAACTTCAACCTGTTTATTTCTTCAGTAAAAAATTATCAGAAGCAGACAAACATAGAAGCATATACGAGATAGAGTTTATAAGCCTAGTAAAAGCTATGTCCCGATTTAAACACTATTTGGTTAAATAATTTGACGTCCTGACAGATAACAAGGCCTTGACTTGGATATTAAGCAACTCTAAGCGTCTAGTAAAGTATGGTCCTCTTGTTGAGACATTATGTCAGTTTTCATTTAAGATCAAACACGTTAGGTTCTCAGATAACGTAATAGCTGACACTCTCACAAGAGTTTACGATCCATTTGAGTTTAGTTTAGTAGACGGACCTTTGGGGTTAGCGGCCTTGGATAGCAACTTGAGGTTAGCTCATAGATGGAAGTTGCCTCTGATTCAGGAACCAATCGAAGATCTTCAAAGAGAAGACCCAGAATTGAAAGCGATAATTGAGAGATTAGAAAATGGCGACATCATTTCTGGTTTTGTTTTAAACAAAAAGATACTTATGAAGAAAACTAATTCAGTTCACAACCCTTTTAAGATTTTTATCCCTAAGGCTCTTCGTAGAGTTCTGATAGAGTACTATCATGATGTCAAGCTTGTAGGAGGTCATTCTGGTACCTATCGGACTCTGAAAAAGCTAATGAAAAGATTTACGTGGGGAAATATGAAAGAGGAAGTGGCTGAGTATGTTAGATGTTGTCATAGGTGTCAGCTTTCAAAGGAAGAGAATAAAAGAAAGATGGGGTTACTGATATCAGAATATAGTAAGAGGATTGGATCGCATTGGTACTTTGACATTATTGGTGTATTGCCTAACTCTAAAGGGTATAGGTATATATTAATTGGGGTTGATAACGCTAGCCGATTTGTAGTGCTAAAGAAATTGAGATCGTTATCATCAGCCTCAATAATGGACAAAATGTCTAATATCTTCAGTCGTTTAGGTTATCCAGAAGCTATTTCCACAGATAACGCTTCTGTGTTTATTTCTGAGTTCTTTAAGAAATTCTTATTCGGACTGGGGATAAAACATATTACACTAAGTCCATACCACCCTGAAGCGAACGCAGCGGAGCGTTTTATAAAAACGCTTAAGTAATCTATTCGTGCTTATTTTGCAGATAAGCAACATCTTTGGTCGACTCTAATACCAGATTTACAGTATACGCTAAATATTAGCGAGCATTCCGGTCTTAAGATGTGCCCTATCGAAATATTTTTAGGACGTCCTACTTACACCCCACTAGAAAATCGATGGGATATCTCAGAAGCAGATATAGCCGGAAAGTCAGCTAAAGCTTTATGGATGGATGCCATAAAGAATATGGAAAAAAGCTGGATTAGAAGGAAAAGACTTATGCTGCAAAGAAGAAGAGAGGTAGCGTTCCAGGTAGGCGACAAAGTGCTAGTTCAAGCGCATGTTAAATCTTCCTTAAAAGATAAAGTTGCTAAATCACTCAGTGATAAATGGAATGGACCATTTATAGTCAGGAGGTTTTTGACACCAAATACTGTTCTAATTTCGGACGAGAAAGATAATCCTGATTCGTATAAGCGGAGTCACGTCTCCGAAATTAAGATTTATCGGGTCCAGAGACATTGAGTAGTAAAATAAAAAGCTGGAAGCGAAAATTGGAAATGAAACAGTGAAAATTGGAAATGAAAAATAGAAAATTGGTATAGATAATACTAAAATTGTGTATATAATAAAATGTCAAAAACTACTACTAATCAATTGTAAATAATTATTTATATATTTTAATCACGGCCGATTATCGAAATTTTTGTATATAGAGTTTTGTATATAATTTAAATTTTTATCCTGTGTATAGTATATAATGTAGTAGTTAGACTTATATTGATGTTAATTTATGAAATATATCTATGATATTATATTTTGTATATTAATGTTAACTTTCTATATTTATAGATACCATTATTATCAAAAATTCTGGAACAGAATTTTTTTTGTAAAGGCCTGGTGAATGTGCCGTGTCGTCTTTGGAATGAGGCTGACTGTGGAATGAGGCCGACGAGTATGGACACGACACAAGAAGAAAATTTAATCCAAAGAAGGATAAAAACAATATAAATTAGATTGAGTTGATCACTATTCATTGTAAGAGTCACTATTGGATATGTTAGATTCATTGGTTTTGTCTTATTATGTCTTCTTTAAAAAAAGAAAAAGTAAAAAATTTTGGAAGGAAGGAAGAAAAAATATTGAAACTGTTAAAAAATTTTTTAAGGAAATAGAGTTGGTAAGACTGTTAGAGGAAAGTTTGCAGTCGCGAATTGTGAGCGTGGTCTATATAAACCGAATCTACAAGCTAAAGTGGGTCCCGTGCCTACTTTACTTGTGTTCGTTTTTATTTAACCGGAAGGTTGCCCTTCTGTTTCGTAGTGGTATTGCCGGATGATTACTCTGTTCGTTTTGTATAGCTGGAATAGTGTCAAAACGGAGTACTGGTTTAACGAGAGGATTATGCAGTCAATGGAGTTTTGTTTCGTTTCGGCAGGGTTTCTCTTTTGAGAATTGTTTCACCGTTGTTATTCCTGTTTGTGTGATGAGTGTATTATCGTCGACTGTCGATGAAATCACATTGGTGTTATGTCAGTTAAATAACGAAGTGATCAGTGGAAAAAGGAATGTTTTATTCCTCATCTATTCAATTCTCGCAAGCAAACTTAGTGGCAAGTCAAACGGGCTCTTTTTGTTTCCTCGTTTTGTGGCCGCTAAGTAATGAAAGTGAATAGGAGAGTGAAAGTTTTCTTTCATAGTGATACTTATGCTTGTGAATTAATAGCACAGAGAGTTATTTGCTTTATAAGCTTATTCTTTCTTTTTCTGTTACTTCTGTGCAGAGGAATAGTGAGTTTTAAAGGGCAGTGCTTGTGGGGCCTATTGTGCCGAGTGAAAGCCCGCTTAGATCACCTTATTAGTAATTCCTATTGGGCACTAGCTGGTATAGTTATCTTAAATACCAGAAATAATTCTTTCTTGCTTTACTTTTTCGTTCGGAAACTAAGGCATAGAAAGATTATTTCAAGGAATTACTTTACTTTCGAAAACAGACGTCTTTACAACCAATCTGATTTCACTCGAATATCAGAAAGCTCAGACAGAAGCCTGACTACCGAAAGAGATCGAGCGTTACACATAGAAGGTAATCCATACTATAAATAAGTCAAGGTGAGTGTAATTTTTGACTTATTACAATTAGTAGCTGTGACTTGTCTTATTCTGTGTCCTGTGAGGTTGTCAGAATTGAAATCCACTTCAGGTTGTATTGCTAAGGCAATTCCATCATTTTTTCACCCTTACGAAAATTTCTAGAATTTTATGGAATTTTCCATTCTTTTGGAGTTAAGTAGTACGGGTGACAAAAGTGACCAATTTTTGAAAATCCTTAAGAATTCCAATATTTCCAGTTTAATTTAGTTTATTTTGCAGTTTATGGTTAGTATTCATTCTATATGAAGAGTTCCGAGTATTTTGTCGTTAGAAAACTAGAATGCGAATATTTTTCCTCTAACATTCTCATTCCACTTTATTGAAAAGAGTAATTAAAGATATTAAAAAGGTATTGATTAAGAATTGTGTGAAATGTTGAATAATATATGTTTGTCGAGGATTGAGATTCAACATTTTCATTCCACTTTTATAAAATTGAGACTGAGAGTTCATATAATAGATGCATTGTTTGTTACAGCATAAAGTGACATTATAAAGACTTTTTGCTTGAAATTGAATATTTCAGTAATAAAAATCTTTATTAGAATTCGTAAAGAAAGAGATATTTAGATGCGCGCTTGTAAATTGTTAGTTTGATTATTTTTATGAATTCAGGTAAAAAGTAACGTTTATAGAATCATTGAGAATTATTGAGAATCATTGATATTTAGAGGAACTTAACTTAACGTATTGTATTTGTATTTTCTTGCATAATAGAAGATTCATTTAAGAATTAAAATTTGAATATTATTAAAATTTAGAATTCAAGTTTATTAAAGAAACTTTTTGATTATAGATTCACTCAGGTTTTTTTTGATAGTATATTTTTTTAATATAAATATTTGGTTATATTTTTTTAATAGTATATTTACACTATTCTAACGCAATAGTGCAAATATACAACCCAATATTGTTAATAAAGTTGTTATTGAAAATTGAATTTTTGGTTGTCGTCATTTATTTATTATTTAATAATTTGTTTCCTATTTATTTTGGATTTACTGTTGTTTGGAAATATTGGAATGATAATTCACTTTCACATTGACTGGATGTACGATGGAGAACTAAATCTTCCGGTTCAAAGTCCCATCGACTAGGCGTTAATCGGATTGCATTCGGTCTGACGATTATTATTATTATTATTATTATTATTATTATTATTATTATTATTATTATTATTATTATTATTTTAAAAGATAATAGTTGTCGGACTGGAAGCTTTCTGTGTATGCTAGATGGAAGGGTCGTTACAATGTTCAGAAGACAAATGTTCGGAAATGACTAGAAAAGGGCCCCCTTTTCGGTTATTTTCAAGAGAAATTTTATTTATATAAATTTCACAAAATATTCGTTTCCATCCTATAATTCAATTTGTTTATTGACGTATTAAATGAGAAATATGAAATATTTTTACATCTTTACAAAACCAATATCCAATTTCCCTTTTAAACATTTGTTACTTTTAATTATGATACAATTTGAACTTTTAATGTAGGCTCTTTCTGATAGAAATTTAGCAATAAAAGAGCACTCATTCAATTTTTATTATCTGCCTTTTTTGTATTTTTCTTTTTCTTTTTCAATTTGCTTTAGTAGTTTGGAATGGCCTACGCTTTCTACTAGGTTTATTATAATGTATTTCACATCAGTTAGTTTATGAACACTACCGAATTTGTAAGCGAACCACACGGAAAAGCAGAATACGTTAAACTTTGGCATGATCGTAGATGTGACTCGGAACTTTTCAGTTTCACCGGAAATTGAGTATTTAATTTGACCACCAAGTTTGATATTCATTTTGAAATTGACTTCATGAATCTTCAAGCATCCTCTACGTATATTTTCGAATAGTTCTCACAAAAATTTTTAAAAAAACGTTTTTCCTATATTACAGTTGAATTTTTGGAAACGGAATTTTTATAATGTTAGGTTTTTCTTAATACGTTTAAATCCAATATTTTTTTTATCTCTGCTCCCTTTTATTTTTCTTCTTACACCTTTTTCTGTCTCTAACTCACTTCCGTACTTCTAACAGATATCTATTGTTTCAATGTTTCATAGAGATATGTTTTAGTTTCTCCCTAGATTAACTTATGAATCTCGTTTTGTATCAATTTTATTCTTTCACTTTATTGACAATAATACATGTATATTTTGAAATTGTAATAGTGCTCATGTTGCTGATTTTAATATGGTAGAGAGGAAAGGAGGAGAGAAAGTGGATCTCTCTACCAGACATGATTATGGCATATGAAGGTGTGTATTTTATAGATTAGCTGCAAGGTGTTAGCTGCGGAGTGTATACATTCAGTATTTCACCATGAACAGAGTTAACCAGAAGTATTTTTGTAAGGAGGAAATAACATGAAATATCAAATCATTTTTAACAAACTATCGAGATTTGAAACTTTACTCTTTCCAATACCGATTACCTCGAAAACCCGGCAGTCAGTATTAGCCCGGGAGAGAGAACTTATTTTAAAAAATGACAATCTCAGCAAAATGCGCAACTCTTTTAGTCTGAGAGAAAAAGAAATTAAATCTCTCATTTCTAGTTCTATTATATCTGTAGTTCTGAGTCTGTGTCCAAATTACTGATAGAAATCAGGACAATGAATTATGATTATTTTGTAGAACATTTCACTCTAATATCACAGGAATTTCATCTTCCAATTTGTTTAGTTGTGAAAAATTAAAGAGTATAGTGCTGCACTATGTAAAGTACGTGTACTGTCACTGATTTCTGATGACAATCAGAAATAAAGGTAAAAGATAAATTACAGTAATAGTTTTTTATTAAGGGGGAAGTACAACTACTTTCATTTTAACATTTTTTGGCTTAAATATTTGTTCGGGTTCACTCCCTTCCCTCTCAACTTTGGATACGGAAATGCAAGAACATACTTAGATTTTTATTATTGATTCTAGAATATTTCAAGCATCATTTCTCGCATCTAGCCCTGTGCCATATGTCGATATATGGATATTGTAGATATCGATATTGACACATAGTAATATTAGATATCTCAAATATATCAGCACCGATATATCCATATCATAGCTTTTCGATATTGATTTTTGTTGGGGCGACGCATAGGGGCCCCTAAGACTTACGATGAATGAAGAAACAAAACTTAATTTTTACAATAATGTCTTCCAATGATAATTTCTTTATTATCATAAATTGCAACGTGTATAAATCGACTTGAAAATTTGCAATATTATATACTGTAATTTCTTAGAACTCGTTGAAAATTGTCCTACGACACCATTGTTTGGGATTGAAGCACGCTTCTTCTCGCGGGCTATCTTATGTCACCTTTTGTACTCCTGCACCAGTACATAATGCTGATTCATAGTAAATTACCAATAAGAATTATTCATGTCACACTATATGGATATAATCCAATTTAACTACGGTTTTTCACTTATTTAGGAAATCGTCATAACATAAACTCTTCAATTCACTGCAGATGATAATGGATCTTTAGGGATTATTTTCTTACTCTTACTCACGTCACCATACTGTCTTTGTTTCGGGTGCGACACGGCAACGCCTACTTGATTCTTTCTGCTGGGTGCTACGAAAAAGAGTGCTGTTGTGTTGCCAAGAAGAGTGCTGCTAACGAAAATTCTGTGCTGCAACTGAAGAGCATCATTCCATACGAGACGAAATCTTGGGAATATAATAAATGACAAAAGGAAAGGGGGTCATCCACTTATAAATGGCATGCAAAAAGGGACGATATTCTTGAACGAAAATTATCAGAACCCTGGAATGTTGATGAGTTCAAACTTCACGAAGAAGTAGTCTTTTGGTTTTTATTCCTCTTTTTTCTAATATGAGTTCCAAAGAATACATTATAGTTCATTTGCGTTTGTAGAAACGTAGATGGGCTATTTAATACCAATAGACTATCTCATACCTTTGTTTTTTTTAAATAATATCTTTACAACACAATACTCCAACTATATTATTTTATATAAATTGAGTTTATGTTAGTAACACACTATTGAATTTTATATTTGTTTTGTTTCTGTGACTCGTGCCATAAGATTTTAAACTAAACATTTTCATTACACATGCTCATATAAATTTACCTTTCGATACAATAATGTACAAAATAAAAATACGATATTCAACAACTATATATATGTATATGCATGTTTACAATTAAAAACTTATCAAACAAATTTTCTCTTAGATATTACTGCCATTAAATAATATTTTAAAATGTTTCATTTGAGTTATATTACTCATATTCATAAACATTATGATATTTATAAACTTCACATAACACACAAACCCATAATAACACAAGAAATACGGAAATAATTCTTCTTACAACTAAATAAAAATATTATAACACATTGAAAATCAAACATATTATTAGAGTAGCATTTTATAATATAATATGTCGAGATTTAATTCAAATTTCTCAGCGCATTCGAGCTTCACAGCTAAACTTTTACAAAGTAATAAATCAATTGTGCTTCTCTCTGACCACTCAACAGGGTCTGCCTTGTTTAATTTCAAGATACCTACCCACATTAAAATTATTTATTCCTTTCCCGAGATGAGGGGGAATGACAGAGCATAAGGTTAAAAATTTAAAGTAATAAAGATGGGGATAATGCGAAAATAGCCTACACTGGGCTTTACAAAATATAATATTACCCAATAGTTGGAGGGAACCTCATCTCAATGTCTTAGCATACAACTTGTCTGGTTTTTCCATTACTTAGGAAAAATATCAACGGCCATCTGGATCTCGCATAGCTGGTCGCAGATGCTTGCCCAAATATCTTTAGTAACTTAACATCCTGTCTCTCTTTTTCTCTCTTTTTTACCATGATGTTATTTGCTCTAAATACACTTATTCAACAAAATATAAGGATTTTGTAGATTAATCAATGCAAATTCCAACAGGACAGATGAACATAATACAAGAAATTCAAATATTGATCGAAATCTAATAGCTTTTCTAAAATTTTAATTACTCTACTATCATTAACACGTGACTTTACGTTTTGGGACAAACATACATTTATTGCGGTTAATGCATTGTAAGTAACAGTTTCAACACTAATTTCCAAACCTGAATCTTTAAAATCAAATGAAATTACATTGTGATACTTTTCTGAAGTATGTTTAACTGCTAAATCAAGCCAGATTTTCCTAGTCGAATTTGTTGGTTTCCACATCTTAAGGCGATCTACAGAATGAAACCAATAGACTTTCCAGTCAATGGGTCGTCCAATAATTCAAATACCTTTTCTGAGTTAGATGGCTTATTCACACACAAATAAGGTCCCTTGAAAACATTAAAGAACTTCTTGTCAACTGCTGAACCTAAATTTGTTTGTTTTAAGAACACCAGATTATTTATTTTTACCTTATACTTACTCTCCTGTTGTGAGTTATACCATTCGTTTCGCTTTCGAATTACCTCCTTTCTTTTTAAATCTGCCATTACCAATTTATTATCCCATTTATCACTATCGACACCACTTGTTTCATTTAGAAAAATACCAGTGTTCAAAAATTTGTTTTTCAGCTTTAACATTTAAATGCAAACTGGCTGGACTAACGCCAAGACTGCTCGAAATTGAGTAGTTTAACAACACAACAACTTGCGGTATGGATTTTTCCCATGATGCATGATCGTCTTTACAAAACAACCTAAAAAGTCTATTCGTTTCCCGATGGATCCTCTCAACTACGTTCGAAGAAGGGTAGTAAGGAGTCACATAAAAATGTTAACACCATATTCTTCCATTTTTTTGCTTGAAATTTTTTGAAACAAAACAACTTCCATTGTCTGCCAAAATTGTAGAAGGTATTCCTAGATGTACAAAGTACAAAGATTCTAAGCATTTAATTACACACTCGTAGTAGCATTTCGAATTGGATAAAGAACAAGGTATCGAGTAAAAACGTCCAAAACAGAAAGTATAAATTTCCATTTTGATGGAGATGGCACAAGGGGTCCAATTATATCGATCGAAATCAACATTCTAGGGTCTAGCCTTCACCTGTATGGATTCTAAGGATCTAGCTGGTGGTGTAGTATCAGCTTTAGTTCTTTTGCAATCGAGACAGTCATTGATGTAACTCATTACATCTCGCCGCATAGATTTCCAATAACACGTTTCACTAATAAAACCTACTGTTCTTTCACATTCAAAATGCCCACGGTTATTGTGCATTCCCTCAATGACTAAATTAACTAAAGAAGGTGGAGTGGAAATTCTCCAATGGTTAGGAAAATGAAAGTTCTTGTACAACAAGATTCCGTTTTCGAGTTTATAAAACTTTTCCACATTTCGATTTTTAGTTTTACTATAAGGTTCGTCCGGTTTCTCTAGATATCTCATAATGTTGTCATATTCAGGATGTTCCTTTTGTTTCTCGGCTAACTCTCTTGGTGTGAGTTTTCTGAGAAATGAAGGAAGAACTTCCAAATTATTTATGTCCAAAATTTCATTTGGAGGGGCTAAAACTATTCTAGAAAACGCGTCGCTGGCAACGTTCTCTCTGCCTGAAATATATATTATCTCCTGGTCAAATCCTTGCAATTCGAGACTCCAACTAGCCAAACGAGAATTCCAATGACGGATTTTGTTTAGAAACACTAAAGAATTATGGTCCGTATAGACCTTCGCATGATGCCCATATAATAATTGTCCCCATTTTCGTATACCAACAACGATAGCATACGCTTCCAGTTCAGTTATAGTGAAATTTCGTTGTGCACTGTTCAAAGTTTTACTATTAAAACCAAGTATGTGTTTCTCACCATTTATTTCCTGAAACAGTGTATTTCCAAGCGCTACTAAGAAACTATCTGTTACTAAACAATAATCATGATCCAACAACGGGTGATTCAACATTTCTTTAGCTAAAGATTCTTTTAATTAAACAAAACTCTGTTCACATTCGTCAGTCCAAATCCACTTTTTATTATTTTTCAAAAGTTCAAATAACGGATTAGCCAAATGAGCAAAACGATAAACGAATTTTGAACACCATTCAAACAAACCTAAAACTCGTTTTAACTCTTACATTTTTGGGACGTGGTAATTTTCGAATTGTTTCAACTTACGATGGATCCTTTTTCACGCCTTCAGGTGTGATCACAAAACCAAGAAATTGAAAACTCGTGTTACAAAAAAAATCTCAAATTTAGTCATATTACCTTCTTCTAATTTTGTAAACAACAAATTTAAAATCTCCAATTGTTCATCAAAAGAAAAACTTGGTACTGAAATATCATCCATATAGGTTACTAATTTATTAAATAAAGCATGAACTAACACAATTAAAACATGGCATTAATCCTACACCTCCATTAGAATAACCAAAAGGGATAGAAGTAAATCTGTACATTCTTCCATTCCAGAATGCTGTATAATCTGGACAATTTTCATAAATCGGAACTTGCGTATAACTTCCTACTAAATCAATATTCGTTACATATTTGGCACCTTGAAACTTCAGCAACAAATCATCGATTTTATTTACTTTTAGTTGTTTTATTTTTACATGTGAATTGAGAACTGTCAGATCCACTACCACTCTCATTTTACTAGTGTTTTTCTTTGGAACACAAAAAATTGGATGAGAATATATCGATACACATGGTTCTATAACTCCATATTTTAACCATTCATCTATTTGAGAATCTATATGTTCTTTAAATTAATAAGGTAATGTATATTGTCTCTTCACCAAAGGTTCATTCGTATCTATCTCAATTGTGTACTCAATCTTATTGTAACGACCAGGTGTATTCTTAAAAATTTTCTTATGTTTCAGCAATAATTTAAACAACCTTTCTTTCTCTACCTCAGATAATTTAGCTTCATTAACTTTCTCCTGAATTTCCGAAATAGAAGCAAATTCACTCTTTGACTGATTAACATTTGCACTACAAACTACAACTCTATTGAACATATTACAATGCGATTGTCGGATTTCGTTATCAATTTCCGAAATTTGTTGCAAATAATATTCAGACAAAAATTTATCCTGACTGGCAATTTCTAAATTCAACCCTTTTATTTCTTCTTCATTATCGCAAGAATTGCGAACTTTAGTGTAAATATGGTTAGTTTCAACGATATGATTTACCCACTCCTTTTCTAAACTACGTTTTTCACTAATCAAATTATTTACTATGGGGCATTCTAGATTTACCTTTTCAACGTCAAATAAACATTCCGATTCATCGTCAGTATCGATATTTACATTACTCTTATCAGCTTCAAAAACAAAATTTACCTTTGGCTGCTTATCATTTTTGGTCAATATTTTAGTAACCTTAATGGTATTCCTTGCATTACTTAACATAGGTACATTTGCAATTTCTCCTTCCTTTTCAACAATGACAGAATTACTACCAAAATCTATTTTAGCCTTAGACTGCGTAAGGAAATTTCTCCCCAACAAGCATTCTGTATTTAAATCAGAGACAACTAACACACGTATGTCAAAACCAATATTCCCTATTTCGACACATAATACAGTTTCACCTTGCACGTGTTTTTTCTTTCTAGAGAAATCTACCACCAAAACATGTGGAGCAGGTCGCAAGCGAGGGTTGGAAATTACAGACGCTATTCGTTTCCATGCCTCAAAATACAATGATGTAACAGAAGCTCCAGAGTCGCACAAGACAACAATAGATAGGTTTAAAACCTGTACCATTATCTCAGCTGATCTAGATTGATTTTCTAAAACTTGGTCATCATCGCTACTCTCTGATGAATCAACGTCCCAATTGACCACATTAACTACATTTTTAACAATTACAACGCATCGAGAATTTTCGCATCGAGAATTTTGTTTGTGTATATTTTCATTTTGAACACATTCATTACCAACTCTACCAGCCGCACTCGCGTTGGTGAGCGTACTTAGTTTAAATTATGTTCTTTATTTTGTGGAAACATGACTTTTGTGTTAAAATATGGGAATTGTGGTGCAGATTGACAATATGAGGCACTGGTTGCTGTCTATTCATGGTTTCGTTATGATTACTGTTTACAAAACTAACATTTTCATTTTGATTCGACATTGCTTGATCGTAATTGCCATCATAATTATCGTTAGTTGAGCTTCTACCCTGATCGCTATCGTTACCTGGAACATGACCATTCTTCCAGTTTTTCCAATGAAAGATTTTCTTGTTTCAATTTCCCCTTTGATTTGATCCTTTAAATTTTCCTTTACCTTTGTTCTCACGATTTTCATTTTTAAATTTACCCTTTTTTTTTATAGTTCTTATCATTACTTTTGACTTCATCTACCTGATTAACTCGGACAATTCTACCACGAAAGTTATTTCTATCTCCGCTCTTCCTACTGTCATAATACAAAGCTTCAAGATTTTGCATAGCCGTCAAAAATGCAGTAAAATCTAAATTTGGAAACAATGTTAACTGTCGCCTGCAAGAAATGGGTAACAATTGCTCAATTGTGTTCACAATAAATGTTTCCGTTATGGAAGATAACAAACCACGTATCTTATTAAATCTTTTGGAAACAAAATTGGTGACAGTACCGTCGGTTTTCGGATCGAACGCTTGAGATTGTAACACTGACAACTTACTCGCAATAATTTGTTCGGTAGCGAACTGAGCTTTAAATTTTTGTGTAAAATCCGAGAATGAGCGGAACCTACCTAATCTTGACTAATACCATTCACGTGCGTTCCTTGTAAGAATGAATCTTAAAACATCTAAGTATTGAGATTCTGGCAAATCTACAGCATGTGCAGTTTTGAAACTGCTCTAAAAACGAAGTCGGTGACTCATCATCATCCAAACCTGAAAATTTAGGGAACATTTCAATGTCACCATGACGTAATATTCGCCGTTTAGCATTTTTCACATCACTCCTATCGGATTTTCTTATTTTGATTCGCTTTTTCAGCCTAGTTATCTCACTAGATGACGAAGAACTAGAATTCGTTTGATTAGGAGTGCTACTTTCTTTCTCACTACTCTTTGACTTGTTACTGCTTCTATCGTCATGAAATATATTCGGTCTATCTAACTTACTTTCACGAAATAAAAAAAATCACGTTCATTCCCGTCTTTATTAACATTCTCAGCTAAGGATGTTAACTGCGTTTGAGTTTCACCCACCTTTATTTCCTATCCTGACAACCTATCACTTATTAAAGCAATATCCTGGCTTATGTTGATTACATCTATGCTTTCAGGAACTGTATTTTAGGATAAACGATCAACCCTGTGGTGTAGTATAGCAACATTTTTCTAATTTATGAGTAGTTTCGCTCACTAAACCTAACGTCTTTTCTTTATTTTCTAAATTATTTTCAAAGTTACTGACTTTTCAATAGATTCAATTTTTCCTAACGCTTGGTTTGCCTTTTCTTCACATGCGCCTAAATTAATCGTAATAGTGTCAAGTTTTTCGGTATTTTTAACTGTTTTAGCGAATATATTCTCATACTTGTCGTTCAATTGTTCATATTTTTCATTTATCTCTCTAGATATTTGTTCACACCTAACCAAACATTCCTCTTTTACCAATTTGAATTGTACCTCGAACCTATCATCATTTTTTTTTTTTTGTTTGTTTGTTTCCTTTCTAATTTCTACTATTTTACTTTCCAATGATTCACGCAAAGTTTGCATTTTGGCTTTATTTGCACTAATTGCGTCCAACAGTAATTTAACATCGCTTTGATCCATGTTGTTATATTTAAACAGAACACTTTACACAAAAAAACTACTGTGGCAACGAGTCACTTTTGTATTTCACAATCACGCTTCGAAACCATTAATCACCAACTTTAAAATTTAAGGTTTGGAAATTCTCTTCGTGTTCGGTGCACCGTTTCTTTAACCGGCATAGGTTCGTATCTTGTTCGGTACGCCTTTTTCTTAAAGTGATTCGGTTTGATTCCTGTTTAGTGCAACGTTTTTTTAACCAGAGTGGGTTCGGCATATAGCATTAACCAGGTTAATCCAACATTAAACCTCGTACTAGTTACTTACAACTGATGGTTCGCTCAACGTAAATCATGTAAAGTTATCATGTGCATGCTGCATATGGAATTCAGGATTTGAACCAACACACAGTTTTATGATTAATGTCTTCGACTTCGTGATTGAAGAAAGAAATAATTTACGAAAGCAGTAACATAAAAATTAATTACTCAATATTTACCTTTAACATATATGCATATGATGTCACTCAAAATATATTTGTTGAAATGAGATTTTGCTCTGTTTGAATCAAATACATAGACAAGGGGTAAATTGATATATTGTATTTTTCAAAAGCTTCAATTAACATATTTATGAAATACTTACGTATCATATTTATAAATATTCAAACTGTTATGTTTACGATAGGCCATATTATAAAAGAAAACCAATGCTCAATAACAAAAATGATATTTTATCGAAATGCCGGATTATTTATTTTATTTTTATTTTTAGACACGTATATAGCACTTGCACACATTTCACTTTGGCTTTTGCCTTTTTTTTATTTTTATATTTTTATTTCACTAATTCACACACACAAATAACTGTTTGGGCAATAGGGGAATTCCAGATGATAATGTCCACTTTATAGATTAATATATTGTCGCAGCACTATTATTTCAAAAACGACATAATGAGAATTTTCTTCTATTTCTGTTTTCTCATGACATTATGCCTACATGTTCGCAAAGTTTTTGGTGTTCAATTTGGATAATTTCCTGTAATCGTTGGATGATTCTACTTGGAAGGTTGTCGCATAACATCTGTACTTGATATTTTATCATTACAAGGTCGAATGCACACTTTCAATGTATTATTTAACTAGATATCTGAGAACTCGTTGAAAATTGTCCTACGACAGCATTGTTTGAGAGTGAAGCACGCTTCTTCTCGCGGGCTAGTTTATTTCACCTTTTGTACTCCTACACCAGTACATAATGCTGATTCATAGTAAATTACCAATAGGAATTATTAATGTCACACTACATGGATATAATCCAATTTAACTACGGTTTTTCACTTATTTAAGAAATTGTCATAACATAAAATCTTCAATTCACTGCAGATGATAATGGATCTTTAGGGATTATTTTCTTACTCTTACTCACGTCACCATACTGTCTTTGTTTCGGGTGTGACAGGGCAACGCCTACTTGATTCTCTCTGTTGGGTGCTACGAAAAAGAGTGCTGTTGTGCTACCAAGAAGAGTGCTGCTAACGAAAATTCTGCGCTGCAACTTAAGAGCATCATTCCATATGAGACGAAATCTTGGGGATATAATAAATGACAAAAGGTAAGGGGGCCATCCACTTATAGTCTCCTAACGTTTTCACAGTAGCCTTGTATATGAACTACAATATAGTCGGACCGGCCCACTTCTCACTTTGTACTGGCTAAGGACCTGCGTGGGAGTGAATGTTTTCGGACGATTTTCTCAAAAACGACTAAAGCCATTTTGTTCATATTTCTTAATTAAATATTTCATCATTAGTCTTTTAATTTTGCTTATATGCATTTCCATGCGAATAAAAGCATAGAAGTGGTTTACTCTTCACGTGATTTTATTACAAATTTTGTAACATAACGCTCATGCGATTTTGTTATTATTTTATAATCACTATTCAATAATAATCTTAACATATGACATAAGTTATTTCTTATGAAAAAATGTGCAAGCGGTAGTATACTTTTCGAGACAGTTTCTTTTCGGTGAAGTTTTCGGAAAATGCCCTATACTTTTGTTCGTATTTCACAATAAAATGTTTCATCAGTAACTGCAGCCTACATGATTTAACGAATTGAAGCGAGAAAGTTAGTGTGGTGGCTGTACCTTTTACTTTAATTTGTAGACTTATTTCTAGTTTTCTTTACGTTCTATACAAGTTTACGCGTCACATTGAAAATATTTTTTAAAGTGTAATTTCTGAACCCTAAGAATAGCTACCTTTAATTCGTAGGTGATAGATTACTTGTTTATTAAATTTCGTTCGGATTCGGCCAATACTTCCAGAGAAATAAAGTGCCACGTACACACAAACATACGTACATTAGGGTGGAACGAAAAAAACAAGTTTTGATTTTTAATTTGTAATAGCACGGAAAAGTTGCCTTTTGGTGTAGATAAGATAAAAATGAAATATGAAAAATATTGGAGCACGTCTTGAGGTGCCGCAAGGACGATAAAGTTTCATAAAATTGCAACTTTTGCTACATTTTAATTTTTTAAAAAAAGAAGTTGTCATAATTTTTTTTTAATTTCAAATACTGTCAAATAAGCAACTTTATGTCAAAAAGACACACACATATATATTTTATCTTTTTGGATTAAGTCTTGAGGTTCCGCAAGACCAATAAAATTTTGTAAAAACACACTTTAGGAGCTAAATTTAGTGACATTTTGCCAATAGGAGTTGGCAACAGTGTTTCCGTATGGTGACAAACTCAGATTAGGCGTCAGTAGCTTTGCCGAGTTCAGTTAAATTGGCGTCTATTGTGTAACACAACAACGTAATATTTGCTAGTTTATGTGCTACTTTATTGTTGTGAGTTAAAATGGCTTAGTCTAAACAAGTGAATACAAGACAAATGTCGGAATGTCCTATTTTTTGAAGATTTAGTGATTTGTGTGAAGTTGTACGCCTACTTACGAAGGTGTAATGAAGTGCTACTGTTTTATTAGACATAACTTCAAAGTTGCGTCAGGGAAGTATCCTACTGTAAGTGAAATATGTGAGACTAGTTCCTAAAATAGAACAAATATGGTCAAGAGCTTCTATTCCCACTGTTTCTAACCTTAGAATTTCACAATTGATAAAAATTAGTCATGCTAAATATAGGAATTTATTAAGGTCTAAAAGTAGAAAAAGGGTCGGATAAGTTTGACTCGAACCTAGCAAAATTTAGAGAAGCTAAACGTTTATTTGATATTGCTGCCTGCAAGTGTCAAAACTTTGATACTTGTAGTTGTATAGAAGAAATAAAAGCACACGTTTTAGAACAAGACTTTCAAAAAGATCAACGCTCTACGAGGAAAATGGTAATGAGTAATGTTGATAGAGCTATCACAAGCGCTTTGAAGAAGAAAGAAGCAAGAAAAAGTAAAGAAATACAGAAAACAGTTAAGTTTAATTAAGAACGGAGACAAAGTAGTAGTGTAACAGAAACGGTTACTGACAACATTGACAGCACTGACTACCAAATAGACCTGACTTTTGAAGAGCAACTACCGCCCTTTTAAACTCAAAAAATATAAAAAGATAAGCACTCAAATTCGTATGAAATTGCCACCTGTAGCTTCCATTTGTGACCGTACCGGAATATCAGATAGAGCTGCTGCGCTATAACTAGTGCTGCTTTACAGGACTTGGGTTTAATCACAGGGGAAGACAAAACCAAAGTAATAGACAGGATGAAAATTAGACGAGCAAGATTAAAAAAATCAAAGAAATGTCATCAATGATAGTCTTTATCAGATAATTGAAAATGAGGATTGTTTTTTGATGAAAGAAAAGACAAATCAATTGTTCAAGAAAAGAAAGGAACTAAGTTATATAAAAACGCATTTCAGAAGAGCACGTTTCACTAACAGAGGAACGAAGCTCAAAGTTTTAGGTCACGTAACACCTAAATCTGGCACTGGAAAGGACATAGACGACAGTATACTGGAGTTGTCTGAGGATAGAGAACACAACGAACAACTTTTGAACTGTGCCGTTATTGGGTGTGATGGATTCGTTGTAAATACTGAACATGGTAACGATGTGATTTCTTCGATGGAAAATAAAATAAGAACATCTTTATAATGGTTTGTTTCTTCCACGGAAATCAGCTGCATTTGCAACATCTTTTCTATCATTTAGATGGTAAAACGAAGGGAAGGGACCCAATGAATTTAAAGGCGAAATAGGTCATCAGCTGCAAAACTGTACTAATCTTGCTGTGGTTACTTTCTTGCCAATTAAAAATAACCTTCCTCTTTTGGAGAACATAAATGATTTCAAGTACGGATGGAAAGTATTTGTTGGATATGTGTATCGCTGTATCAAGTGGAAATTGTTCGCTAGATTTATCTTTAAGAAACCCTGGAAAACTTGTTCACTCCAGGTGGCTTACATTAACAAACCGTATACTTAGATTGTATGTGGCAACTGAGAACCTTAAGACTCTAGTTGAATACATTGTAAAAGTATATGCACCTATATGGTTTAACATTAAGTTGAAACCTTCATGTACTTATAGTTCCAAACATCTATTTAAGCTTATCTCATATTCACGCTATCTCTCTGATGATTTCAAGAACGTTCTAGATCCAGTTATTCAAAGAAATGGGTACTTCGCTGCTGCAGAAAATCTCCTTTTGTCCATGCTATGTGATGAGTGCAAAAATGTAAGAGAACTAGGTTTACTACGTTTCAAAAGCAAGAACAGAAAATAGAGGCGGATTCAGGAAGTTTAAAGTTCCACAGATAAACTTTGACGCAAAGGTTTTATCGACATGATATCAAGGACTGAAAATGACGTAACTGAACTCCCCTTGGTAAAACATGTTTCCAGTACTCCTCTCAAAGACTTTATACGGAAGACATCTTAAGCTCAACCAAATAGTCAAGTGGACCTGCTTATCGACTTTCCCCGACCTGAGAACATGCCAAAATTTGATTTTTAAAAGAAGTTTAATGTGTCAATAAAGTAGAAACAAACATTTTGCAGCTGTAACATTTGTAATCATTGTGGGTATTTTAAACGATAAAAAATGAACTTTCATTGTCTTTAAAAGTGTATTATGATATTTTTTTACGTGTATTCTAATAAAAAATATATGTAATTGATTCCACGAGCTTTTATTTCAACCTTATTTACTACTATTTGTTATAGTAAAAATAGTTCCCAAAAATTTCAAAATCAGCAAAAATACAAACCTTTTCACAATAATGTTTTTAAATTATATTTTGTAATTAATATTTTTTTCAATTTTAATACTTATATATGAATTTACAACTATCTTTTGTAGCATTATATGTACGAGAAAACCATAAATTATAATTTGCCAAAGTTTATAATTTTTCCTTTTTTAATTTCTTTTTACAAACTTCAAGCTCTTTGCGGCACCTCAAGATGTTGCAGTATAACAACCACATTTCTTCTTCTTCTTTTTGAACCTAAAAGGCAACTTTTCCGCACTATTACAAAACTTAAAAAAATAAAAATTTAAAAAAGGCCATTTTCGTTCCACCCTAACGTACATATACACCTGGAGTGAAACTATAAGCTTACGTATGCTTATGCAGAGAGCTAAAATATATTACTATGTTCTTGCATTCCAGAATTATAAATGCATGCGTTTTCGGTATGTAGGCCGATAGGCCTAAAATTATCTAGCTTTAGTTCAGCATCACGAGGCAATTGGGGAGGTATCTGAATTAGAGGTATCAAACTCTGCTCCAGAATGTCAGAAATGATGGCATCTGGGAGGCGGTGGGCTAATCACGCATCGTCTGACCGGGCATAGATGAGTATGGGCTTAGCAAAAGGGGTTTTAGTAATTTTTATCAGTTTCTCAACACTGTGTAAGTAAATAAAACTGAAAAGAATATTTACTCTAAGTTATAGGGCGCACATTATTACCTATGATGGGACAGGGCAGCATCAGCACCTAGGCTGAGTACTCTGGAGCTTAGGGCCACATATTTGACTCCTTTCCTCTGTAGTATTTGTTTTATCAGCTTCATCATAGGTTTCCTGCCATTATTGGCAGGTCTGTCACCACTCACCACGGTCTCCAGCAAACATCTTCGTCTTCACGTACAATCTTTCTGTATCAATACCATTCACCAACTGTAGCCTTCTTCGTCCACTCCCTCTCTTTCCTGCCACCACATCCTTTAGCACGTCCCGCATGATACAGTTCCTTCTCATCAGGGGCGGATCCATGGGGGCGATCGGGGCGATATCCTAACAGCACAATTACATAATAGCAATATGCCTATCATGTTCCCTCAGATACATGGGAATGTGTCCAGTACATGCCTTATGTACTTATTGTCTCAAAAAGGTTGAGCGCATTCTTTATTGCTGTTTCGAGGCAAAAATTTTCTAAGTCTAACTTCGGGTATCTTCGGAAAAAAAGTAAGCAGGATTCGATCCTTCAAGAGAACCTCTGCAATCAGGAAAAAGTTTGCAGAAGTGTTTTTCCTATTTTAAATATAATAAGACTTGTTACCAAGTGTAGAAAAAAAACAACATCGATTGAAATACTTAATGATACAATATTTCGAAACTGTGAATTAATATCAACACATGCTTGTTTGTCAACACATGTCAACATTAATGTCAACACATGCAGCTCCATACGTAATGGAACATTTAGATACGTAAACGAATCTTTCCATACGTAAAAAAATGCTGAAAGGTAAGACATAGAACGTAAGTCTCACCTCAGTACTAAAATTAAAGTAAAAATAGAACAAAAACAGCGTTTGCAGTCGATATGAATGTCATAATTATCTAGAGAGTCCTATACTTTTCTAGAAGCATGTTCCAAAGAGTGATTGTGTTAGCTCAGGGGCAAGCCGTTGGATTTCAAATCGTGAGTTCGATTCCCATCTGAGTCAATCATTTTTATGAAATTCCATTTTCCGCAATGCATGAAAAATTATATAAAATAATAACATTAAAAACATCAGTTATGTATATATATATATAACATGTAATCATTGCAGAGCATAGTAGTTATTATGTTTAAAATATAACATCTGATATAGGTATTCACAGCACGTTGGTATTCTATATGTGAATGTTAAATAAAAATTAAGAAAAAAATATCATAGCAATAAATAGGTTATATATTGTATTTATTTGCAGCTATTTGTCATACGAAGGTTACTTCTCAATTTTCTCATTACAGCAAGTGATTTTCGCTTTCTGAAAGGTAAAGAGACTATGCGGGTATAAACAATTATCATTATTATAGAAACTCGAATCTTGGTTACAGACACAAAACTCACGAACCCCAAAACCATGTAAACAGGACATCTACGAAAACGAAGTCATGTGTAAAAGACTTATTTATACTTATTGTGTGTATATTGTGTGTGTATGTTCCATTATGTCAATAAACTTCCTACATATAGTACTTACAGTCTAAAATGAGTACTCTCGGGGTAAGCTATTGGGAGTTGGAGAGGAATATATATAAACTAAAAGCGATCGATATTAGTGTCGAATCCATAGTTCTCGTTGTTGCAGATATTAATAATTACAACTCCGATAGCGTTAAAGTAGAAATTCAACTCGCATCGTAAAGCTCCTTGGTGGTTAAGCGTATAGCGTACACGCTTTTGGCGTGAAGACCCAGGTTCGGCCCCCAGCAAGAGCTCATGTAGTTCAGATTCTATGTTAATTAGTAGATCTACGTCTCATATAGCCTCACTACTTAACGGGACGTTAAACTCAAAATCAACTCAATCGATTCAAACGCCATCGTCATGACGGGCGATAAAGGATGAAAAATAAAATGTCTCAAGTAACTGAGGTTAGTGTCAAATCCATAATTTGGGTTCGTCAAGCTATTACAATCGCAATGGCATTTAATGTCACGTTTTGGTATGACCGACTATGTCACTTGGATTTTGAATTTACAGGATCAACATCAAAAGTGTTGCTCACACAGCTCTAAATATGTTAATGTATGTATAAGTGTATATTCCAGCGAAGCTCCGGAATGTCTGGAGCAACTTTTACCTAACGTGGGAGACATATTACTTTCAATCTAAGAAAAAAATATTGTGGAAGTCAGATACTCCAAGGATTCAGGGACGGAAGTTGGGAGGAGTAACATGTAAAAATAGTGTAAAACGACTGATTGTAGAATGTTATCCATTGTTTTCTGGGTCGTTGAGATGAATAGTGAGGCCCTCAATGGCGTTATATCCAAATTCATTCCCATCTTCACAGGAAGAGGGGCTCGGAGATATGAGCAATAAAATGTAAAAACTTACTTAAATATTTGTCTAATTGATAGTTTTCTGGGGTCGCCAAAGCCTTTCTAAAAACTTTGGAATGTAGTTTGTACCCACTTCAGGATGGGCTTTCTAATCGTATCAATTTCTCACCTTAAGAAGAAATTACCATCTCAACTAGTATATGTATCAAGCCAGCCTTCGCAATCGAGAAAATATGTAGATGTATGTTTTGGTCCTTTAAATGATATACTGCATGTTAAAATCAGAGATTGAGTGGGTCGGTGGGTCAAATGGGTCAAGTTATGTGAGTGGGTCAACAAGACATCATCCACTGCGAAACACCACTCACCGTGACTCACACTGGCCCATTGACCCACCAACCCATTCTGCTCAGTACCTTGTAGATAGCATTTTCTGAACACTGCTAAGTTTGTCTACGTTTTACTTCCAAGACCTCCATTTCGTCTTGTTCATTTGGTTCTAATGAAAAAAGAAAAATTCGGGCTCTTTTGGAAATGAAATGAAATCTTACAGTTTTACGTCCCAGCGTTATGTCGGTTAGGCTAAAGGAGACGGTGATGACAAGTGAATGAAATGGTGGAATGCTGAAAGTGGAAGGCAACGGGACAACCCCGAAAAAACCCACCAGCAAGGTGTTTGTCCGTCACAAAGTCCGCGCGGCGCGAGCTGGAATCGAACCAGGGACCCTAAACACCGGAGGGGAACGCTCTACCACTGAGCCACCGCGGTGCCTCCTCCCTTCAGTACCTTTCTAACCAGAGATGGTGTGGGTCAATGAAAATTTTATCCACGACACACCATCAACCAGTATCACCCACCACCCAATTGGCCCATTGACCCAGTCTGACCCACCACCCATCGTGACCCACTCTGTCCCACCACCAACTATGAACCACTCTGAACCATTGTGACCAACTCCGACTCACCAAAACCCATCGTTATCAACTCTCACCCATGATTCACGTCCTTCTCCCCATTGACTAAAGAGGTTACACTTGTAATAAAACAAGTCTGTGAAATTATCACTTATCGGAGGTTGAATTATTACTGTCGATCGCTCAAGCACCGCTCTGTTACAATACCGGTGGATCTGACCTTTACGATTTACAATGGTAAAGTGTTTCTAATCTTCCGAATTAAGATAAATTTAAATTTATCATATATAATTATTTCTTTGTTGGCTTACAGATACAATTCAGTAGAAAATAGGATGAAATTTGAAAGTCTCAAATCAAGATAAAGTAGACCAACGTAAAAAAAGAAAAACTAGTTTTCCATATAGTTAAGCATGCCGTACTAATTTTAAAATGCCCATGTAATTAAGCTCGGAATACAAATTTTATGGCAATTTTTCTCACAACTTATGGCTTGATTGCCCTATGCTCTGAACCAGTGGCGGCGATTGGACGTTAAAAGTGAGGGGGCAAGGCATGGTTTGAATATTTGTATATCAGTGTTAGTTTTCTGGTTGTTTTTAACACTTTGTTTGACAAAAGGTTGTATAACTAATAGGATACTATCTTTTATAGTTAAAATACTAAATATCGTATTTCATATTTTATTAAGTAAATTGATAAGAGCAACGCAAGTAGTTACTCATAAATAAGCAAAGTGTAAGAAGAGATTTGATTGCTTGCTCATGAACACCTTACAATTCTGTCTGGAATATTGTGTGATCAGATTATTTAATAACAAATTTGCAAAACCAATAAATATAAAAGATAACAGCAATCATAGTAATGAATAATGAGGCTTGCTTTGTAGAAGTTATATTGAAACTGGGGATTAATGAACAACTTATATTTCTAATTCCACACATGTCATTAAATGTATGTTATGACTCTTACTAGGGATGTACTTGAACCTGAACCCACAAAGTGGGGGTGATGTATATATTTCCTGAAAGATTGGGTAAGATCAAAACCGGTTACAAAAATTAGGGAGGTCTCATGGATTCCGCATGAGGACAGCACTTTATTCATTATTAAAATCTTTAAGCGTGTCCATAAAGTCCGTTGCAACCTCGAAAAATCTGAAACGGTGGAAGAAATATATATAAAACGTGTCTTTCATCATTTTAAAAGTACAACGTAACAATGTAAAATAAACTGTCCCAGGGTCCCTGGCAGGTCCTAAACGGGGTCCAACTCAAAATTTTTAAATGGAACGGGGGTCAATTTCCATATGGTATGAAAGTTGGTGTTGAATGAAAGAAGATAAATCAAGTCTTGATTCTCTACGATAAGCCTGGGTAAAATAGCGTTAAGTCAAATTATCAACATAATCTTTATTGCAAAGTCTATGGCCATTCATATGAATCTGAAACGGTGGGATAGGTGTAAAAACAAAAATACGGATATGTCACTATTTCAAAACTACAATGTTTCAAAGTAAAAAATGTTCCAGGGTCCCTCGCAAGATTCCAGACGGGGCCGAACTCAAAATGTTGAAATGGGAAAGGGGTTTAAGTTGAGCATCGTATAAAAGCTGATGTTAAGTGAAAGATGAAACAAGTCTCGACTCTTGATGATAAGCCTGTGCAAAATGGGTCAAAATGTCAACACAAGGGTATTGATACATTCTAGGTTTTTCTACACTTGTCTCGCCATTTCAGATTAATAGACTAATAGTGATCATAAACTTTTCAAAAAAGCTTTTGTTGACATTTTGACCTATCGCCATTTTGCACAGGGTTATCGTAGAGAGTCGAGACTTGACTTACCTTCTTTCATTCAACACCAACTTTCATACCATATGCAAGTTGACCCCCCTTTCCATTTTGAGTTGAATCTTGTCTGGAACCCTGCGGGGGACAATTTATTTTACTTCGATACGTTGTACTTTTAAAATGATGAAAGACACGATTTGCTGTTTTCATATCTGTCTCACCGTTTCAGATTTTTCGGGGTTGCAATGGACTTTATGGACATGCTTAAAGATTTTATTAAAAATGAGTAAAGTGCTGCCCCCAAACGGAAGGCATGACATCTCCCCAATTTTGGTAACCGGTTTTGATTTTACCTTGACCCCAGCTTTTAGAAAATAAATAGGCCTTTATCATCCCCACTTTGTGGGTTCAGGTTCAAGTACATCCCGGGTTAGATAATGAAACAGTAAATACTACAGGCATATCTGTATCCTACGACATTTAAAGAAATACGAAATTGCAATATTAATTGTTTTGAATTGCAATTAAAACGCAATTCCTGTAGCTTTCGTAACTCAACGGGAAGACAAATAACCAATACGTACTCACGCAACGACAAATATTATATGGCACCATTTTTTCTACGAACCAGTAATACATACAAAAACTTTTCATTTCCAAATGAAACTATATACATCACGGGGTTACTTCAAAAAAGTGGGGGGCAACTGCCACCTCTTGCGCCCCCTGCTCTGAACGCTCCATATATTAAACACCAGCTTCAGCAATTATTATAATAAAAAGGAGTGGGTATGAAATGCGAAGAACTGTAGTTTTCATTTCTCAATTTGTTTCTCAACTAATATCAATAGTTTTCTATTATTTTTTTCAAATCAACCCACTACCAATTTCCAATATATAGAAAATGCCCCCCGCTCATAAAAGGAAATTTAAAAAATGCCAGGACACGTTCTGTTTATTTTTAATAAAGAGTTATATACTGAATTTCAGCTCTCTAATTTAAACGGCTTGTGAGATACTCAATTTTTCGCAAAAAAATCGGACCCCTACTCTCCCCGAAGGATATGTATGTGTTAAACTTTTTTTTCGAAATCTTGTTACCCTTAGTTGCTATTTTTGGTGAAATGTGGTTAATAAAACACAGAAAAATTTAAATCGATACCTCAATGTTTTGAGGTGCCGCCATCGGCTTGAAATTTTTTTTAAAAAAATGATTAAATCGTAGATTTTTTAAAACACGAAATGAAATATTACAACTTTACACTATGTTCCACTTTCTTAGTAACAATTGTTCTCCAGACAGTTTGAATGTATTGTAAAAAGATTTCGAGACTCTACTTAAATTTTTTGAGTTGTCAGCATCCCTCTGAACTGTGGGGGGAAAGTCAATTATCTTGTGTGTTAATGTATATTTGTAAAAGAATTTCGCAAAAATATTTAAACATATTAGTGACTTTTTTGTTAAGCAGACACAATGTAGTCCAAAATCAATAAAATGAAAAGTATTCCAGTTTTCATACGTTTGGAAAACGTGTAATATTTTAAAAGTTGCAGAAAACTCGCTGAGATACAACATTGTAGTTCCTGCAACACTTAACTCATTTCCAAATAAATTTATTACATTGGAAATAACCCAGAACACACCACGATGAAGGTGGCTGCAGTTGGAGTTCCGTCCTCCCTCCCACTTTTGGACTTTAATTTTATAGTTGCAGATTATATTACTGGTTCTCAAATGATGTCTTATATTTACGTTCAGTTAGTCATTTTTAATTTGCCAAAATAAGTCCATGGTGAGCGTCTGCACCCTACACAGAACTAGCCTCTTCTGTCACTAATTTATCATGCGCTCTACTCATTAAGTGGCAAGGAAAACTTGTCACTTACTCACTTGCTACAGTGGCAATTTGTATGTTATGTTGCAGTTCATCTTTGCTTAGGTGTTGCGTTAGTAGTGGCTCCGTCAAGACACACTCAGACCAGTTTAACTCATTAATGTAGGTTTTCGCGTCTAATTTGACCTCAGGAACTTTGAATACTCTCACACTGATAGATAAGAATAATGTTCTTGTTTTCAAAATTCTTCTCCAACCGAGCATTCTTATGTTCACATCTGTGTTCAATATCATTGCCCGAAGTAAATTCTCGGGATAACTAAACCATGCATTTCGTATTGTAACTGGATCTATGATTGATTTAGTATTTGAATCCATAGATCTAGAAAATAACGTAAGTTTCCATAAATGTTTAGCTCCTCGTGCGCACGATGTTTCACTTTTAATATAGAACCCTACAGAAGTATAAATATTCATTATGTAGGAAATTATAATCTTGAGCTATTCATTATCTTCACCCTCGCAATCAGCTATCGAGTCAAGGAGATTAAATTATACATAATATGTATTTTATTTATTTATTTATTTATTTAATAAAACCTATATGCGATACAACCAAAAGATCATTATTTTAGTAAAATGTTTATTATTTTTATGAAGCAAAGAGTGAATATTCTATTTGGGTTTAGAACTATCGCTACTACACTTTTAATTGACAACTAATAGTTTATGTTCATTATTTCTGTCCATTTTCTGTCCATAGTACTTGCAGAAACTATTCGGAGTAAATGTTTTATTTTAGTAATGTTTCATTAAAGTTTAGTGATACGTTAATTACCATTTCAAATGTTTATAAGTTTCCCCTTCCGGTTAGAATAATGATTAGAAATGAAATTTCCTCTTTTTATAAAATTCTTTATAATTGTAATACTTTATTTAAAGGACGTAATTATGGATTATTTGGAAATATTCAAATAAACTAGAATGAAGACAATAATACTAAGCAACATTATTAGAACAAAACATTGCTGTTTAGGAAATTGATAGAATCAAACTTTTCTTTTAAAAAGTCAACGTAGCGTATGGGATTCAATCTGATGCTCGTGGATAAAAATAAAGCACTTTAGGAGCGCGCATTAACCGTATATTCTATGAAAGCATGTTAAGGTTTACTCTCTTAGTAGACGCATATCAGAAAATCACTAAAACAAACTGCCTGATCGCTTGGCATAATTGCTGGTTTATTTCTTTTTATTTGCAATAAGTATAGTAACTAAAATTATGAAAGATTTACGTTGTATTTCTAATAAAACATAAAGTTCCCTCTTTCTCTCTGTAAATTTTGCCGCGCGTTTGCCACACTTACGAAAACGGAACTTAGAATTTGGCAATGAGTTTCAGAGATTTCTCTTATTAATTATTATTTCTTTATTTCTTAATTTTTTGCAGAAGTTTTTTTGTTTGAAAATATTAGTTTCCATTTTCTGCATATTTCTAAGAAGACATTTAACATTTTCTATCATAAGAAAGAGAGGTGTTTCTATTTATGTAATTTTGAAAGACATGCGAAAGTTCTTTACAGAACTGTAGTTTCTTTATATATATATATATATATATATATATATATATATATATATATATATATATATATATATATATATATATATATATATATATATATATATATATATATATACACTCCATTCCTAGACAGATAAAACAACTTTCCTCCATTGTATTTTTCTTTAAACAAATCATGTAATGACCCATACATTTGGTTCGATCTTGCTTGTTAGCTGTAATCTTCATGCATCTCGATTCGGCCTTTTTTTTTTTTTTTTTTTTTGCCTTTTCTACTTGCGCTCAAGAAATAAAAACGGTTCTGCGTGCACAGTAATCGATTCGTGAACTAGATCTTCAGACTACCTTGTTATCGAAGGAGGGAGGGTTTCCAGAGCAGAGACATACGACATTGGCTTTGTTTACTAGATCTCTGTGCGAATTTACACAACTAACTCGATCCTCCAATTTTACACGTGATTTCCCAGTAAGTTATTATTAGCTTCACGCTACATGCAACGTTGAAGGAATGAAGTATTAAAGGAATGACACAAATTACAAATTGTTATCGAACTTACAACTCAAGTCACAAGAACGATTCTATTCAAGGTATCACCTCACCTTCCTACCTAGAAAAACCTGGATTCGATTCCCGGAAGGAGCTCAGGTGGTTCTGATTCCACGTTAATCAGTAAGTCCCGTCTCATAGAACCTTGCTGCTGAAAGCGACGTTAAACTCAAAATCAACTCAACCTATCTAGAAGAAGGGCGAAATAAAATTCATTACTACTACCAGCTAACAAATCTTTTTACTCCATTTCTTTTTCTCGTAAAATAATAATTCTATCTGTCAATCCATAAATGTAATAATATTATTAAGTTCATCTGTTAACCTAAAAAGAATCTGACACAAAGTATATCTCTTCTGTTCCTATCAATAGCTTCGACTACGTGTATTTTTCTTCCCTTCTTTTGTCATTCTAATAATAATAATAATAATAATAATAATAATAATAATAATAATAATAATAATAATAATAATAATAATAATAATAATAATAATAATAATAAATGGACACTGTTTTCCTCAGAAACTTGCGACTTTAAGGTCTACAGTGTAGAGCTCTGCCACAACAACACATTGGACATTGTTTATAATAAGACCGAAAAACAATTTCACTAACTTATTGTCTTCGGTTTGAACTGCAAGAAATGATCATATTTCTTCGCGATAATGTGAATACAAAAGCGAAATGTTGTGTTTCTATAGAATACCCTTTTCTCGGATGACTGGATAATTTTAAATAACTTCTATTGTTGTAAAGAAAATAAAACGTATGTCTGCAGGGGGGGAATCGATCTGAGGAACTCGTGAATTTAAGCCCACGGTGTTAACAATTACACCATCAAGACCTGCTTGCAACGAAAGCGCTATATTGAGCGATTTGTTGAAAGAGTCCAAGCACTTTATATCGCATTGTATTTTTTCTTGTTTTTATTCCGTTTCACTCTTTATGTTTTTCGTACAATACCCGAAAAAACAAATACATTTTTCGCCACGACGCCCAGGAATATTGTTTTAACTGATCAGCAAATAGGAAGCTACTGACGAAATGATATGGGGTAATGTGTACTATTTTATTTTTATTGCAGCAAGGGGCAAGATACTATCCCACAGAAAACATGCATTTATTTGTTTGACAGACAATAGATAATGCACTAGGATGAAGTGAAAAGAGGTAAAAAAAAAATATTTTTTTCGAAATTCCATTTTGGATAGGGGGCACAAGTTGCATCCCGTCGTGGTACTTTACCATGGAAAATTTCAATTCTTAAAATATTTATTTAGCCGGGGCGCAATGGGCCTTAAGATTGATAGATTTTGTAAATAAGTGAAAAGAGGCCATTTTTTATTTATTTAAATTCGAATGTGGATATGGGACAAAAGTTGCATCATATCGTAATACTTTACCATAGTTAATTTCAATTCTCTAAAATATTTTTTAGTTTGGGCGCAATGGGCCGTAAGTTTTATTGATTTTGTTAACAAATACATGTTTTTTGTGTATTTGTGTAATTATTAGGCAGCTCTTTGCTTGAAGTAATCTGTAATTTGAGGTTTTTAAGATTCGTTGTCATGTCCAAATGGATTTCTAAAGCTATCGAAATTCATATTTTTTTGTTACAGGCTACATCAACCCAGAAGTCATCATTAAGAGGCTGCGTCGAGTTCAATCCACCCACCCACCAATATTAAATTGAATGTTTCGTGTTTCATTCACGTTTTCGTGAAAAAATTGAGACTTTGTCTCGAATGTAGGCATTTATTTTCTCGAGTCAATTTTCTAAAGAATAAAGACATCTCTCTCTTGTGCCCCACATACTGAAAGAAGCTTCACTAATCTTTCCACTGCTTGGGTATGATGTGGGAGCTCAGGGGTATCAACACGTGTAATTTCTGAAGAGCAAATTTCTTGCATTTGTTATCTGTTATATAAGTCAGTATTGGCGGTTCTATTATGTTACACTCATTCCAGTTTATCATTTTTATGTAATTAATAACCTCGAGGTTTAATACTAGCACTTCGAAGAAACGAATTTCAGAAGATTTACACTTTTTCTGGATTGGAGGATTTTTATCAACAGCAAGAATTCGTTTAATTGATCTGTCGTCACCAATCATGGCAAGGAGAGTATCCTAAGGATTCGCATAGAATGCATTTCTGGGAATTGTTTTATTGACCGAAATCTTGTATGGTTCTTACAAACATCGCGAAAGTCTTATGGTCAAGAACAAATGTTTAGCTTCGTATTTGACAAGAGGTTTCAATTTGATGTTGAACCACACTAGTGCATATAATTTTACCTCGAACTTTGCGAGAGTTTTGAGCTCCACCGAAGGATTTGGCATTGATATATATAGACGCAAAAGTCTGTAAGCCATTGTTATCAAGCGAGCATGCGCAGGTTTCTTATCTGCTAAGCTTTTATCAGTCTCCTCTTATGACAGATTGTAATATTTCATACAAGACCTTTGATCATAACTGAGATCACGGATATTTAGGAATGTAGGAAGTTCTGAAGAAATCTCTTCGAAGCCGCACATTGGATTTGATTCAAAATTCACATGCACTACTGCAATGGCCTCCCTAAATGATTTTCGAGTAGTCTCATCGCTCCTCATTTTGACCCAACATTAGCATTAGTGCCGATAGCTACCACATCTGATAGATCCACATTATTTTCTTGTAATTCGCGGCAGATGGAACTAGCAATATTTTTTGTTGATGCTGATCTGGTCAAAGAGGTATAGCCGAGAAATTTGTTACCCAGTTCTTTAAGGATACAATAATGTTCTTCCATCTTCATAAATATCTCTGTGACTTTCGGACATCACGAGTGTTTGGTTTTTATTCCACCAAAATAGATGGTGCGAGGTTTCCCTTTATTAACAATCTTTTTAGTTCTTACACTTTTACGATTTTTCGCAGGCTCTCTTTGTATTTTACTTACTGTCAATTATGTTTTGCAGTTGTTCTGGACTCAAAATATTAAAATCTTCCAAAACTGCAGTAGCAGTTGCTGCAATTTTGCTTCTAGTCACGCCGGTTTCCTCTTTTTTTTTTTTTTTTTTTTTTGCTAATTTTGGGAGGAATTTTCTCATTTGCGTGCATCCAATCTGTGATTGCTTTCTTGTTTTCTTCAAAGGATATTTCCAACTAAAATCAGGATCTCCTCCAGCTTCAGCGTGTTCTTTATTGCCTTCCTTTCTTGTTTCCGAAGATGATAAGGAGTCTGAAGATGCGATAATGTAACTGGTACTGGTTGGTTGAAAGCTTCACCGTAAGATCGCCTTTTGGTTTTCCTTTCTTCTCTTTTCTTCAATATCTTTGTTCAAGTAACATCAATAATACCGATTACCATTTTTTACTCACCACCCAACGACGCAACTAGGCTAGTTTTCGTCCGGGGCAAGAACTCGTCCTAACGCTCCCAATTACATTATCAGTAATATCCCAAACCAAAACGCTCCCCGACTATACTTGAATTGCCATCACACAGTACTTCTCCTAATTAATTTTTTCTTCAAGTAGTAAAACTTTTTTTCTAAATTAGAGTACATAATTTATAGTAAAACACCAAACTAATTAGTATTTGATTACCAAATAATCTGAGATTAGCATGCTAGAGGCATTCTTATAGCCTTATCATAAGAACTACAATTCACAATGTTTTTGGAATTATATCGAGATGTGTGTATATGTAAAATGAATCAACAGTCTGTTGCTTTAGAATAGATATTCATTTAACTTCTCGATTTAAGAGACTTGCAAAATGCCCGAGTATAATACTTGAGACAACAGCTTGACATAAAAAGCTGAAACTAAATTTAACTTTGCGGGCTGTTTTGGCTGCAAAGATTTTTACAATGTTCACAAAAGACAGATTTCAATGTAACTTATGCTCTATGCATATGATTCTAAGGTTAATGAGTCGTCGTTGTCCTGTTAAGTTTCTGACAAGTAAACCTTACGTTTGGGTGAATCGAGTTGCTGACTGAGACACATATGAGAAAGTAGTACTAAATGTGGTCAGTATTTCAGTGAAGTTGTAGGTGCGAAGCTCCAGGGGTTTAGGAGATACAGCTACCATAACATTACATGGGAGTACAGAATAGTCTTCATACAGTTGGAGGTAAAAGCTCTGTAAGACCTCTTGTAACGACTAAAGGTGAATAACAAATATATGGGTACACATAAGGCCTAGGGGGAAGTCATATAGTAAGAGTATACCTGACGGCGGCCATCTTGAAATCCGCCATTTTGAATTAAGGTTAAGTTTTTAAAATAGGAATAGGGTCATGCAATACATGATTTAAGGCGCAAATTTAATCAGAAGAACAATGGTGACGTTAATTTTGACTTATGCGCAATTGGTAAAAAGTTACAGGGAAATTAAATATTGTTGCAGCATATGTATTAGTCCTTTACCCCACCTTGTAAATTTTGTGTTAATGATAATAATTAAATAAAAAGCAGGTGGATAAATATTAGGTCTATGGTAAGAGTTGCCTTGATGGCGGCCATGTTCAAGTCCGCCATTTTGAATCAGACAAAAGTTTTAAACAAAACGCATAACAGTGACACTATTAATAGCAAATTTAACCATAACTCCAACGGTATAACCATTTTTGCTTTATCATTAACCAGCACAAAATTAAATGGATCGCTCTTTACGACTACTGCTTTGACGGAATTGTTAACGACAAATGTCTCAAGTGTAACTCGATTGCCTTTGTCAGGTGTGCTCACTGTGAGCAGAGCATTTGTGCAAGTCATGCACTCTTTTCTGAACTACATATTGATTGTATTAATTGAGGACTTTTCTGGAAGAACGACCGAAGTTCAATTATGACTCAATTCCACTTTGGTCATTTTTCCTTAAATTAGCAACTTGTTTATGCGATAACAAATGCTGGTTAATGATAAAGCAAAAATGGTTATACCGTTGGATTTATGGTTATATTTGCTATTAATAAAGTCGGAGGTAAAAGCTCTGTAAGACCTCTTGTAACGACTAAAGGTGAATAACAAATATATGGGTACACATAAGGCGTACGTTTGCGTTTTGTTATGCGTTTTGTTATGCGTTTTGTTTAAAACTTTTGTCTGATTCAAAATGGCGGATTTGAACATGGCCGCCATCAAGGCAACTCTTACCATAGACCTAATATTTATCCACCTGCTTTTTATTTAATTATTATCATTAACACAAAATTTACAAGGTGGGGTAAAGGACTAATACATATGCTGCAACAATATTTAATTTCCCTGTAACTTTTTACCAATTGCGCATAAGTCAAAATTAACGTCACCATTGTTCTTCTGATTAAATTTGCGCCTTAAATCATGTATTGCATGACCCTATTCCTATTTTAAAAACTTAACCTTAATTCAAAATGGCGGATTTCAAGATGGCCGCCGTCAGGTATACCCTTACTATATGACTTCCCCCTAGACCTAATATGTACCCATATATTTGTTATTCATCTTTAGTGGGTTACAAGAGGTCTTACAGAGCTTTTACCTCCAACTGTATGAAGACTATTCTGTACTCCCATGTAATGTTCTGGTAGCTGTACCTCCTAAACCCCTGGAGCTTCGCACCTACAACTTCACTGAAATACTGACCACACTTAGTACTACTTTCTCATATGTGTCTCAGTCAGCAACTCGATTCACCCAAACGTAAGGTTTACTTGTGAGATATTTTTTTTAATGATTTTTAGTTTGCTAAAAGTCCTTTTGTTGCCTTATAGTGAAAATAAATATTTTCCCAGTTCTTCGCCCCCAATTCGGCGCCTGGGGCACAAGCCCGTTTGCCCCCTTAGTTACGTCACTGTTACCACGCACCAAACTACTATACTAGTGACAATACTGCCAACAAGTTCATTATAGTATAACCACTCCGTGTTCGAGGTCTCTGTTCGTGGTTCTGTCCTCCGTGGTCCTGCCAATAAGTATTATCCTGAGACCAGAACTTACCTGGATAGAAGGATGAAAGATCTCTTCAAGAAGGGGTTACAAATTGTTTCCAAATCGCTCGTCGGTCTCAATGATGAGACGAGCATTAGGCGCCTAGAGGTTTGGGTGTCTCGTCTCGATAACCTCACGGACGATCAAACGGTCATCCAGACCCAAACGCACGCAAACATCGCTCACACAAACAACGAAAACACACTGGATTAAATAACACTATACTTATTTATTAGAAAAAATGAAATGAAATCTTTTAAGTTTTACGTCCCACGGCTATGCCGGTTAGGCTAAAGGAGACGGTGATGATGAGAGATGAGTGAAACGGTGGAATGAAGAAAGTGGGAGGAAACGGGAGAACCCCGAGAAAACCCACGAGCACGATGTTTGTCCACCACAAACTCCACACGGCGCGAGCTGGGATCGAACCAGGGACCCCAAGCACCGGAGGTGAACGCTCTGCCACTGGGCCACCGCGCCCCCCACTTATTTATTAGAATACTAATATAATAAAAAATAACGAAGAGAAATGAACACAACACTTAACACAGAATATGTGTAATAATTTTCATCACTGAAATCACACTTTGCCTTTTTAATGCAATGTAGCCCTTTATATATATAAAAAAAATTATATCTGAAATTTCGAAATGAATGCTTCTCTCACACCTTGACGCACTTCGGGGGATTAGCACTGGGGGCAAAGTTGCCGAGACAATCCTTCGTAGAAATCCAGTTGCTGCGCCAAACAATCCTGAAGCGTAAAGATGAGTCTTCAGCAAATTAAAAAAAAGAAAGTAGAATGCTGATGTTGGAGGGCGCGTATATAACTGACATGTACGCACAAGATCTAAGAACTGGGACTTTACTAGTTGGGGCTATCCGTACGAAAACGTCCTTCACCGGCTAATAGCTTATGCCCCTTAACACAAAATCATACTTGATTCCCGACGGGGGGCGTGGTGGCTCAGTGGTAGAGTGTTCACCTCTGGTGCTTGGGGTCCCGGGTTCGATCCCAGCCCCCGCCAAGTGAACTTTGTGGTGGACAAACACCGTGCTCGTGGGTTTTCTCGGGGTTCTCCCGTTTCCTCCCACTTTCTTCATTCCACCATTTCACTCATCTCTCATCATCACCGTCTCCTTTAGCCTAACCGGCATAACCGTGGGACGTAAAACTCAAAGATTTCATTTCATTTTTTGATTCCCGACGCACGTGCGTGGTGGCTGCACACAATACCGGAGTCAAACTCCCTGAGCACCCAAGCTTAAGGTACGAGCCGCAGTGGTTTACTGAAGAGTGTTGGCATTTCATTCCAAAAACTACTCAGTTAAATCACCTGCGTGCACATGCAAACAGAATACGGAAAATAATTTATGTTAATTTTAGTCAACTGCCCACAATGCACGAGACACTGCGATAACTCGGGCGTGAGAATGTACAGATAAGGAACTGCAAAACCAACGTGACTGCCGTCACTTTGGTCACTTGAACATCTGGTCAGCCAGTATTTCTCTAAACTACTGCAATATTTCCATAAGCGATTAAAGAAAGCACTTAATTCAGTTCCAAATAACTGCAGAATATATACTGTGCATAATAATAAGTCAGGGAGAAACACTGAAAAGATTCGTCATTCGCTGAAATGTTCTCACCAAAAGCAACGTTTTAAATATATATATGAAAAAGCAATGAAAGACTTCTTTGTCCAGTTGTGTATGAAAGAAGGAATTCCCACCGAAGAAAGAACTGATTTGCGTCGCAGAATAAAGTATAAATCGAAAAAATAATCACTGTTTTTACGAAATATACAGAGCGTCCACAAAAAAGATTTCTATAACCTGGTAGCGGTTATAATAGAATAGCAGAAGAAGAATGTTATTAAATAGCAAAAAGCTTCTTTATGACAAATAGTTGATCAGTTTTCGTCTTATTATTCTCAAATTTCAGAGCCATTGCGCTTCGGCTAAAAATCATTTTAGAAAATGAAAAATCCTTGTTGTTATCTACTGATACAGGATGCATTTTTTGCCCTCTATCCATAATACAAATTACAATCTACTTTCAGCGAAGATTTGCCAAATAATTACATAATAAATGGAAACTGATTTGCAAAATCTTAAATTTAAGGCCTCTTGCGCCCCAGATAAAAATTATTTTAGAGAAATGAAATTTTCTACGGTAAAATACTACGATGTGATGCGACTTTTGCCCCCTATCCAAATTCAAATTTCGAAAAAGAATTCGCTCCACCCTAATAAGTCACATACCGGATACATTCTTATGTATCTGAGGGAACATGATAAGCATCTGCCTGCTATGTAATTGTTCTGTTAGGGAAATGATCGGCGACAATTGCCATCTAATAAAGTTGATGCGTTTGTTGCTTTTAGTACACAATTGCTTAGAAACTTAGAAAAAGAAACAACAAATGCACCAAATGTGGGAGATGAATTTAGAGCACCTAAATGGAGCATGCCCAGTACATCTTGTGCTGTTAGAGTAACTGAAACAGTTATGTACCTAAAGGCCGTAACTAGAACATGACAGATATGCGTCCTTCGCCTTTCTTATTCTTCCATTTATTTCACTTCGCACTTCATATCATCACTAATATGCAGAATATGTAGAACTAATCATCTGTTCTATTTTCTCTTCTCCTACTTCTATATTTCACACTGGCCGCGTCGTTCCAATTACCGCGACTTTTATCTTTCTACCATTTATGTTCATCCCATATTCATCACAGCGCTTCATCAAGGTTTCTAACATCTTATAAATTTCCTTTACAGATTTCGCAACAACTGCCATATCATCTGCAAACCGTATACACCTAATCATTCTAGCTATCACCGAAATACCGTTCTCATCTAGATAGATAATAAATAACTTGGAAGAGAGACAACATCTCTATGGAACTCCTCTTCCAATTGCACTCCCCTATTTTAACGCTTACTTATTGGTCCATATATGTCTCTTATGAATCTTCGATCTTTCCATTCCAACCCAATCTTCTTTATAACTCCCAATAAAAGCCTATTATAATTAAATAAATACAACATATACCTCTTTACATTTTCTATAAATAATCGCATGGTTACCTTAATAAGTCATTGCATCTCTTGTGCCCTTACCTCTCCTAAAATAAAATTGTTTCCCCACAACTCCTTCATTTGTTTTTTTCCATACAATCTTCTGTTCAGTATTTGAAGCATAACTTTTTGCAGCTTGCGATATGAAACTAATACTTCTATAGTCTTCACATCTCTTTCGGCTCGATTCCTTAACCAACGGTATCATGAACATCTTCATGAAGTCTTTTGGCAACTTTCCTATTTCATATATTTCATCACACAGTGGCAACAATACTTTCTTGTCTTTGTCTCCCATATTCTTAAAGAATTCGATTGGTGCATTATATATTCCGGTTATCATTCTATTCTAAATCTCAGATGGAGATTCGGTGGCTCAGTGGTAGAGCGCTGACCTCTGGTGCGCATGGTCCCTTGTTCTATGCATGGCCAAATAACTTTGAATGAACAACATCGTGTCTATAGGTTTTCTTGGGATATTCAAGTTTCCTCCTACATTTCCATTCCAACAATTCTTCCATCATCACTCACTTGCGTTAATCATCCGTATTCCTTAGCCTCGCAGGCATAATCGTTTAACATTAAACCGAAAAAAATTCATTTTCTTAATCTCAGATATATATATATATATATATATATATATATATATATATATATATATATATATATAAAGCAGAAAATGTCGGTGCTGGGAAGCGTCTTTGAATTCTTGAAATACTCTGATACTTTCTGCTGAATCATAACATGGTCTATTTAAATAGGTAATATCTTCGGCCATCTATTGAGGAGGCCGTCTCTTGTGTTGATTGAACCAGCTACTAGTGAATTTTGTCTACAGAATTTGATAGTTTCCTCTCCCTTTCATTTATCTCGCTTAAGCCACATTTTCTTAAGGCACTACCTTTCTGTTCTTCTCCGACAACTGCAACTTACGTTGGCACTTTTTCTGATAACTTTGTTCTGCTTCTTCAGTTGTATGCAAAGTAGTCGGTGTGTAGTAGAGGTGTGTATGTCTGAATCACCTCTAAATCGTTTTTTACTTGCAGTCTTAACATTATAGCTCTTGTCACCACAAATTCCACTTTTATTACCTTCTCTTTTAAGCGCTTACCAAGAATTATTCCCACACTATTATGACCATTGTTTTCATTATCTGAGTAGAACATTCCTTCGCTTCTCAATTCTCTATTACCTTCCCATCTAAATTCACAGTCTTACTAAGTCTAGATTATTTTGTTTTATTTCTTCTTTCACAAGATTTTCTAATTTCCCTCCCTGTAATATGGTATATACATACGTTAAATATCTCTATGCTAAACTTTTTGCTCTTGCTTGTCTTTTTTCCTTCAGCGATCTTTTCCACACAGTTACCCTCTTGTCCAAGAGTCCTTCCCAAGACGTCTTTCACCCGGAGATCCGAATGGGGAAATATTTTACTTCCGGAACTATATTTTGACGTGCGAGAGACAATTGTATGTACGTTCTCTTTCTACTGTCAGCATACTAGGGAAAAATAGAGTGGTGGTTTCCCGTTGCCTCTTAACCTCGCAGTATTTCAACCTTCAAAATTACTATGATGAGGGACTACCGTGATTGCCATACCAATTACTAGGATTTCCTCTAACTTGACTACTGAGAGAACTGCTGTCTTCTCCTAAGACGCTCTTTGTCAGGCTGCTCAATTTAGACCAATTCGGTAGTGAAATACCGCCAACATAGACCTAAATTTCTCTGTAGTATCCAACCCTTCCCACCCGATACATAAATGTTTTCGTAAAGATGGCGCTTATCGAGGAGGGTATGATTGTAGAATAAATTAATTTATTGCATTGGAGGTTTATGTGCGGGTGTTTCTGTCCTACATATTATAATACGATATTATTATTTCAAGTGATTCTGTTATAGGGAATTGTATTTAACAATAAGATTCTGCGTAGCCGCGACTGTAGTCTAGCAGCTAGGAGAGTCCTGTTGGGAGTTTGAGAGCCAGAAGGTTTGTTTGTTTTACCGAGTTCTACTATCTTTAGTGTTTAAAAAAAAATTGGTCACATGTTCTGAATCGTGGTCATTATTGCGCAATGGCCGCCATCTTGAATATTCCTTTCGTATTCACTACATTTTTCTTAAATACATCTAGCTCAAGCTGTAATTGTCGCAAAGTTATCAGTTATACCTCGTTCGATTTGCAATAGTATAGGCTTTTAGGTGACGTTATTTACTTGTCAGTAATACACACAAGAGGGAAGTAAATGAGGGAAATTTTGAAAATTTCCCTCAAAATTTTCCCTTTTACCGATTTTTTGCTATTCTTATATGGCAACGCTGGGTTCTAGGCGAGAAAGAAAAATTACATACATTTCCTGTAATGTGATAAATATATGCTGAAAGTTTTGTCTTGATTGGTTCACTAGCAGAGGAGTAATAAAATATTTTGTATTTTATGATTTTGGTCGCTCTAACAATCTTTGGATTTAATGAAAGTACTTTTGTCACATAGAAAGACCTCCAGCTCAGACTGTAATTGCCGCAGAGATACAAATAATATTTCGTTTTATAATTTGTTTGATTAGAGTAATAAATGGTGCGGATTAATCTTACATATATGCCATTATAACTTATGACAAGGAATTATAAGGGAAATAAATATAAAATTCACACGAAATGTTTTCCTTTAATGATGTGGAAACACTAAAAGATAGAAGTGGAACTACTAGAAATTCACTAAACATTAATACCCAATATTTAATTCACAAGTGAAGACATAGATTTTTTAAAAATCATAACATTTCATGTTTTGTAATTAAGAAATATTCCACAAATGTCTGATAAACTGACACTTTCATCCCATATTTACACACATATTCTTCACTTTACATTTATAGAATGGACAACACGGCATTTGTTTCACTCTGCAAGGACAAACATTAACTTTTGCACATGTCTTGCACATACAAGGAGAGACAAATTCAGGAGGTCTGAAATATCCAGTTGTTATTATTGGCTTAAGATATCCTGCTCCTTCTATGTAACCATACTCTAATGGATTCAGTGGTTGGGCTTCATCCAGCACAGTCATCCATATGTAGCACTGAAGATATGCACGCTGTATATGAAAGACTATCGTTGATGATGGTGGACATAGTTGAGAAAAGTTGATAGCTTTTACTTTGTGGTATTGTTCAAATCGTACCATACCACAGTTTGTTTTTGATGAACCAAGTACTTTTGCGATAAAAAGCTCGGCATTTTGTATCATTCTTTCATCCAAGGGAGCAACCCCAAAATTGTTCAACAGGGTTCCTGATGTCATTGCTGTTTTAAGTGCCATAAGTTTTCTCCCAACTTTACTTGTGGTATCGCAACCAGTTAAACTGTGAACAGCAGGAAGAACATATAAAAGTGTGTCGTCCATGTTCTCCGTCATTTTGTGAAGTGGTGTGTACCTCATAGATGGTCGTGTGTCTTTGACAACCCACAGTTCTTTCAGGCCACATTTTTTATAACTCTTTTTGAAATGATGTAGTGCCGAAATCATAACATCTGTATCTACTGAGGCAATCATAAATCTTTCAATGGAATCAGTTTCGACCATGTGTTGGATGTGTTTCATGATTCTATTATCAGCTTCCTCACATTCACAGTAAAGATCTGGTACCAAACTAACAGATTCTTCGGTTAATTTCAGGCATAGCTTTGGGTTATGTTTGTGACCTCCTTCCAAATACAAAGATTTATAGAATTTCCTTGATCGACAATCCACTCGATGAATAGTTCTTGCAAACGAGCTTTGTTCTGGCTTGAAGCCCAAAAAGTATCCATGTTGACAGGAAGGGGTGCATTTGGGTTACTAGGAATCACATCAATAGGATCAACATTTTTTTGTCGCCTCAGTCGCTCCCAGTTTTTGATACTTTTATCTTGATACAAGTCAAACACTATGGCGCAAACAACCTTCGGAGAGTTTTAAAAATATTTTCCACAAATAGTCAAAGTAGTCTCCAAACGTGTTACACATAAGTCGTTTGACATAGACTTTTCGGGCGTACACCATAAAGTCAATCACCATTGCTGCTCTCGTTTCCTGCGTTGGTAGATGACTAACTACATCATTCTTATTTAAAAAGTGTTTTTCAAGTTCTTTGCTGAGTTGTGCTTTATCTGCTTTCTTTAAGAACTCATCATCTGTTAGATAATACGATGTAGATGTAAGCTCGTATTTTAGTACTGTCTCAATATCGAAATTTCTTGAACATGCTACTTCTATGAACCGAATAGCATTATTTGTTTCTTGGAGTGCCGTCTCGATTGCAGATATGTGTTTCTTTATCTTTGGAAATTGTTTATGTATGGGATCTAGAATGCCTTTGGATTTGTCAATAAACCTTTCTTGAACGAAGTTTTTGTAGCTAGTATCTCCTTTTCCTTGTATAGAGAGTAAGTACTTAGCTATTACTTGACCAATTTTTGTTCCACTTATAATGTTAGAAATTCCACAACTATCAACTTTCGAAAAGGGATTTCCTTTCTTAAGCACAAGAGTTATCATCTCTGAAATATTTTGCTGCTCTTGAATTGTTAAAGACTTCGAAAACTCATGATGAAGAGCATATTCATCGTCTTCATTAAGGCCACAAAACCGCCTCAAAAAGTATGTTATATTTTCTTTCTAATGTTTGATAAGATCGTGTTGTGTCACGGCTTCTTTTCGTCTGGTTACTCCGATTATGCCTCCAGATCCCTTAGCTGGCTTATTGTAGTGTTGCTCTAGTGCTTGATCCAATGCAACGCTGCTAAATCTATTGTTACGATGTTGAACTGTGGAACAACCGTTCTTAAACTCATTATAGATCAGAGGATGTTCTTGTTCTAGTTTTAACCAATCGTGGTAATATAGAGTACACCATCATGCATAATTTGTTCTGTCAAATGAGAAGAAGAGTGGCAAACACTCTCTTGGCTGCACACATGCAAGACCCAGTTATTTTCTCTGTCTGCTCGAATTGTCTCGGAGAAGAGGAGCAAGTGTGGAGACAAACTGTTCCCAATAAGCAAACATTTCACTTTTTTGTGCTCCACTTTCTCTAAATTTCTCAAAGTCCATTCTGATATCACTTAGGTTTTCGATAGCACATTTAGTTTCTTTAGTTAAACTTTGTTCTTCATACACTGATAAATGTATGCGTTTTACAATTGAGAACAATTCGGAGTATTTAGTTATGTTAACCTGTTCCATGAACGCCTTCCACTCCAGTGTTTCCATTATTTCACAAAGCATTCCTATTGCTCTAACTCCCCTGTTATAGTGGTTTCCTTTTAAAGCGCTTTTAGCAGTGTGTGAACCCATGGTTTCAGTCTGAACAAGAATTTCCAAAGCTCCACTGCTCTTGAGGTATAGACCAATACATGCAAGCACGACTTTCTGAAGATGAAATCCTCCAAGGCTAAGAAATATGTTGGAAAACTTTTCGGGTTGAAGAAGCTGAATTTCTTTAGCTATATGATATACGCCTTCGTCACACCACAGTGAACTCTCTTCGACATTTAACTGGTGCAAGATATCTTGGAAATTACACATTGTTGTATAAATAGAGTCATACCGAGTTGCAGGATAGGGTAGTGTTGGAGTATATCCCGTAATGATCCTGTGAGATGGATGTTCAGACAGTACACTCATAAAAGAGTTTCTAGAGGGAATCTTAACTTCCTGAGGGAAATCTAATTGAGGTACTTTGGATTTTTTAAGAAATCTTGAAAGAAACCATATGAGAAACTTAAAAGAAACCACCTGCCTGGCTGTTTTATTTCATTTGCTGTAATTAGGTCACTGCGAGGAACGAAAGTACTGAGGATACTGCACCTTGTTTTTGGCTTTGTGTAGTACAATAGCTTTTGGGCATCTATATCTTTAGTGAGAGTCCGTGAAGTGATATCAATGCCAAACGTTCCCAGGTATCTCTCTGGACTATCAGGTTCTTCTAACAAGACGTTAAGTTTATCACTCAGATGATGGTCTTGAAACAAGACAAGTACTGTGTCGTGTGTTCCATGCATTCCTGAAAATGTAGCTTCTTCTCTGTCAAAATTGTCCATAGCACTTCGAACAGGAATGTTGGGTTTTATTGATGGAGGTATGGGAACACGGTGTCCATTAGCCCTAATAATAGTCCTGTTTGCTAGCATTTGATCTTAACGTAGTAGATCATCATAACTGCAGCATAGCCCTTGACGGTTCAACATGGTGATGAGAGTTTTGGATCTACTTAAATGGTGTATTGCTTGAGCATTAGCGACATGTAAAGGTGTTTTTTTTAAGCCATTGTGTATTAAGAAATAGTTTATCTGAAATAAGGTATCACGTCTACGTTGAGTACTTGATGATTTACAGAATGAGGGTAACAATTCGTGAAGGAACTTTTTCCATTGCTTTGGCCGTGACTTATTCTATAGATTAAGAGTAACAACCAGTATTTTATAAGGAAGAAAATCTGAAATCACTTACCTTTAAATCATTAATCTTCGCTTTATTGACGGCTTAGACGTTAACCTCGACTTTTGGTCATAGTCAAGACTCGAACAGTGTTGCCAAGCTACGCACCAAGAAATTTCCTCTTGTATTTACTGTGCTACAGAGAAAAATAGAAACTTTTAATCGTATTTTCCACATTTTTTGATCCTTCCCATACGCACTTCTGGGAAGCCACCTAAAGGTCTATATCATTAAAAGTAGATCTTGATATTATTTGTATCTCTGCGGCAATTACAGTCTGAGCTGGAGGTCTTTCTATGTGACAAAAGTACTTTCATTAAATCCAAAGATTGTTAGAGCGACCAAAATCATAAAATACAAAATATTTTATTACTCCTCTGCTAGTGAACCAATCAAGACAAAACTTTCAGCATATATTTATCACATTACAGGAAATGTATGTAATTTTTCTTTCTCGCCTAGAACCCAGCGTTGCCATATAAGAATAGCAAAAAATCGGTAAAAGGGAAAATTTTGAGGGAAATTTTCAAAATTTCCCTCATTTACTTCCCTCTTGTGTGTATTACTGACAAGTAAATAACGTCACCTAAAAGCCTATACTATTGCAAATCGAACGAGGTATAACTGATAACTTTGCGACAATTACAGCTTGAGTTAGATGTATTTAAGAAAAATGTAGTGAATACGAAAGGAATATTCAAGATGGCGGCCATTGCGCAATAATGACCACGATTCAGAACATGTGACCATTTTTTTTTTAAACACTAAAGATAGTAGAACTCGGTAAAACAAACAAACCTTCTGGCTCTCAAACTCCCAACAGGACTTTCCTAGCTGCCGGATTAACTGGATACACGATCCATTATCGACGACAATTTGGTTGTTGGAATTTACAGGAGAGCTACGTTTTCTTGGAGGAGAGTGGGTCCTTAAATATAGCCTAGGACACCAGAGTGTGTTAATTAGGGAAGTCAGTTATTAACATTACACGCTATATTTCTGACTTTTCCAGGTCAGTATATGAAGTGACTTCTATGTAATGCTTTAGTTTATATTATGTGCAGGGCACGAGTTTTCATGTCTGAATCCAGCAGCCCGATCAGAGAGTTTGATCATCATTTTTTCTTGTGCAAATCTAATTAATGTAAATTCCTATTGCCAAATTAAAATATTTATTGGCCAATGATGACCTGGCAACCGAGAATTTAGACCTGGCTACCGATTTGGTACATACACATTCTTAAAGTAGCTAGGCGCCAGACGGCATGCCGGTATTTCTAATCGGCATGGCGACCTGATATTCAAAACTCAGTATATACATGTATTGCATATTATTACATTTTCAGAACATTTATTCCTAATACAGTTAAGCACTGTACTAAAGCACAGTGGGTTAATCATTTGGGTTAATCATTTCCCAGGCCCAAGAAACCCCATAATTTTGAGTTTCCGAGTAATGCACAAGCGAATTTTTAAATCACTGAACAAAAAAGCATGACAAATACCTAATAAAATTCCAACTGACCAAAGCAGTGTATATATTTTAAGATTATATACACTGCTTTGGTCAGTTGGAGTTTTATTAGCATCTTGAATTTTCCACAGCTGCAATCAATAATTTACATGACAAATACCGCTTAAATAGCAATCAAAGATCAGTCTTGGGTAGAAAAAATAAATTATTTACGTATTTCACTTGTAATATATTTATTTATGTTACCTTTTAAGTTCATAAAACACAGCAATACAAAAAGCACTCTACACTGAAGATGTCGTTTAGCGAGAGATTTGTACTCACGGGGCTCTTTCCTAGTGAGATTACGTTCTGTGAGGTTCTGATCAGGCGAAATTCTGTCCCGCGAGATTTTGTATGACGAGATTTTGGCCCATGAGGTTTTGGTCAAGCAAGAGTTTGGGCCGCGAGGTTTTCGCCAGGTGAGATTTTGAGCCGCAACATCTCGGCCGCGAGCTTTGTACTCAAACACTCTAGGAGCGCATAATTGACAACCCTCGGAAATTGTTCTGCTTTAAGAGTTACAGTTTGAGTGTGTACCCTTATTTTGATTTTTTTTTTTTGTAAAATTTGGACAAGTCCTATACCTCTTTGTTTCCGTTCACTACTTGCAAATTTTGGTTAGGCCTGCTTGTTCCCTTCTTGAGCCTGCTTGGTTCTCCTTGTTCCCTGTAGCCTCAGGTATACAAAATTCTGGATACCTCGCTTAAATTTTAGGAGGGGCAAGTTTGCCTTACACAAACTTTGACAAGCGCATGATATATGGGTCTAAACTTTAGTTGTTCACCAAAATTTTGACTGCCCTCCTGAATTTGGTAGTGGCATATTCAACCTACCCAAATTTTACTACTGGCGCATGTAGCCTCTCAAAAATTTTGAGAACTTTGTTGTTTTTAATTAATGGTTTATACATTCAAATTTTAGTTGTTCCATTCAATTTTGATAAAACATATTTGGGTTATCCAAAATTTTGGCGATATTGATGTCTATCATGTTTTGTAAGTATATTTGTGACTGTAGTGGTCTTACCTAAATTTTAGTGCATTCAAATGTTATAAGGGTAGATTTGGCCCACCCAAAGTTTGACAATGTTATTTAATGGCTTATCTATCCACAGATTGGCAGTATTGTTTCTGTTCATGGTTTGTATGTGTAAATTTTATTTAACCATCTAAAAATTTGTCAGACAGACATTATTATCTAAAGAAAAAGGCATAATTGAATAACTCCTATTTTCTCTTTTAAATGCTTTGATATGACTAGAATTATTTAAGTACGGTTTCGCAGGACTTACAACGAAGTATTTTTGTATAAATTGCAGGCAATTAAATTCATATAAGTTCACTTCTTAAAAGCTCACTGAACAAAGCGAGTTGGTGATTGAATAGATAAACTTCTAGAAGCAATCGAATAATTTATAACATGCAGAAAATACACCACAATAATTCCCACTTAATAAACTATGCGTATTGTAATACCACTTTTAGAATATTTTCATTCATAAGCATTGCTAAAGATCATACTATGGTTTTAACATTGCATTTTGATTAGTCTTTGAAGTTTCATGTGATCAATTATCAGGTGTAGAAACGAGAAAAGTTTCTTCAATATTTAGATTCTATTGGTATGTTCATAAGTTGTATAATACTACAGGACGATGTTTTTATTATTTTATGTTAGGGAGCAATACTAGTTAAAGTAATAAATCAGATAAATTCATTGTACTGCACTATAAATTATGCACACTAGAATCAACCTGCACCTTGATGGTGTCAAATTTTCGGAAATCTAAGAACATTTTATTATAATATACCAGACTGAACTGAATCTGGTAATATAATTTCACAAGAATGGAATGTCATCTAAATTACGTAAAAATATCTTGAAAAATTAAAAACATTAGAATGGTTTTAGAGAAAATATTTAATTCACAAAATAGTAAAATTTCAAAATTTGATATATAAAATAATAAAAAAGAAACTGAAATATTTTCCTACATACATCAAAGGAAGAAATTCAAATAATTGCGTAAATAATTTCACTTCCTTTATATCTACTTGTAAACATTACCCTAATGTTACATTTTCTGTTATTCATTCCTTAAAATGACTAATTGAAATTATATAAACTCATGTTTTGGTGGTCTATTACAAAAGTTTCTAAATTTCATGTAGCTGTTGAGTACAAAGGAGTAGGCGCAAAAATAGAATCGTTTATTCCTCGTGGGCGTGTAATACCGATATAACCAATGACATTAACTGTTTTAGGAATTGCATTTGTTGTTGCTTTCTCCTGTATAGCTTCCGTGAATTCGTCCAACAGCTTCATTTGGTAGTCACGAGCCGCCGCTGCAGCAGCTTCCTCCGCCATTTGTGGAGGTGCGGAAGAGGCAGCAATTTCCGCAACTGCAACTGCTTCTCGCAGGTGCGTTATTGCTTCGGCTTTTCCAAGGCTTTTAACTGCCGTTGCTAATTCTGGTTCAGAAATCTCCTCTACAGTTGCTGTTTCTGTTAATTTAGAAATTTCGTTGACAAATTCATCTCCAGTAACGGATGATTTCACAGTAGATACACTCAATCGAGTTATTCCGCTTAGATTAGCGTCATCTTTCTTTTCCATAGAAGAATATTCTGCTCCCTTCCTTTCGTAAAATTTTCTAATTTTCTCTTTCTCCCATTCAGGAAATAATGCCCTTTTCGTTATTTTATTTAACTTCTGAATTGCAGTTTTCCCAGTTGGAGTATATCCCTGAATTGGCAATACATTGTCTGAAGGTGTTGCAACTCTTGCTAAAATCTCATCTTCGCTACTTTCAAGTTCAAAGGAAGATGGTGATGTCTCAGTGGATGAGGAAAACTCATACACTTTTGAAGTTGAAAGATCTGTTTCAATTGGTGTAGAAGTCACTTGAGGAAGTATTTTGTATGTCCTCATTTCCTGTGGCGTTTTGCGGTCTTTTTTTGAGGCTGAAGATTTTTTAACTGTCCCTGTTCTATTAGCAATAGCATCTTTTTTCTCTGGAGTAGATTGTTTAATTGTAATAGTAAGATTTCTTTTCGGCGAGGAATATCGCTGTTCTTTTGTTTTCAGGCCCGTTTTAGGAGAGGGATGAAGGACGTGCTGAGAAAGATTTATGTCACCATCTGATACTCCAGGTTGAGGTGGTGGAATATACTTAGACTGTCCTTCAGATGTTCTAGCAACATTGCCTGCTGAATTCACAGTATCAACTACAGTAGTAGGTGAAATTTCGTATGAAACATTTCCTTTTACAGATCCATTTCGTTCTGGCGTTTTTGATATTCCTTGGCCCTGAAAATAAGACTTGACATTTTCTGAAATTGGAGTTGCATTTAAAGAAGTAGGTTCCTCGAAGAAAATTGATGGATCTTGTTCTCCTGAAGATATCGTATCGTCTAACCCTGGTAGCGGTGATCTGTTCATAGGTCTTCTTCGAATTATCTCACCTGATCCAGGTGTTCTCGGTGGAGGAGTCCATTTGTCAGGTGTTGGAATGTACTTTGATCCAATCCACCACATTGGCTCATCAATGAAAGAAATCTCTTTCGTTACTGGAGGAGTCTTTTCATCCATTCTATCTTCGAGTTTTCTTCGAATTGGTGTTTCACCATCCAAAACTGCGACTAATTTTCTAGGACTTGTGAAATATTTTCTAACACGTGATACTTTCTGAGTAGTGCTTTTCTCAGGACTATCCGTTTCAAAAATTGGATTAAAATATGGTGCCCATGGCGGTGGTGTAACTGGACTATTAGAAAAGTATCTCCTCCTTGGACGTTGTTGATCTTGACTAATAGGGTATGCGTTTCTCATTTCCTCTAACCTTCTTAAGATACGCGCAATTCCACTATCAACTGTAGGAGAAAAGGTACCTGAAGTCTCTGCAGACTGTGTGGTTGTCGATGTTGGAATAGCAGATGAACTTACGGACTGTCCTGATGTTGAAGGCATTTGTGGTTGGACTGGAATAGACAAGAGTTGAACTGGTTGATGAAAATTAGATCCACTGGGAGAATGAGCTGATGTTGACGGCTGTTGTGATGGAGATACATTTGATTGACGCAATGAGTGTCCATTGTTCGGTGAGCCTTTAGGTGATCTTCCATTCGATGGATTCATGTTCATCTAATCCCTTTGTCTAAAAATAGATATCAAGAAAATGAATGTAAGAAAAAAATTAAATAGCACTTACTGTGGTTATTGGTAATATTAGTTGCACCTACAATGCTACGTTGTACATTCTGTGAAAATAGTACCTGGAATTTGTTAAATGCAAAGAAGATATTAATTATCAAATTTATTCTTCAAATATACACATATGCCAAGGAATAACTCAAGCAGTCATCTAGTTCAGTAAATTTCGTTTGATGAAGTCAATTGAGTCAAAACACCTTCTGTAAATGGTAATTTGAGCTTTGTAAACAGGAAAATGACACCTAGGGCCATATCAGCTGAATATGGAGCTTGATCAAGAATTAGTTGAATTTTTCGCCAAAAATTCGATTACAATAATCTCCTTGTGTTATGGTGCATTATTGTGGTTCCACAGTCGGGTCTTTTGCGACGGATATTTTTGTGAAACACATATTTGTGTACTGTTTGTCCATCTTGCAAGAATTTTGAATACACAATACCGCAGTAATCGAAAAGAAACAGTCAACATTACCTCGATTTTGGAGAGACTTTGACGGTTTTTTTCTAGCTTATTTTCCTCTCTCTATTCAACAGCCTGCTGACTTGTTTGCATGTCGAACTCGTAAACTCATCTCTCGTCTCCCGTAATAATGCGTTTCATGAATGTATGATCGGATCCGAACCGATTTACCATGTCTCTAGAAACTTATCTCTGATGTTTGGTTTTTTTTTTTTGGGGGGGGGAGAAAATTCAGTTCTTTCGAAACAAGTCGAGCGGCGACGCGTCTCATGCCCAAATTATCAGCAAGAATGGTAAGAACGGTTTCGTGTAAGATGTTGAGGTCTAGGGCCATCTCTCTCTCGAGCTTGCGTGGCAATTTTCTGTGAAGATTTCTTTCACTTTATTGATATTTTCAATTGTCGAAGACGCTTAGGACGACCGAAACGAAGGAAATCTTTACACACTTCTCGAGCTTCTTTGAACGCCTTGTACTACTCGTATTCTTGAGTTTTGGAGTTATAAACTGATTCACTATAGGTCATTTCCAACATTTTTAACGATTCTGGACATGAAATTCCGTTGGAACACAAACTTTCACGCAAACTCTTTGCTCAATATTTTTATTCATTGTAAAAATCGCAAGTCACAACTTGAAGTAGACTAACAAAACCAACAGATGTAAACGAACCAGTCGCGCTCATATTGCACATCATAACTAAACTCTGTTCGACCTAAGCTCTAAACTGCGATAAACAAAGTCACGTGAAACTAAATCTCGCTGATTTTCTGTTGGCCTAACGACGCTTGTACTCCTCCACAAAATAGTTCATGTGATTTGATTATTATTTTTACTATGAAGCTCCATATAAAGCTGCTACACTATTATAAATGACAAAAATATAATACAGATTATCTAATAAAACCGCAATCGAGTGGAGTTAATGAAATAATAGAAATAAACACTAAGCATGCGCAGTAATTATGGCGCCAATTCAAGTGTGGACGCGTGTTCTGCTTTCAATCCTGAAAGGCGGCTGGCATGAATCCCGGTTCTGCGAGTGTCGTGGTTGAACACCAACAAGGTAAACCTTTACTCACTAACCAACAATTGTTTATAGCAAAATTCAAATATTTTTTTAATCTTTCGAGTTTTTTCTTTCTTTTCTGCTGCTGCTGTAAGTACCTGGACAACACGAGACAGTATTGTCAAAATGCACGTGTATAATTTGCTCCTCCCCGTGGGGAGTGGGAGTAATACATCACTAGCCAACTATATTTGTCACAAGCGGAAGAATACAAATATTTTGTTTATCGGAGTTTAGAGCTTACGCTGAACAGGGAATAGCATAGTACTGCCATCTTAGAGCAGGAAAATAATTAAAGAATATTTTAAGCTGGCTTTTTAAATCAGAAATTCCGGATACATTTTTGACAGAATGAATGTATGATGTCTCTGTTAGTTAGTTTTCTGATATAATATCGTAATTTACATCAAAGTACAACTGCTTTACCTGCTGTATAATCTCCTGGACTTGAACAGAAAGATACTGTAGTTCAGTGGTAGAGCCCTTACCTCTGATGTGTGGATCCCTGGTTCGATCACCGACCAAATAATTTTTGTGGTCGACAACAACTTGTCCATACGTTTTCTTCGGGTACTCTCGTTTCCTCCCACATTCTTATTCCATCATAATTCATTTACCTTAAGCATCAGTCTTTCTGAGCTTAAATGGCGTGGTATGTTAAACTGAATGATATATTGTTTCCTAAGCTTTAACTTCAACACCATTAATACAGAATGTGCACAGATTGCACACATACAGATAATGTATACAGATATCACTTATTCGAAAGACATATGTTTTGTTAGACTGAATTAGTCACATTTTGTGTTTCCTGGTCAGTCCATGTTTAAATTCAAATTCGTCTATCGTCTTACATGGGAATTTTAAATTAATTTCCGACAATGTTGACATCAATCAATATATTCTCCTATTACAGACCAAGTAATTTTAAGAACAAATTTTGTTCATATTAGTTACAAACACTTGCATTGCCATTAGAAGGTATACAGAGCTTGTTGCATGTTTGAGAGAAGCAATGCCACTTAAATGTCACTATTATTATTTGTTATTATTTTTTACTTTTTACTTATTTGCTTTCAGAAATATGACATGAAAGTAAGCGATTTCAACGCGAAGATAAGGAAGGAAGAAATATGTCGACCAACAATTTGGAAGAAAATCCTCAATGAGAACAATACTCAAAACATAATCATGCTGATAAATTTTGTGGTACATTAGAGTTCAATCAGGAACTCGGTGTTTTTCCAGTACAAAGATATGCTTGATCTTCTCCAGACACGCAAAGAAATTGGCCACCCATTAATTAACCAAAAAGGCACAGGAGTATCGTAGACGTCCTACGTAAAGAGACTGACATTTAGACGACAACCTCATAGTTGTTCAAATACGACAAAGACTATCGGTAACTACGAGAAATCTGGCAGTTGTAAGCGGAAGTGGAGAGATTTGATGTTGACAAGTTGAAGAACCCAAATCGCAAGCTCGAAATTCAGGTTAAAATTCTTAACTGATTCAAAATTCTCTAATTGGGAGAGAGAAAGAGTATGATGGTGATAATGAAGTCAAAGAAAACAGAGAAACATCCATGTTACCATGAAGAAAGCTGAATGAAGTATGCGATGCATTACAGAAACAAGAAAGGAAAATATGATTCGATTGATAGTGTAAAGATATAAGTGAGCAAAGAAAGATAGCTAGATTATGGTGGCTTCAGAATTTAAGTGTTTTAACACATTAACAAATTGTAAATATTAATCTTTTATGCTCTTCGAGGCAAAAGAAAAATAATACATGAAGAATAGAATTCTGGAAATAGAGAAACAGCAAAATCAATAAGTAAAGGAATTGTGTAAACAAATAATCAGGAAGAGCTATCGTCCTAGATCAAATATAATGCCGGACGAATGTGTAAAAACACACTAGCAGATTCCGAAAGCGTTTCAGACATATAGAGGTATCTCGATACTCTTATATTTGCACGAGGAAAGTGAAGGAGGGGAAATAGACAATGATGTATAAACCGCAGAGCCTGAAGTTCAGGAATTTTCTCTTTCAGATATCGAAACAACTATTAAAAATCTGAAGAATAAAAGACACTAGAAGCTTTTATTTTTTCAGTGGAACTTCTTAAGGCTGGAAAAACACATCTAGCTATGGAGGCAAATATTGATGCACTAAATGTACTAAAAATAAAAATACTAAGAAATGCGAAGAGTATATTCAAATTTAGATATATAATGAGATAAATACAAAATTTAGATATATATACTTTGAGAACAAGATCCTGAGACGAATATTCGGACCCGAGAGGAACTGGAATGGGGAATAACGGAAACTTCATAACGAGGAACTACATAATTTTTACGGTTTACCTAACATTGTTAGGTCATCAAGTCTAGGAGGCTTAGGTGGGCAGGTCATGTAGCCAGGATAGAAGAAAGCAGGAACGCTTTTAAAATTTTAACTGGAAGACCAATCGGAAAGCGACCATTAGGAAGACCTAGGCGCAGATGGGAAGACAATATTAAGATGGATATAGCAGAAATAGGATCAGCAGAAATAGGATACAAAGTAAAAATTGGATTCAGTTGGTTAAGGATAGAAATCAGTGGAGAGCTTTTGTGAACGCGGCATTGAATCTCCGGGTTCCATAGGCCATAGAGTTAGTTTTTTTTTTTTTTTTTTTTTGTATAATGGGTGGAAGAAAATAGGCTGTAATTAGTTAGTTACCGTGGAATTTCATTTCTTCCAAACAGTTGCAGATTTTAGCAAATCTTGATTTTCTTGCAATTGGTTAATTCCTTTCATGGACGAAGTAATTGGAAGATCAGCTATATAGCTACATGTCAGACAAATATCGAAAAAGAGAAGAAAATATAAAGATAATCAATTAATAATAGATTTTAGGAAATCATACGAATCGGGTTAAAAAGAAAAATTCTTTTTAGGATTTAGGACGCATTTGAATTCCTGCAAGAAGTGTAAGAGCAGCCAAGGCCTACCTTGGTGAAATAGGCAGTCACATATAATTAGAATAAGTTTATCAGGCTGTTTAGGAATTAATATGATCTGAAGAAGGGGGATGCCTTGTCATCGGTACTCTTCTATTTTGTTTTCGAATACGCGAAAAGCAAATCAAAGACAGAACAACAGAATAGTCATCAGATACTCGTGTGTGCAGGCAACATATATTTAATAGGAGATGATATGACATCAGCAGAAAATACTAATATTCTCTTAGCATGTAATTAAGAAATTAATCTAAAAAGAAACGTATAGAACACAAAATATTAGATCACGAATAGGAACCACAATAATCGAAAAGTCAAAATCATTGTAAAAAAAAAAAACAGTAGCAAAATAGAGGGAGTGAACAGATTTAAATATATAGGAGCAGTTGTAGCATAAAAGTAAAGTTGGCAAATATACAGGGTGCGGCACGTAAAACCAGCCCGTCGTAATATTCTGGTATATTGTGTTTTTGGCAACACTTAATAATCTACCTTCCTACCAAGAGATGGCGTGTCGAGGTCGGGTCGACTTACGTGACCTGCAGCAGTCACATGCAGCCGCAGCCAGTGAAACTTGTCGAAACCAGTTGAGAAAAAGGCCTCGTTGTGTTAAGCCGGGTGAGTGTCAGTGTGTGATAATGCCGTATTCGATACCCGAGCGTGTTGCCATTGTTGAAGGGTTCATTCTCACTGGATCTTTTGTGAAAACAAAGAATTTGTTTCGGAAGAAATTTCCAGGACGTTCTGTGCCAGCAAAAAGAACCATTCAGGAATTGATTGAAAAATGGCGGCGTACAGGATCGGTTCAAAATGCTCCCAGGAATAGACGACCATCTGTCTGCACACCTAAATTAAAGATGCAGGTGGAGGAAATAATGACAAGAAGTCCTCGAAAGTCAACCAGGAGATTGAGTCAATAGGTTCATGCGAGTGAGAGAAGTTGCAGGCGTGTTTTAAGGGGACTGAAGTTAAAACCGGACGGTGCAACATGCCACACATCAGCTGCATCATTGCCCCTTGTGCATGAGATGTTTGCACCAGAGAGGACAATCAGCAAAGGTTTGTGGCCTCCTCGGTCACCAGACTTGTCCACGTGTGACTTTTACTTATGGGGACTGTTAAAGGGAAGAGTATACGAAACAAATCCATATACAATTGAACAACTCAAGACCAGGATCCAGGATGTCACCAATAGCATTACAACACAAGAACTGACAAGGGTATATATGAATCTCCTCAATCGTGCTCACATGTGTGTTGAAGTGGGCGGAGGACACTTTCAGCACCTGCTGTGAAGGCTGCTGTGAAGGTGAGTAATCATATTCAATACATTACATTTCATTTATGTGTTGTAGTTAATCATATTCAATACATTACATTTCATTTTATGTGTTCACTTTACGGGCCGGTTTTACGTGCCGCACCCTGTATTATAAGTACGTGGGTCGAGAGCAGTAAAGCATGCATGCAAAAACTCTTATGGTCTCAATTTACTACGTAGAAAGTTAAAATTCAAATGTGTATATTAGATTATAATGGCGCTTAATGTTTTATTGATTCCTCGAAACGAAAAGTTGAACACATTTTGAGGGTATTCGAAAACGAAGTCTTGAGGGAAATTCTTAGAGTCAAAAGTGATGAACAAACGGACTAGAGGGAAAATTAACTTATATATGCAACTCACAACATATACCCATAACCGGATATTAATTATATCATTCTTAGATCAAGATGTCAACACATAGGTAATATGTGTCGTTCATAAGGTAAATCACGAATGGTGTAGAGAGTTCTGACTGGAATCCCTGTTGGGAAGAGACTTTTGAGTAATCTCGTTGGTAGTAGGAAATTAATATAACACAATTTAACTATGATATTTGTGAAGTAGGATGTATCAAACCGACTGGATTTCTTACAGGCAGAAAATAATCGAATGGTGTTTTTGCATGGTTAGCATATTCGTCTTCACCGCGAGAGACCGGAGTTCGATTCCCGGTGGAAGCTCATGGGTTCCGATCCCACATTAAGCTATAGATCCACGTCTTATACTCCAATACAACCAACCAATGCCATTTTTTCCCTTTGTGTGTTGTGGGATGTTCGAGTAATAGAAGTTGACAATTAATTCCGGTTCTTTGAGTAACATAAATAATTAACTATAAAATTAATAGAAAACTAATATTTATAATATTTTACGAAAGCTGAACACTTTGTTTAATATAATAATGTTTCAGAAGCAGCAATTTTCACATCAGTACGTAGCGTAATTTATTGCAAGTGTGTATACGTTGGATTATTAAAAGTTATTGTGTGTGTCATTGACACTGAAGTCAATCATTTGATTTCTGCGATGTCCATTAAGCTCGTGCAATGAAATCCACTTTGACGTCTGGTGAGAAACTCATATCAGTAACACAACATAAAGATGGACTAAGATAATCCGTCTAACGTCCCAAACTCTATACACATCCAGTAAACAGGCTGGTGCACCCAGTTAGGAGGTAGAACAGGGTTATATGAAAGTGCCCAATGGAGAATACACGATTGAGAATGATCTTTCTTTACAATTTCACACTAGAAGATCCTGCACAGCAAATCCACAAAAAATAAAATAAAATAAAATCGACAGTGTATTTGGGCTAGGAAGAAATGGAATAAACGTACCATTCACCGTTGTTTCATCAAATTTCGTTCCAATGACATAGCCATACAAAATGAGCCTCACGAGAACTGACCAACATCATATTCGGATCAGTTCCTCAGGAATACCATGGAAGTAGTTTTGGAAAAGTATTCATGCGATTGCAGACGAGTTAGGTATACAACATACCATTGCCATTTGGCAGCTGCGTGAGGTCGGTAGTTGAAAAACTTAGATTCATGTTTGCCACGTGAGTTGGCACCGGCAAAAGAAACGCCATGTTGAAGGTGTACATTTTTCTGAGCGTAAGGAGTATCCTAAAAAAATCAGAAAAATAAACACACTGCTGAACAAGACTGCACTTATTTAATATAAAAACACATTTACACGTGACGTTTCGATCTTCTAGCCAAGATCCTCATCAGGCATACACTCTGCATCAGGATGAGGATCTTGGCTAGAAGATCGAAACGTCATGTGTAAATGTGTTTTTATGTTAAATAAGTGCAGTCTTGTTCAGCAGTGTGTTTATTTTTCTGATTTTATTCGCAAGACGTTGACTATGATTGTGTGTCAGAAGGAGTATCCTGAAGGTTTCTTGCATTGGAATGTCACTTCAGATTAAAAGTGGATGTAATATGACCATTGTTAATGGTCGGGGCAATGGTTGAATCATAATCATATCCACGACTGTTGTCTAAACCATTTCTCCATCCAGAAAACTGTGGTTGTGGTGGTCTTCTCAGGCAAAATGGAACCATTAAGACAAGTCGTTACAGTGCTGAACTTTATGAAATGCATCTCAAACTTCTTCGCAAGTAGGCCTACCCAGCAGTGGGTCAACAAACATGGTGTCCTCATGTTGGGCGACAATGTTTACCAATATGTCACGGGGAATGGTGCGGGCTCTCCATGAATTACAGTATGAGACTCCTCTTCTCCCACTCTACTTGTTTGCTATCTCTCCCACTGACTCACTACTTCTGGTATAACTTCTTGGGAGGGAAGACTTTCCCTGATTTTAACGAGCGGTGCAACGTGCGGTGAGGACTTCTTTGCCACGTTCGTCACGGAATCTAATCGCTGGCTGAGCAATGTAAAAGTGCATGGTTGCAAACGGCGATTTGTGGTTTGATTAACCAGTATTGTAGAGTTTATTATTTTGTCCCTTAGAAAGAGCAAACATGGGATGGGCATTCATTCACATCAACCCAATAGTTTTGTGTGTTTCGTTTTACTATTGCCCCACAAACTTGGAATAAGTAAATGTGGTTCTACTTTTATTAGATTCACCTATGACGCAAGTAGTATGAATTTGATACAAAACACAAATGTGTGATAAAATCATTGAAAGATAAAATTATATATACATGTATAATGTATAACATGTTTTTCGTTACTAACGATATATAATAAGTGGGTTCCTGTCACCACGGCATGGCGCGTCCTCAGGTTGCGGATCGAGGAGAAGGCCTCTAGATATAGAGGTTAGCTGCGAATATACTGAATAAGCAGTCGCGGACAGCCGACTAGGAGTGGTCCTCCAGCTTGGGGGTTTGGGTAAGGCTAACACCCTCATCCTGTAAAAAAAAAAAAAAAAAAAAAAAAAAGTACTTGTTTAGAAACATTCACAAAAGCCTCGGACAAGGACTGATAACTTGGCACGACCTCGGCAAAAGAAAATGGACATGAGATTTGGAACATGGAATATTAGAAGTCTTTATAGGGCAGGCGCGTTAAAATCTGTTACGAGTGAGTTAGAGAAATACAGGATGGACCTAGTAGGAGTTCAGGAAGTTAGGTGGGAAGGAAATGGATCTGAGAATTCCGGAAATTTTACGTTCTTTTATGGGGAAGGAAATAAAAATCACCAGTTAGGAACAGGGTTTTTCGTTCACAAACGAATATTACCAGCAATTAAACGGGTTGAATTTGTTACTGATAGACTTTCTTTTATTACTCTCAAGGGACGGTGGTGTGATATTACACTCTGTAAAGAAAAAATAGCGACACCTCAATTCTCAAGCTAACTTACACAGAAAACCATAATTGCAGCCCATTAGAAGAGGAATAGAAGGAAATGATGAATGGAATAGTTCATTTGCGTTATCTGTGACACCTGTGGTGTACGACATCGCTTGCCAATTATTTGTGTATCAGTAATATTTTCGTTAGATGGCACTGAGTGCGTCTCGTAAATTATTGTAGTGAGAATTCTGCATTGCATTTGTGATGTGTAGGCTGAGCTAAATAGCATTTTATGATTGTTCTTGGCTTTCTCATTGTTTGGATAGTGTCAAGTGGCAAAATTTTTGTTGTGCAGCGTTGTTTGTGTGTGATATTGTTGCTACATGTGGATTGTAAACAAATAAGATGGGTAAGAAATGTGACTTGTTGCCATGTAAACAAGACATAATTCTTGCTTTGCGCAACTAAGGCAAATCTCTAAGGGAATAGATGGAATACTGAAAATCCATCATTCTACGGCAGGAAGAGTAATTTCACAAGTGGAAACACCATGACAAATCGTTCCTTCGTCAACAGTGTGAAAGAAAAATGAAAGTATCACCCAGAGCAGATTGCTAAATGAAATCAATAGCACTGCAGATTTAAGGAGTGATTTCCCCAAAAATCACTTCTGTAGTTTGGCATGATCTTGGAACTGCAGTTACTCGTACAACTGTATTGTCTTGAATGTGTGAAGAGGATATTACAAAGAAGAAACCGTGTAGAAAGTCGAAACTGACAAAACACGAAGCACTTCAACATGTAGTTTTGTGAGTCGATATGCAACTTGGACTTATGACAACTGCAAGCACGTCGTTTTCTTCGCTGAAAAGAAGTTTAAAATAGTGGGAAACGATGGTGGTGTGAAGTTGTGGATACGAACAAGCAAGGAACCTGACAAGAATTTTGTTTAAGGGATGCAAATATTCAGTTAATGAGTGATGGTATGGGTTTAGTTCACCGTTAAAGACGTCAGAGCGACGGATATATGTGAAGGATCGTTTGATGCACGAAAATATCTTCAAATTCTGGTACGTAAAGTTCTTACAACAGCCAAAGATGACTTTTCTGAAGAAAATTTGGACTACTTCCTGTTCCAGGAAGATAATGCATCATGTCACTGAGCGAAAATCGTTAATACGTGGTTGAAGAATATGACTATTTAGAGACTCATGTGGTCTACAAACTCACCTGACATGAATCCAGTTGAAAATTTGTGAATCAATATGAACAGAAGATTCAATAGACAACTATCTCAAATAGAATGGAATTCAAGGAACAGATAATCGGGGTGTTATTCCGTGAAATCGAGGTAGAATTTTGCAATAGCCTTGCTACCAAAGGACTCCGATGATTCGCTGCACTCCAGAAAGCCCATGGTGCACACACAAAATATTAGTTTGGTGTACGGTACTCCCCGATGTTTGCACAAAATATGTCTTACCCTTAAGGAATTCTATTTCTTGTTTTCTGCTATTGTTGTTGATCTTTTTCAGTTTCATGTATAACTCTTCCTATAAAGGATTTTTTCTCAAAACACACATAGCTACTTATATATGCATATAAATTCATTAAATTCATGTCAAAAGCCTGAAACTTTGGCGCAAGTATTAACAAAGAACTGCTCATTAGGAATATACATTGTAATATTATCAGGAATTCATATAAAATATCATATTGATTAAAGTATATTGTAAAAACCATATCCAAGCAAGTGTCGCTATTTTTTCTTTACAGAGTGTATTGTTTTAAATGTACATGCTCCAACTGAAGATAAGGGTGACGATATAAAGGATAGTTTTTACGAAGAAGTGGAACGGATATTTGAGCAATAGAAAAATTGGGATACGCGGAAATACGTAGGAACAAACCATGGTTCGACCAAGAATGCATTAAACTAGCAGAGAAGAGAAAACAGGTAAAATTACGGTGGCTACAAAATCCGAATGAAATAACTACATAAAATTTCGCAGATATCAGGCGGGAAACTTCCAAAACTTTTAGAACAAAGAAACGCGATTTTTTGAAAGCTAAAATTAAGGAACTTGAAGATAATAGTAGAAATAAAAATAATGCGCCAAAAACTAATGCGCGTGGAGAAAAGGAGATACACACCGCAGAACCGTATATTCCAGAACCCAATCGAATAGAAGTAGAAGCCGCTATAAAGAAATTAAAGAAACACAAATCTCCGGGTGTGGATGAAATTCCGGCTGAGTTAATTTTAGCTGGAGGAGAAAAATTGTGGAACAAGATACACAAACTCATTCTCCTTATCTGGAACAAGGAAGAATTGCCACAAGAGTGGAAAGAATCAATCATTGTTCCAATTCACAAGAAAGGCGACAAAACTGACTGTAATAATTATCGAGGCATTTCTCTTCTGTCAACATCCTATAAAATCCTTTCAAATATTCTATTAGCAAGACTGACCCCATACGCAGATGAAATTATTGGAGATTATCAGTGCGGATTTAGACGAAATCGATCAACTATCGACCAAATATTTTCCATTCGCCAAATACTCGAAAAAAAGTGGGAATACAATATCCCGGTACATCAACTATTTATTGATTTTAGAAAGGCTTACGACTCGGTTAGGAGAGAAACATTGTACAACGTTCTTACAGAACTTGGAATACCGAGAAAGCTAATTGGATTAATTAAGATATGCTTAAGTGAATCCCAAAGTAAAGTCCGGGTAGGAAAATTTTTGTCCACGAGCTTTCACGTCCAAAATGGCCTGAAACAAGGAGATGCGTTGTCGCCATTATTATTTAACTTTGTTCTGGAATACGCTATAAGGAAAATCAAAGATAGCAACCAGGGCCTACAGTTGAACGGTATTCACCAGGTGATGGCATATGCTGATGATGTAAATTTAATAGGGGATGATAGGAGAACAGTAGAAATAAATGCAGAGATCTTACTAAATGCTTGCAGGGACATGGGTTTAGAAGTAAATGCAGAGAAAACTAAATACATGGAAGAGCGTCGGGACCGTAATACGGCAAATTGTGGGGGCGTTAAAATATTAAATAATACTTTTGATAAAGTGGATACTTTCAAATATTTAGGATCAATATTAACAGATGAAAATCATATTCACGAAGAAATTAAATGTCGACTCAAAGCAGGGAATTCGTGTTACTATTCGGTTCAAAATCTCTTGTCGTCGCGAATTCTGTCGAAGAATTTGAAGCTTAAAACATATAAATCGATAATCATGCCTGTTGTTCTGTATGGTTGCGAAACATGGTCACTTACTCTGAGGGAAGAACATAGACTGAAAGTATTTGAGAACAGGATCCTGAGAAGAATATTCGGACCCAAGAGGAACGAGAATGGGGAATGGCGGAAACGGCGAACGAGGAACTACATAGTTTATACTGTTTACCCAACATTGTTAGGGTCGTCAAGTTTAGGAGGCTTAGGTGGGCAGGTCATGTAGCTAGAATGGAAGAAAGTAGAAACGCTTTCAAAGTCTTGACTGGAAGACCCAAAGGAAAACGACCATTAGGAAGACCTAGGCGCAGATGGGAGGATAATATTAAGATGGATCTCGCAGAGATAGGAATACAAAGTAGAAACTGGATGCAATTAGCTAAGGATAGAAGTCAGTGGAGAGCTTTTGTGAGCGCGGCACTGAACCTGCGGGTTCCATAGGCCATAGAGTTAGTTAGTTAGTTAACGATATATAATAATGTATTAACTCTCTCGTATACCATGTCCATTATATGAGACCCGAGAATTGGTCGTCATTATTATGAATTTGTTTCTGTAGTATTGCAAAACATATTGACTTCGTTTCACTTCGTACATGGAAAATATAATCATATGACTCTTTTGATACCCGAAAAGTTTAGACATGAGAACGCAGGAGCGGATTATGACATCATTACTTGCTTTCGACTGAAGTCAAGAGTGAATGAAACATGCTTTCCTGGATATGTTTTGAGAAAGAAGATATTTTCTAGCACATCAAAAGTTTTAGGTAGGTAAAATTATACTCAAATTAATATTTAATCTGATACTTGTTCAAACATTTTGACATAGTCTTTCATCTATTGCAAAATATGGCACCTTCAATTAACTTCCCTATGAGACTTACTTCACTAGTAAACATTGATACTATCAATCTTAAAATACCTTATAACGTACTAGAAAAAGTACTTGTGTCACAGAATAATGTGAATGCAGTTTCAATGCTCGGTCAGGGAGGGAGTATTCAGTATTTTAACCAATAGCACGTGCAAAATTTAATTAAGGGGGATTCAAGCTCCCAAATGTATATCGTTTTAGGATTTTTGTATAACTACATTGTCTTAATGTGTAAAAATGCTTATTTTTTCCTAAATCTTATTCAAGTGGAAGTTATAAGCGAATACATTCCCTTGAGTACACCCAAGATTTTATTATTATTATTATTATTATTATTATTATTATTATTATTATTATTATTATTATTATTATTATTATTATTATTATTATTATTATTATTTTGAATCAATCTCTCAATAGTTGACTCTGAATTCAGAATCTCAGATTCAATTATACAAGATTGTTGTATGTAAACAAGATTGAAGGAAGGGACCAAAATAACGGTTAACCAATTTGGTATCATTCCAGGACGGCCGATAACGAATGCAATATTTGCACTTAGGACGTAAATGGAAAAGTACAGAAAATACCAGAAGGACCTTCATATGGTTTCCATCGACCTAGAGAAAGTGTATGATAGAGTATCATAGGATCTAATTTGGTGGATACTGAAGACAAAGTGTGCTTCTAACACATACATCTGTATAATTCAAGATATGTATGATGGATGTAGGACAGGAGTGAGGAGCGAATATAGAATAACAGAAGAATTAACAGTTAAAGTGAGACTTTATCAGGTTTCTAGTCTTAGCCCATACTTTTTTGTAGCTATGATGGACGGGCTTAAAAGAGATATACAAGAGTTAGCAACTTGGAATATGCTATTTGCGAATGATGATGTGCTAGTTAGTGAGACCAAGAAAGCACTGCAAGAGAAATTAGATACATACAGAGGAGTACTGGAGAACAAAGAACTTAGAATTAGTAAAACCAAGACAGAATATTTACATTGTCCATTTAGCAAAAATGTAATCGAAAATATTAGAAGATGACTGGACAAAGAAGAGGTGGCAATGACGAAGAAATTCAAGTACCTAGGATCAATACTACAGGAAAATAAGGGAATAGAAGATGTAAACAACAAGATTAGCACAGTGGATATGACACAAGATAGAATCAGGTGAATGACAGTGATCCAAAAAGCCAACCCCAGGTAACTGGGAAAAAGGTTTGGAAAATGTATTAAGAAGGTATTTTAGTTGTTCTTTATAAATTTTATATGAGTATCGTTAAGAATGCTTCGGAAATGCACTGCAGAGTTCTTTTGCATTTGAAACGGTCTTTTCTTCGCGATAAACAGGTCTTTTCTTCCATCTTCATTGTGTGGAGCGAGCAAGACCAGCACGGAGCTGAGAGGCTCCATCCTCCCGTCCGTTTCCTCTTTTATCCCACTATGCACAAGGAGATAGATAGAAAGAACCCTTTTTATTTTTGTAGTCACGTAAAAGTATAATTGGAAGGCACGACGATGTGATTACATTACAGAGCCACCCTTAATTACATTGATTTCACACTTACTAAAATATGAGGATCAATATTAATGAAACACACACACACACAAAGAAAGAAAAATGCTACATTCGTAGAAAAACTGAACATCAATGTTCGATGTTTGGCAACAATTTGATGTTTCATCAACAGAATTTGTGACGAAGGAACAATAAACCTAGAAAGCAGGTCATATAGGTGGAAAGTCAGCGGTAGAGTATATGTCTAACAGTAGAAATTCAGTTTATTTCAACTGAATGACGGACTTTTAATTTTTGATTTGCAATAGTAAAAATATGTAGTTCTAAATACACTTACCTTCAGAGAAGAGTTAAAATAGTTATAATTGTTTACTCATGCACGTACCACAACCAATTTTCAGTATTATAAGATATATATTATAAATTACACCAAATTTCAGGAATATCATGAATATATGAGAAGAAATAATTAATATGTAAAAGTTTATTATAACTCTTCAATATCCATGGAGTTGTCACATTGTTGTTTAATGTGATATGCTATTTTGTGACCACAGTTACCATTCTACTTCTAATAGTGATACTCACATTCCTAGCACTGACATGCATATTTCTAACTGTCACAAACATATTACATTAATATCTTGCAACATTTGATTATATTAATTTGATTTTCACCAATGAAGTACTGAATATTCTATATTCTTGTGAACGTTTAACAAAAAAAAAAAAAAAAAAAAATTAAAATTTCCGAGGAAATCGTAAACACTTCTTTTCTTATTCTTAACCCTTTTTAACTGGCGACACACTTTACTGAACATCCAGGACAACGTGATACACTTGTTTGATATTTTACTATAAATAATAATAATAATAATAATAATAATAATAATAATAATAATAATAATAATATCTATTAAAGTAGTGAAACCAATTAGTTTATAATGTCTCTATATAGCACAGAACATTATTCCTACCGCTGTAGATGTTGACTGGTGCAGTCTGTCTCGATTTTAACTAATTATTATTACATTCTTCATGATTTCTAAATTCTAAAATTTCTCGACACACCTGAGGGGACTGCATGAGACACCAGTGTGTTGCGATACATCGGTTGAGAACCACTGTGCTATACGATAATCACGGCACCTATTAGGAGAAGACTAATACTAGAGTAATGTCAATCAAGCTTATTGTTGACACCAGTAAGATGACTGTAAAGTATGTGAATGAGATACTTTTAGTCCAAAATTATGACCTACTCTCAAACTTTCGAGCGATGATAGGAGAGAATATAGTACGGTATAATGATTGTAAAAAGAATTCCATATTTCTTGGGATTTACAAGTTTTACGGTTCTTACAAGCCGAAAAGATGATTATTTTTAAAAATTTATGTCCGTCTGTTCGTTCCGATGCAAATATGTTCACTCATCTAGATGCTGTACCGTTCAACGTTTCCGTACCAATTTTAAACTTAAGGTTTTCACAAGGTTCCCCAGGGGCACTTCTTGAATTTTATTCTTAATCCCAAAACTAAGGGTAGTTTACTGAAGGGTGAAAATAGAAAAAAAAAATGTTTTCTCGAAACGGTTTTAACAATATTGTTTATATTTCGTACATCAATATTTCATTAGCAAGCTTGTAGTATGGTCTAAGTCATTTCGGAAAATCCAGAAGAGGAAGTTTACTCTTTAACGTGTTTCCTCGAACGATCTCCTCAAGAACAACTTTGGTGATTTTCTTTACGTTACATAAATCAATATTTAATCAACCTTACAATATGGCATAATCCATTTGTCCTAAAAATTCCACTCTCGAGGTAAATTTTCTCTGGACGACTTTTTAAAAGAATGACTAAGGTATTTTGTTTATATTTCACAAATATTGCAAATGTTTCACCAATAATCTAAAAATATGACATAATGCATTTGCTATGAAAGATCCCACAGGGTGTATGTTACGGAAGTGATTTTTATGTAGAAATTTTTTTTAAAAAATCTTCATATTCTATAAATAAATATTTCATTACACACATGACAATATGAAGCACTTATTTGTTCTGAAAAATTGCGCAGGGAGTAATTTATTCCTGGAGATGAGACTTTTTTTTCGAACGATTTTCAGAGGAACTACTCAGGGTATTTGTTTCATTGTTTTATTACGGTATATTCAAAGATAAGACATATATCAATCCATAGATCACATCGAGATGAACAAAATGACATGCTTGAAAGTGAAATCTCATGCGTAGTTTTCGAGAAGATTGAGAGAAACGAATTTTCAAGGCGTGAGAAACTATGTGATTCTTTGCTAATCTGATGCAATTGATAGTTTTTATCCGGTTGGAAGAGTTTATTTATCATTAACCTTTAAATGTTCATTGACGCAACGGTTGTGCCAAGGCTTTTAACCTCAATACTAATTAAGCTAGGAAGATAATGTTGGTATCAATGTGTTTCTGAAAGATAAAGTTTGCCTCCGATATGCATTTTATGCATGACGGAGACGAAGGAAAGGCAAAGTTCGTGTTTTTCTGTTTTTTTTTTTTTGTTTGTTTTTTTTTTTTTTTTTTTTTTTTTCATTGGTTCTTTTGGGGGCATTGTTCCTTGAAGATACACTCATAAAAACTGGTATGTGAAGCAACGAAATAGTTTATTACATGATAGAGTTGCACCTCGTGGTGTAAGAACATGCCACGAGACCTTTCTCCTAGCAGGCTGAATGAAGATGACGCGGATGTGTACGTTAGAGGTGATCTTGCCATAGTACAGTGGAAGAGTAAACGTGATGTTTATATTCTCACAAATATGCACCCTGCACCACAAATCTTGACATTCTTATCCGCAATGAAGATGCCCATAAGCCTGATGTAGTACAGGACTACAACTTGCATATGAGATATATCGATCTGGTGAATCGGATGGCCAATTCATACTTGGCAGTAAGAAGAACCAGGAAGTGGCCGGCGAAGTTGTTCTTTCATCTCATCCATATCGTTCTGGTGAATGCATTCTTAGTATGTCCCAATGCTCCATCGACGCATTTTGAATTTCAGGTGCAGGTCGTGCATGGATTGCTGGCGCTGGGGAAAGAAGGGATAACCATCGCAAATTTGTTTCAGGGCACGGATCCGTAGCTAGAAATAATCCATCCAGGGACATCTTGGAATACATTCCAACCAAACTCGACAGAAGTAGAGACTGTCGATTTTGTGCGGGTAAGAATGTTCGTAAAGATGCCTGGATGTTTTATACTGGCTTCAATGTCCCACTCTCAGTCTCACTGACGGTTCCACAGACCCAATAGTGGTAAGTACGTATTTTTCTATGAGTCTCATTCTGAAGTTTTATCTCGCTTTGTATTGCAGCAATGACTACCAGTTTTTAATATTAATGTCACAAGTGTATTGCCTACACATTAGCATCATTTCGCCAGTATAGGGTAAGTGCAAGGTTTACCAGGGCCCCCAATTTTTTTTAAATATATTTTTAGATTTTTTTTTCTTTCTTTTACGAATAGGGAGGGAATTCCACAAATGTTATCTCGTTGAAATTTGCGTTTCATAAACTTTTCAACGACGTATCAATCCTGACTGTGTAATAATTTGGGTTGTCACCAATGCTCCCGACGTGAGAGTCTATGATGTCGTTCAAATCCATGGTGGACGTAGAAAGGTTAATACTTTATGTACTGTATAAGAAAAATATGAACCTGCTAAGCAGCTGATTGTTATTATTTTATGAAGTGTGAAAAAAATATGTACTGTTAAGTAACAGATTGTACTTATTATTTCTTTGATTCCTTCCAACATAGTTTGTAACTAGGTGGTTCTACATGTGAAAATAAACCGAAAAAGTTCAATGAACATGTGTTCGATTTTTGATCGTTACGGAACTGGAGCGGGTTTAAGGCTACACATATCCATGCATGAATGATTATGAAGATAAGTGTGAATATTACTTCCCGAAATGCTGCATAGGCGCTGTGGTAGACTGAATAATGATGGGACAGATGACTGTTATATCCTACAACAGGTGTGAGAGTTCTCCAACAAAGGCAACACTGTGGCGTCGCACTGAGGAAACAGCTGCAAGCGTACCCAGTGTGCAATCGTGGGATGGATCAGTGAGTAGTGGTGAGGCCGTGTGCGTGTCATGCTTGAGTATTGCACCGATTCAATGTACCAGACAAGTATTTCAGTATCTGAATAATACATTTCCTCATCGGTGTATTGGCCGTGGCAGACCCATTAACTGGCCTCAGAGATCACCTGATCTAACCCCATTATACTTCTATTCATGGGGCTGGTTAAAGGAGGGTGTGTACGCTACGAAGGTGGATACACGTGAAGGACTTGTCGCTCACATTAAAGCCCGCCGAGATGATGTTCGATGTGAAACACAACACACCCTCCAACGCATTGGCAAGTGCGTTGAGATGGGTGGGGTAAATTTTGAACACCTCTTGTATTATGGATCAGTCATCTGTCCCACCATAATTCTGTCCACCACTGCGCCTACATAGCATTTCAGTAAGTAATATTCACACTTGTCTTCATAAGCATTCATGGGACTTTTTCAGTTTATTTTCACATGTAGAAACACCTACTTTAAAATCAGAATCCAGGAATTTTAAGGGAAAACAAGTGACCATCCAAATAACAAGTGAAACAAATAATGCCATCAATATATACTAACACATGTATATATGTACATGTATATATGAGATTATAAATGTTAAAAGATATAATACAAATATTGAACAATTTTTTGTGAGGGTACACATTTTAGATATTATATGAGTGGTATTGTATTACTTCAGGAAGACGTAAATTTTGTAAAGTAATGCATATTTTGTCACTTATTGCCATGTTAAAGTTATAAATGTTAGTATTGGAAGTTTGTGTTTTTAGCACATGACTATATAAAAATTTCATATATTGACCAATTATTGAAATATTTTTGACGACTGCGTCTATCTATTATGTTCCAATAAACTAATTGATCTTTCTCAGATGTCTGTACTATGTATTTATCTTCATGACTACTAGTATTGTAAGAGTAGAAGCAACATAATGTTAACTACAAATATATTTTGTAAACTTTAAGTTATCAAAATATATTTGATATTGATTTAAATCTTCTTCGGAATTATAGTATAGCTGATGATTATTACTAAAGCAATTTTAATATCAATGTATCGAAATATATTGTGTTCAATAACAATATATTTCATTATTTTACATTAACACACACACACACACACACACATATATATATATATATATATATATATATATATATATATATATATATATATATATATATATATATATATATATATATATATAGTACAAGTTACATTTATATATATATTATATATACATATATATATATATATTTGAAAAGTATAGGAGATAATAAATGTAACTTGTAACTAATACGAACTTCATACATGTGATATGATTGGAAGTTTAGAATGCTGTATATTCATGTATTAGAAAAACAGACTTTATAAAGTATTTATCCGGTGAATATTTTTAGAGAATTTTTCAGATATTCAATTTTTGAGAAGAGAATATATTCATTTTTTTTCTTACTACGTAGATTTGCTATTCTTATTTACACATAACAGTTTCATGTAATTCCATCACATGTTTATGCATAACATTATTTTAGGAATTCAACATGCATTAGCATTGGTGAGTAAAGCTGTCGATATTTTAGTATTTGTACTTTGTTACGTAAATTTCGATAGCTATTTATTTAATACAAGTAAATTACAATTTTGACCATTTTATGTGTATTTTTTTTTCTAATATTCACGTATATATTTTGATTTTTATTAAAAAATAAAACGAGATAATTATTTAACAAATAAGTAACAACTGACAGGTTTATGGATACACTAAATTTTATAATCTCATATGAAATTTTATATGTATTATCTGTATTATCACTTATTCAAAGTGTATTAATTAATTTTGAAATAAATAATGTGTGATTGAACGACAGACACTTTAGATATTTGAAAGTAGCCAACCATATTCCTCTAATTAATATAATTTTTAGTGAATAAAATTCTCACACAGTGTTTAAAGAAAAAAATTCAAAAGTGAATCGAGAATTAAATTCTCACAATTTTCATGCAGTGAATTTATTTCTCTTATACCTACTTCAAGAGGATATTGGTATCACTTTATCAACGTAGAACTTTCGTCGAGGGAATACAGTTTTTGAAGATAGGATATTTTCAATGGTTTCTTTGGTGGAATATTAGAATTAGGAAATTTAATGCAAGACAAGTGGACTTCCAAGTAACAAGTGAAACAAATAATGCCATCAATGTATACTAGCTAGGTAATTGGTGAGAAAAACACACACTTCGATCATATATTTCTTCATTAATGAAATAATCCTTAGTGATATCGTTTACTTCATCATCATTTACGCTAATTTTCATCTGATGAGATATCTTGCGGAAGAGTCTACAATTTTTATTTTTCTTTAATCATCTCTTTCTTTCACATCGAAATTAGAGTTAATCATATTTTCAAAAGTGTTGACCGTGATAACTAGAAAATATATAATCGAACAACGCGGCCAAATAAGTTATTTTGGTGAAAGTGAAAATTTTCAAAACTTCGTTTCAGTGTACTTTGAAACAATTCACCGTCAGAGTTCTTAATTCGCTTTAGTATGCTACTAGCAAATTATTCCACTCCCAGTACCAGTTGCAACCAGTCCATGGTTCCATGACTTTTACCCGAGCATACAATTATTTTAACCAGAATTTTATTTGTTCATAACATTTCTTATTGTGTGTGAGAAACGCACAAGTGAAAATATTCTGAAATCATTAATTTTCTTTATTTATTATCGCAACGAACGAAGTACTTTTTATTCAAGAGATCAGCAAGATGTGTTCCAGACGTTTTGTAGTCAGCAAACTGTTGATAAAACATAAGAAGTGCATGTGAACAATAACATTCTGTGAATCCCAAAGCGTAACTGGGCAGAAAGCCAAACGTGCGGTAATTTATTCAGAATTGCCAGTTTATTATTACTTTTCGAACTGTTTTTTTTTTCTTTCTTTTTTATGTATTGTTAATTTAAAACATTTATAAACTCCTTACATTTTCGATTATAGTCAGTTTAAAATATTTATAGGAGGTTGTGAATCGTGAGAAATACTTATTGAAGATTAAGCATATTAGCCTGAAGGCAATTATTATACGCCCTTATATAGATTTTCATATGTCCACTAGTAACATCTTAAGGATGGTATTACCAACATTGGAATTCTCTAGTCTTCCGCGCACAAACTCAAAGCTGAGAAACTATATTTCTCAGGAATAATGCATTCGTATAATTCGAGTCGTTAGGTAGTTCTTCGTTTCAATATAGCACAAAATATTCAACGTTTTTCAATTTTATATATAATTTATTTATTTAACAATTTAACAATCACCAGATACAGCTCCGAAGCCATTTTACACTGGATATCCAACAACAACAATAACAATGGAAAGGATTTGGGAAGGATATAATAGATAATATAGTGAAAACACACTAAAGCGACAGTTAATGGTTTTCCATTGCGGAAGAAGTTGAGTCGTTGGCAGGTTGTGAGATCGCTGTCGAGTTGTTAATACAAACGTGGCAGTCCAACTACTATTGTTCAAGCTGCATGCAGGGATAGTAGAATTATCATGGCAAGGAGCTGAATTCATCGCAATTTTGAATGACCACTAACTTCCCTACGCCAGTGACCTCCTAGATTATCCTGCCTTCAACTTGTGTAGTAAATATCAGTGTATTTAAGTGATTTGAAGTGTGAGAATACTAGTGAAGGACATCATAGTGAATAATTGCCACACTTAAATAAGTGATAATTTAAGTGTTGCAAGTACTCATAATCTTAATATTTGCGTTTAGTGTATGCAAGTGCTCATATTTTATATTTTCATATATCGCTTTTCTGGAAATAGGCAATAAGTGTTCAGTATCCAGGTAATGAATCGGAATTTCTTTTATAATTATGGTTTTTGATATTTCACGCACCTTCTACATCTTACATATACAAGATTTAACGGTTTGTAGAGAATTTTAGCCTCTTCATTTCTAAGATTCACATCGACAGTTTCTTTTCTATATTACGAGTATTAAAAAGATCAAATTATGTAAAAGCTCATAGTACTCTTTGATTTTTTATTTCCTTTTAACATACTAGATTCCGGAACAGATAATACCTTGACCAAAGTATGTAATAATTACTACTCTTCCAGGCCAGAGTTTTAAAGTTACCAGGATAACTAATTTTGACGCTAACTCAGTATTATTTGTCCAAGAACTGGGAAATAATAAAGAATTACATTCTATGCGACTTGCAAGACCGTACGCAGCTGGTGGAGGCTGAGGAGCCGTACACCCCCTGGAAGTCCTGACTTTTTTGTGAATTTATTATAATTTCAGAGATATTTTACAAGTTTTAATATAATTTATCTTCATATTGATTTTGGACCTTCTCAAATGCTTTGCATCTCCCTTCAAAATAACTTCATACATACATCCCTGACGTAGGTTCAAGACCGGATCGGAAACAGTAGCGTCATTTCAGATTTTGCGAAGAGGGGGAAAGATTTTCCACCGACGTAAGAAATATGCATTTTTTATTAGTATATAATTTTCAGAAAGCATATATTCCCCAAACCTAAGGGGCAAAAGCTCTCTATGCCCTCCCTTAAATGACACATGTGATCTTGAGAAGTGATATGAACCAGATTAGGTCACTATTCACGTATTCTAACAACAGCCTACAGTGGAGCTTACACTAATATTCTACTTCCGGTAGAGGAGCAAGATAATTCAATATGTATTATGAAATATAAGTAATGTCCTTTTCCATTACTATTAATCCGGACTCTTGCGGAACTTCTTGCAAGATGTGAAATTTTGTTAAGATTGAAAGTTTATTTTAAAAGGAAACTACTAGCTGCAAACTACAGACAAAATTTTAAATTTGAGTCTTAACCATCTAACGCTCATTGAGTCATTGAATTTCCATCGTGTCGTCTTGAGGCGAAACATTTTATCATTTCCTCTGCAATACTAAAAACGTGAATGAATATGAAATAGCTGGTGGAAAAAGAATGTGGGAAGAAAATGAAGAACACTTGGAAACTCCACGAAGTATTGCCCATCACAAACTCACATGGTGTGAGATCGAACCAGGGACCTCTCTTATCAGAGGTGAGTACTCTACCACAGAACCACCGATTCCTCATTCTAAGACCACATGAGATTCAGTATGTAAAATACAAGCATTCCATACAATTGCAAGTAAAAATATTGTCTGACATGAGTGTTTTGCGTAGCTTCTGTGCCATTCTGTACTCGTACGTGTTCTTAAACAAAGTTTTTTTTCTACTAACATGTAAGGACGAATTGAAGAAAGCAATGATGTAAGAAAAAACAATAAAATGTTAATTGGTGGTTAAAGATACTCTCTAATATTGAAGTTAAAATTGAGTTGCTATACTTGCACATAATTCTTGTTCGAAGAATCAGTATAAAGACGTTTCCTCCCCCACCTTCATTGTCCCCTGTGGTGCAACAAGTTAGTTCATTTATAATAATTTTAATTTGTTTGCTTGTTCACGGTGATGGTATCGTTCATTTCATTGATGAAACTATAAAGATTCAAAAATACATATTAACAGTCGATATATATATATATATAAACATGTTGCTGTCTGTTCAAAAAACTTCTAGCGCTACTTTTGGTATCAGTAAGAAGCTCTATGGAGTAAATTACATGTTCTTATGTGTATTTCAACCAAAATTTCGTGTTAATTCTACAATGTCCCTCTCACAACCAAGACGTGACTCTTTAAAAGCCTTTAAAATACAATTTAAACAGTTAGCGTCAATGTCTATCAAAACTATTTCATGGTTGGTAAATGTTACTGTACTAATATAATTGAACATCGATGCTAAGAAAATGCAAACGATTGATTGCATCAATGTGGAAGACAGTGAATGTCTGTTTAAAAGCTAGGGGCGTATAAATTGAGTACTAAAACAGTTCTTTAATCTATAAAATTTTCGTTCTTTTATATATTTCTCACATAATTCTTCAATAAATCTTCAAATATTAATGTGATCTTTAACTTTAGTTTAGAATTCTTAATCAATAATAGAATGACATAATTAAATCACTTGATACGAATAAAAAGAAAAAGATAGCCTTATTTTCTTGAAATTAATTTCAAAACTGTAGAGATCACTTAGTGTAGAGAACTCACATGTCTTTAATATTACAACAGCTGGTTCTACATCACCACCATCCAGTATTGATATTTTGCATCAACTAATAAATTTTATCGTAACAGTTTCTATTTATAATTGTCAATAAACATTAAAATAACTTTAAAAAATATGTTTTTCTCAATAAGAATTAGTTAAACAATGCTTACAAATAGACAGAAAAAAATATGCATTCTGTTAGTCGAATACATACCTCAAGTATCATAGCAAGTGTTATAATAAAATATTACAACAGCCACATGAAATCAATAAAACGAAAAAGTAGTGGAATTATAATTTTTGCACGACATTGACAAAGTCACATATTCCACATTATGGTTGTTAAATTGAATGCCTTGGGATTTCCAATTAGTGAGGTATTCCTCTTATTTATGTGATTTGACTTTCCAGATGATTATTTTCCAAATTTGAAGAAATGCTTCGTGGCAAGAATTTGAGAACAATTCTAACGGCAACATGTTACAAAGACTTGGTGTAAAACAGCCAATAGGACTTTCACTTGAAAAAAGGTTAGAAAGCTATATAACATTGTTAGGTCAACTGCATCAATCTCAAAGATATTGAATAATTACGCACTTTCATCTCCATAGCTTTAGACTTTTCTGACAAAACCATAAACTGCTCCGCACCCCTTTCGTACAAGGAGAAAAGTCCTGCTTCCACCAAGAATCAATTCCCTTTACAACTAAATCCAAAATTTAAGCAAATAATAGAATTACAATCTTCAATTGCACTGAATCGATAACAACGACACGCAGCACATGACAGTATTAACATCAAGTTACTAAAGGTCAATTGAAGATACATGAGGGTAAATTTACGTTTGATATTGAAACAAAAAAGGTGTTAGAATGCTTCACATCACATCATTAAAAAAGATGTTAACCTGCAACGCTTGAGACAAATTGAATCTTCCAGTGCGTGATACTGTCTACAAAATTTTAATATTTCCTTTTATGTTTTCTCATACAATATGTTATATATCATTGTACTTTACCACTTACTACTATTTTAATACGAATAAGGAGTTTTTCCACATTGCAAATAAAAATCCATTCAAAATGTGTTCAAATATGTAAGTAATAAGACGTTCGAATAAGGCATCATTATTTTAATCGAAATAAGAAAATACCACTATTATTAAAAGCTAGCAACAAACGATATCATGGGGAAAACTATATTTTTCTTTTCTTCAACATATGATCTTTCATTTATTTTGTTTAGGAACCTTTCTACAACTCACATTCTTGATTAAGAATTACATTATATAAAATGTAACCTCTTGTCAACAACAATTCTTAGAAGCTGGTCAGGTTCTTCCACTTGTAAATAGGGTCAATCCATGGAAAGTTATCGAGAAAGAAGAAAAATTGCCTCTCGACCTTTCCAAAAAAATCTAATTTTTTCATGCCCATGGCGACGCAGCGGCTGCCGTTATTTTGCGTTTTTTCGATTTTAGGCGTTTACGTTGTTTTGAATTTTCAGCATGTATTTGTTCTCCAAAATTGCTGGACGTCTCCAACTCGTATAGAGCTAAAACTTTAATCTTTTAGCATTTTTGCCTAAAATGACTTGAAGGAAGTGAAATCAGGGTCTAAAGTAGCAACACCTTTGGACATTGAAGACATGGTTGGGAAAAGGAAACAACTGACGTAGTTGTCTGAATTTGTGTCTGCATGTAGTTCGGGGTCATAAGTTAATACACAAAAATTTACAGACCTCTAGCTGCTCCCAAAGGCCTGAAAATAATCGTAAGATTGGAGAATTGTGCCAATTTATCATGTTTCGCTGTCCAATATCTCCAATGGGCCTGGATTAAAAAATCTGAAATTTTGGGAATAGTTAGTTCTTTAGTATGCCATAACACACAATAAAGCGCGTTTTGTGTTTTTTGAGCAGAAAGAAGTCAAAGTATTAAGGAATGACGTCATACTCTAGGAGGTGTTTTGTTCATAAAATCTACTAGAAATTCGCTGTTGTGAAGTAAAATAAAGTAGGATGAATGGTTAATCCAGTCAAGGCTCTCAAACTCGTTTCTTTCCTCTTGTTGTAACAATGTCTTATCACACCCACAGCAACACTGGTGAAGAATGCCGCTATCAGCAGAAGGCGAGGAAAGTCAAAATGCATCCTTGACAAAAAAAAAAAAAAAAAAAAAAAGTCCATAAGTACTCCTTGCGTTTGATCTACATTCTCAAGTCAGTAAACACTTACTCGCTGTAAACACTGACTGCGGAATGTAAATCAAACGAAAGGACAACAGTCTCCTGCATGAGTTGACAGTTAAAACAAGAATAAATAGAATCGAATATCAAACAAGCAGCAAGAGTAAGGAGTACTTACCGACTTTTTTCCCCCTCGTCTCTGCTAGTCTAGTAATTATCTTTTTTCTTGGAATTTTCAAGTTCCGATTTGTAAGGGATATTCTAGGATGCATGTTAAAAATAGTTTTGCGTCTTCCATAGCCATGCAGCTGAAAAGAACGCTAAACTTCGATAGACAAATAATCAAACCAAACTACGATACAATCCTATTCAAATCAGTGTTTCCGATTTTTCTGTGTCCGTATAGTTCGTGTGATTCGCGTATATTATTCAATGCTACAGTAAAATAATGACTATTAAAATAAGTCGACTTTGGTACAACATGTCTTCATTCCATCCATATTTTGTTTCATAGTCGTATACAAATTGTATATGTCTATATAGATCTATAATACAAGTAATTATTGATACTTTGCAAAAGTATATAGATTATACACAGACATAAAATTTTCTTTGTTTTTGCACCTTATGTTGTATAACTTTCTCCATGCCTGGTAAACATAAAATACAAAGTACTATAATTTACTTTACAATAATTTTTGTTGTTCTCGTAGTATTCATCCTTATGTTTTAGCTTAAAATGATTTAAAATGTTGAAAGCAAACAATTTGAGAAATTCAAATACCGGAAATAGTAAAATATGTTATTTACTGCTATTATTCTTAATGTCTTAAGCTACAGAATTATATTACAGCTTAATTGTTTTCCAAATGATCAATCAAGTGAGCTAGGATTTAATATTAAATAATATAAAACATTTAGTTGTTACTCTCAGTGTCACATACATTGAATTTACGTGATCTCAAATTTTCTGTTTGATGTCGTTAGACGAAGTTTAATATTTATTTACATTTGGGTCTTCCACGAAAAACAATTCATCCACAGAGGACTTAGATAAGTTTTCGGTTATCCAACAGTAACCTTTTAGTAGCAACAAGGCTATAACAAAAACTACAGCTGCAATCAATCTCCAGTTCTGTAAACGATTTGGTAGTGTTGTTAACCTATTTATTTCTCCTGTAACATATGGTACATCATATATTTGAACTTCTTCAGGCCTTACTAGATGGTTTATCTTAGAAAATCCACCATTACTATTTTCTGTCAACATAGGTTTGTATGCATCTGAACCCAGGAGTTTAATAATACTATTTTGTAGAGAATTTATATCTCTTTCCTTGAGCATTTTGATACGAGTTCTGTTTGGTGGTGAGGCAGTTAATGAGTTGGATGTATTGGGTATTACATTGGAGGATAAAGAGGTTGAGAAATTCCTATTTGACGTGCCTGCTTGAGGGTTTGCAACATATTTAGATCCAGACTGAGATGTAGTAATGTGCGCTGCATCACTAACTCGATTAGATTGTGGTATACTAGAATGATCTATAATAGTTTCCAACCAATTTGAAGGCATATCAATTAGCGCCTGTTTCCGAAAATATTTTATTACAGTTTCCGCTACAGGTGTTGCACTTAGGCCTGAAGGCTGTAAAATACTTGCGCCATTCCGAGATGATATTCTTGATGTTCCAAACTGCGAATTATCTTCTTCGTACTGCAATAATCTGGGCGAACTAAATTGTGCAGATTCATCTTTAGAATGCCTATTATCTATAGGTGTCTGTTTCTTATTTGGATTCATTTCTTTAATAAGGTTTAAAAATTAAATTTATGAAATATCATAAGTCTTTTGACCTTGAAGTAATGAGATTATTTCGGATGTAGAAGCCATAACAAGAGTTTTTACCCAGATCCAACAATACTTTAACCTTCTAGGTTCCATACATCTTACTGGAATCACTTGTCTTTGTCTGTGTTCCTTCCCTCCTATTAAAGGAGACTATGAGTCTTCAAAACATTACATTCTCTGAAATAGAAATTTGTAAGATATTAAAACTGCAAAGCTCATAATTTGCGTTATATGTATGTCAGCCTATTTGACACTTTGTGAACAGATTTAACAATTCATCATGCACTTAATTCTAGTATTAAACCTTCTGTTATGAATATTTCGTATCCTTCCTTTCGTTCCATTCGAGCATAGTGCAAGGATATACGTATGCCAGAACTTGTCCTATTACCTAGGTATTTGAGGTTTTGAAATAGAAACAGTACTTTTAAAATGTATTCTGTTGTTGTTATGTTTTAATGTAAAATGGCCAACTATGCATCATCTGGAACTATACAAAAAATAGTTAATAAATATTAATTTTTATTCAATTATAATATTTTCTGTAATATTGAAGGTATAGTCTAATTGGAAATAGGACTTAGGAAAACATGTTTTAAAGGTGAGGCTGCTAAACGTTAAGGTGCTTGATCAACATTAAATTGTAATTACATTAATGTACATTATTCATTATATAAAGGTAACCAAGAAAGTTCTGTCGCTTTTTGAGAAGGTCTGCGTTCCATTGGCCCTCACCGTGAGTTGAAAGCGAATAGAGATAAGGCGAAGGTCAGTTGTTGGTGTGAGTATATCCAACATACTACCTGGTTGTGGCAGTTCAGTTACACTGTGAACTTGCGTAAGGACAGAGTGAACATGAGACCTCCAGAGAGCATCATAAGGGCGTGTATGCTGTACGAGTTCAAACTGTGGTCAAACGCCGCTGCAGCGGGGCGGAAAATATGCCAGGCCTTTGATGAGGATGTCGTGACTACGCAGACAGTGCAGCGGTAGTTTAACAAGTTTCATGACGGTGACGAATCACTCGAAGACGCACCACATGCCGGAAGACTAACACATGTACAAAATGAAGATCTTCAGGCAGCAATTGAGGTGAACTGTGGCTATACATGTAAGGAACTGGGACTACAATTCAGTGTGATTGGAGAAACCATTTGACAGCACCTCCATCAACTTGGGAAGCACTACAAGTTGAGTGGATGGGTCCCACAAAACTTGTTCCGCGCCAGGAGGCAATGGGGGAACAGACACTTGTTTTCTTTGCTGTCTCGTCTGAGAAAGGAGCAATTTCTGAACAGGCTGTTGACGTGATGAGAAGTAGGTCCTATAGGAAGCTTCGTGACGCCGTCATTATTGGTAAGCATCCAATGAACCGGTTCAAAAAAAAAAAAAAAAAAAAAAGCCAGCACTGCTCTAGAAGAAAGTCCTCCTGTGTGTTTGGTGGACTTCTCCCGGCATCGTGCATCGGAAACTGCTATCAACTGGTCAGAGCATCAATGGAACTGTGTACTGTCAGCAGTTGAGCCGTGTTCAAGAAAAAACTCAAAACTCTGAAGCCAGCACTTCTGAATCACAAAGGGGTCCTCCTGTTACAGGACAACGCTAAGCCCCAAGTGGCTAGGATGACAGGAACACCATTCTACGCCTTGAATGAGAAACACTATTGCATCCGCCATACTCCCCGGATATTGTATCGTCCGATTATAACCTATTCCATTCATTGGATAATCACCTTAGAGGACGCCAGTTCAAATCGCTAGTAGATGTGCAAAACGCACTTCATACCTTCTTCACTTCACTGCCCACCAAGTTCTACCGCGATGGAATCCGCTCTGGGCTGCGGCCACCCATCACTATTTTTTTAGTTAATTTTTAACAGCCTGTAACTGACTGTTACAAGTAAACTCTTAAAGTTATCGCCGCTGCGGAGAATTTTAATTATTATTCTTTTATGTTGATATATCGATTCTCGCACTCTGTAAAGAAAATACATAATTGCATGACTTCGTACTTTTGCGAAAGCTGAAGGATTTGGGATCATAGACAATAGTATACTTATCTCTACCCCACAACTGAAAGCAAGCGAAAATCAATTGATTGAAGCATTCTCCTGTTATCAGAGCATTGCGATGATGTTCTTTTGTTATTGGTTGTTTTCTTGGATTTGCGTCAGATCGCTTTGTAATCGGTTGCCATGGCCGTACTGGACGGCATAGTGTCGGTAACA